>NC_063183.1:127661-448911 GCF_023159225.1 Perognathus longimembris pacificus | reverse complement strand
TAATAATAAAAAAATAAAAATAAAAATATATGTGGTGCTGAGGGAATCAAACCCAGGGCTTCATGTCTACAAGGCAAGCACTCTACCACGAGGCCATATTCCCAGCCCATAAGTTAAAAAAAATTTTTTTGTGGGGGGCAGCAATCCTGGGGTTTCAACTCAGGGCCTGGGCACTGTTCCTAAGGTTTTTTTGCTCGAGGCTGGTGCTCTACCACTTGAGCCACAGCTCCACTTCAGGCTTTTTTATTTACTCTTTGCCAGTCCGGGGCTTGAACTCAGACTCTCAGCTCAGTCCTTGAGCCTCTCTTTGCTCAAGGCTAGTGCTCTACCACTTGAGCCACAGCACTACTTCTGCCTTTTTCTGTGTATGTGGTACTGAGGAATCAAGAACTCAGGACTTTGTGCATGCTAGGCAAGCACTCTACCACTAAGCCACATTCCCAGCACTTGAGCTTTTTTTTGGTCAATTTAAGGTTAGAGTCTCGATCCTCAGATCTCAGCCTCCTGAGTATCTAGGATTACAGGCATGAGTCACCAGCACCCAGCTATTTCTTTTTTTTTTTTTTTAATATTTTTTTGAAGATTTATACAGTTTATTAATCCCTCTGTGAAAAATTCACCATCATCGCAGGTCAAGTCATTGCAGGATCTTTTTTCCTTTGGCTGTTATCCAATCTCCAGCTCACTTTTTTTTTTTTTTTTTTTTTTTTTTGGCCAGTCCTGGGGCTTGGACTCAGGGCCTGAGCACTGTCCCTGGCTTCTTCTTGCTCAAGGCTAGCACTCTGCCACTTGAGCCACAGCGCCACTTCTGGCCATTTTGTGTATATGTGGTGCTGGGGAATCGAACCCAGGGCCTCATGTATACGAGGCAAGCACTCTTGCCACTAGGCCATATCCCCAGCCTCCTATTTCTTTTTATTTCTGACAAATGTTTCTCATTCATTCTTGTTTGTTTTTGTTTTTTTTTTTTTTTTTTTTTTTTTTTTTTGGCCAGTCCTGGGTCTTGGACTCTGGGCCTGAGCACTGTCCCTGGCTTCTTTTTGCTCAAGGCTAGCACTCTGCCACTGGAGCCACAGCGCCACTTCTGGCCATTTTCTGTATATGTGGTGCTGGGGAATTGAACCGAGGGCTTCATGTATATGAGTTGAGTACTCTTGCCACTAGGCCATATCCCCAGCCCCTCTCATTCATTCTTTAGGTGCCGTCTCACATCTCCCAATTGTTTGTTGGGTTCCAGGTTGCCTAGCACCAGAGAGGAGGACAGGAACCCAGGAGACAGACATACACAAGTGTATTTACTATAGTGACTTTGTTTGGTATGAGCCAGGGTCCAAAGAAGGTGATCTGAGAACAGTTTTCCAGAAACTGCCCTCTCCAAGGCACAGCTTCAGTGAATGATCTTCCATCAACAAGATATTATCCTGACAAGTTGAGTTCACTGAACTAGAGCCAGATGCTTGACCCAAAGACGAATCCACATCTCTCCTTGGGATTGGAACATGAGACCAAAGAAGGAACAGTATCTCTCTACAGGGCCAGGACGTCACTTGCCCAGGTAGCAGCAGAGCTAGAGTGTCTCTGTAGGCTCAGAGGACTCAAGCCGTGTAGGACCTAGGGTCTTCCCCAACATTCCCCCAGAGATTTATAGGGCAGGGCTCTTGCCTGCAGCCAAGATAACTACCTGATATGTACAAAAGAAACATCCCAGTAGCTACTTCTGTCCCAGAGCTGAGGGAAATGCCCCAGAGGCCCTGCCCAGCCAGAGAATCCCTAACCTAAAGTCTAAAGTCCACCTGTCTGCTGCTCCAGAAGGACGTTGCTACCTACCTGTAGGATGCTGAGCCTTGGCACAGAGCCAGAGACATATAAGATGCCATGCCACTCACCCCTACCTACACATATATTTCAGGGCTTGACTGCTGCACGGCTGGCTTGGCTTGTCCCATTGGATAAGGACAAAATGATGTACGGAACAGAGAGTAGAGGAATATCTGCTGGCCTCAAAATACCACAGCTGATCAGGCTCTCCAGGATTGATGTCATACTCCCTGCCTCTGCTCAGTCACTGAGCCCATGTGAACACTGGCAAGTAGACAACAGGAAACTGTGACTGGTGATGAACTTCAGCAAACCTCCCCTGACCTTCAGGGTCTGCACCTGCACTGTGAGTTCCCTGTACTTGATACACACAGTGCCTTCTTGGTAGGGGAACAAGTGAGGTTACCCTCAGCCTGACTCCTGTAAGTCAATGACTTGGCCCAGGCCTGGCATGTATCACAGCTCTCCCAAGATGAGAAGGAAAGATGGACACCAGAGCCTGGGAAAACCCAATGAAGTTCTGGCAGGTAGAAAGTGGCCATTGGTATTTCCCACAGGATTGGGGCAGCGACCCAACAGTATGTAACTAAAACCAAACAACTACTCAACACATAAAGGTCAAAAATCGACCTCTCAGTGGAATACAATAGCTCAAAAGCTATGTATGTACGTTCATATAAGACTACTGTCGACATATTGTCTAATATCGACATTACATTTAAAGCCCTAGGTAAATTTTCTTGGGCTTGGCCATGTGGCTACTGTATATGTTCTTGATACATTGTATATTGTATATATGTCTACCTGACCTAGAGAAGGGAAAGAAAAACAGGGCGTAAGATATCACAAGAAATGTACACACTGCCCTACTATGTAACTGTACCCTTTTTGCACAACACGTTGTTAAAAAAATTTGTGTTCAATTAATAAATAAATTAAATTTAAAAAAATCAAAACAAACAAAAAAAAGTGGCCATGGGCACCAGGACTGATAGCACAATCATACCAGAGTCAGGCTGCTCCAGGTTGCCATGGCAACAAAAGTCAGCCAAAGGGGACTCTCCTAAATTTGCAGTGTTGTAGGATTTTGGGTTTTGGGGTTTTTTTTTTTTTTTAGGGGAGTGCAATTTTATGGTTTTCTTTGCTTTCTGTATAGACAAAGATTATCACATCCAGATGTTCATTGTAGTCTGTGGCATCTCAAAAATCACCTGTGTGGCTCTCAGCAGAGTAAATAAGTTGGGATTTACTCTTTTCATTAAATAAGTACAGCATGTAATGTGCATTCTAGGCCAAGTGGGGGTGGTATATAACTATAATCTCAGGTACACAGAAAGTAGGGAGGGGACAAAGGTAGTTCTAGGCCATCCCAGCCCCTACACACACCCACAAAAAAATCCTATCTCAAGAAACAAGCTGACTGATTTGTTGAATTGAAGCCCCTTTGTACAACTATTTAAAGGTATTTTTTTTAATTGAGCCATGGCCAGGAGCTGGTGGCTCACACCCTATAATCCTAGCTACTCAGGAAGCTGAGATCTGAGGATCATGGTTCAAAGCCAAACCAGGCAGGAAAGTCCTTCAGATTCTTCCTTCCTTCCAATTAACCACTAGAAAATCAGAAGTGGCACTGTGGCTCAAAGTGGTAGAATACTATGTTTGAGCAAAGGGAGCTCAAGGACAGCGCCTAGGTCTGGAGTTCAAGCCTCACAACTGAAAAAAAAAAAATTGAGTCAGGCACTGGTGGCTCATGCCTATAATCCTAGCTAGTCAGGAGGCTGTGATTTGAGGATCTCGAGTTTTAGGGACAGTGCATAGGTCCTGAGTTCAAGCCCTAGGACTGGCACAGAAAAACAAAACAAAGAATAAAAGAGGGTGATAGGAGTGAGGTTGGTGGAATACATTGTATGCAAGAATAAAATTATCACAAAGAAACACATCTTGTGAAGCTAAGCAAAATGAACTCCAAGAGAAGGAAACAGGAGGATTTTATTGTTGTCATTATGTTTAATGTACTAGGTGAATTTCCTTTGGCACACCCCATGTGGTTACTATATATGATTTTGGTACACTGGATAGTGTATATATGCTTACCTGAACCAGGGAAGGGAAAGAAAAATAAGGGTGTAACAAATATGACAAGAAAAGTACTCACTACCTTATTATGTAACTGTACCCCTCTATACATCACCTTGTCAATAAAATTTAATAAAAAAAATGATATTTAGGCAATTTAAAAACATTATTTACGGGGCTGGGAATATGGCCTAGTGGCAAGAGTACTTGCCTCATATACATGAGTATACATGAAGCCCTGGGTTCAATTCCCCAGCACCACATATACAGAAAATAGCCAGAAGTGGCGCGTGCCTCAAGTGGTAGAGTGCTAGCCTTGAGCAAAAAGAAGCCAGGGACAGTGCTCTGGCCCTGAGTCCAAGCTCCAGGACTGGCAAAAAAAATAACAATAAAAAACAAAAAAACATTATTTACATGAAGACCAAACACACAAGTCTGCTCTAGTATTACATGTCACATCACAGTATGGAACTGTCATGTTACTATAGATGATGCATGTTAAAATTATGAATTACTGCATACTAGATGGGTTTTATAATTCAATCATTTGAAAAATAAAAGTAAGAAATCATGAGTGGAAAAAAAACCCACGTCTTGTATACAACTAATGTATATAGATAGGGAAAGAAAAACAAGGGAACATTAGAGCTGGGGATGCAGCTCAGTAGTAGTACTTGTCAAACCTGCATAAAGACCTTGGTTTGGTTTGATTCTGAGCAATACACACAAAACAGAAGGTGTTGGGGTTCAGTTTTGGCCTTGAGGGGGAAGGGCCCCCCTGAGACGCCGCCCTTCCCCCAGCCCTGGGGGAATGCAGAAGTAGACCACAATTCTCTGGGTCTGGAACCAGAAGAACTGGCTTTGCGACCAGCCCCCCAACTTTCTCGCCAGCCCATGTGCTCCCCATTCTCGCGGGCTTTGCCCCTGGGGTGGTGCTAAGCAAGTGACGTTAGCTCATGAGGGGGTCCTATGACAAGCTCGCCAGCCTATCGCCAGCTCTTGGTCAATCACCCCTTTTGTTGTCACCCCCTACTATATCAACTGCTAGCCACTCCCTTATTAAATCAGATTTGCTCTTGAAGCGTCTCCGAGATCCACGTACGCCTGGCTTTCTTCAAGGGTAAGGAAGGAGGAAAAGCAATCTTGTACGGCCGCGTGCACCTGAGGTCTTTCCTGAGCCCCCCCCACTCCACTCTGGCCTTACCTGCGGGTTGGGTGACCAGGGGAGAGGGTGAGAAAGGGAGCGATTAGAGTAGAGTAGAGCCTGACCCCCCTGTGCCAGGGGAGGCGACCCGAGCCCAGCAAGAAGGGAAGAGTGGAGAGACAAAATAATATACATTAGTAAATAAATAAATAAATAAATAAATAAGAAATACACCCACACACAAGTAAAGTACACTGTTAGAAATAATATTTTGGGGTTGGGAATATGTCTTAGTGGTAGAGTATTTGCCTTGCATGCATTAAGCCCTGGGCTTGATTTCTCAGTACCACATACACAGAGAAGGCCAGAGGTGGCGCTGTGGCTCATGGCTCTTCTATCACCACAAAGCAGATTCTTTTGAGGAGTTTCCAGTACATTATCCATTCTCATTCACCGAGGAGATATTCCCTGATATACAGCTACTTACCCCCTTCGTAAGTATAGTTCCTAAATTAGCTTTTATCTCTCTTCCCTCACCAAAAAGCAGATTCTTTTGAGGAGTTTCCAGTACAATATCCGTTCCACCAACTGCTGAGTCCTGAAGGACAGCTCACCAGAGGGTCCAGAGCCTTTTACTTAACCAGACCTGTTGCTGAATGATGTTTCCATCTTAGCTGTGCATCTCTGCCTCCAACAAAGCAGAACCTGTTCATTGTGCCAACCTATCACCTCTGTCCCTCCCAGGCTACTCCCTGAAGTCATTCTCCAAGGGTAAGGAACAGCAGGCGCTGGCGGAGAGCAGTTCTTCCTCTAGATCTCCACATCTGCCTAAGAACTTTTTTTTGTTGTGTGCCAGTACTGGGGCTTGAATTCATGGCCTGGGTGCTGTCCCTTGGCCTTTGCCGCTAAAGGCTAGCGCTCTGCCACTTGAGCCACAGTTCCATTTCCAGACTGGGAGAAGATCTTTACCGGCTATTCAACGAACAAAGGCCTCATATCTAAAATATATGCAGAACTAAAAAAATTACCTTCCTCCAAAACAAAACCGCAAAGAACCAATAGCCCACTCATCAAGTGGGCTAAAGACTTACAAAGAGACTTCTCTGATGAGGAAATGAGAATGGCTTTTTGGTAGTTTATTAAAGGTAAGAGTCTCAGTAGCTTCCCTGCCTGAGATGGCTTCCAACCTTGATTCTCAATCTCAGCCTCCTGAATAGCTAGGATTAGAGGCTTGAGTCACCAGCTCCTAGCTTGGAACTGTTTTTTTGTTTTTGTTTTTGTTTTTGTTTTGGTGGGTTTTTTTTTTGTTGTTGTTGTTGTTTGGTTTTTGTCTGTCATAAGGTTTGAGCTGTAGGCCTGGGCACTGTCCCTGAGTTCTTTTGCTCAAGGCTCTACCTTGACCTGCTCTACTACTTTGAGGCACAGAGCCACTTCTAGTTTTCTAGTGGTTAATTGGATGATAGTCTCTAAGACTTTCATGCCCAGGTTGGCTTTGAACCCCAATCCTCAGATCTCAGCTTCCTGACTAGCTAGGATTACAGGCGTGAGCCACTAGTGCCTGGCTTGGAACTGTGTTTTAAAGCTCCTCAAGCCCTATTTGCCTCCCTTGTTGGTAGATTTCACAGCAACACATTCTAGCTTCTAGAACCTGTAAATAGCAGATGGAGTCAAGAACGGATGGTGGGCTTCCTCTGCCAGGTAGCCTCCCACCTGGACTGGGCCTGGGTCTGACCACCAGTCCCTATGCCTACAAAATCCAAAGGGCAGTAAAAAGCAGCCTCCTTGGACTGGGAATGTGGCTTAGTGGTAGAGTGCTTGTCTAGCATGCATGAAACCCTAAGTTTGATTCCTCAGCACCACATATACAGAAAAAGCCACAAGTGGTGCTGTGACTGGCCAAAAAAAAAAAAAAAAAAAAAGGAGGCAGCTTCCCATTCCCAGGGAATGAGGACCTTTTGGGTCTGCTGGGGCTTGAGGTCAGAATACTTCAAGCACTAATGGTGAAAAGAACTGGCCAAAAGCAAACAAGGAATTTCTCTAGGAGAAGCATCTTCCTAGAGACCCAGATGTTCACCATGCAGGAGTCTTGACCCACTGCTAGGGGACTAGAGGCACCTCCTGCTCAGGTCCCTCCTCTGGTTACCCATACCCTGAAGAGGGACTGAACAGAGACTAACACAGCCCCCTTCTCACCCATGGCTCCAGGGACTTAGGGTGTTGTTTTTTTGTTGTTGTTTTGTTTTTTATCCTGGTGATGGAGGGAAACTGCAAAGAAATGCATCTGATGAAGCCACTGTGGAGCTCAGGTGTAAGAGCAGGCAGGGCATGTGAGCGACTGAGAGCTCTGAAGGGGTCATGGCTCTTATCAGACTGCACACAGGCTAGGCCCATCATCAGGAAGATGTGCTCACAGTCCAGATCTTCATAAGCCTTTCACATGCCTGAGTACTGAGACACAGTGATTCAGTGCCCCATGTAGCTTACAGACAAGATCTAGGTGAAACCACCTTCTTATCAAGACCTCTCAGATGCCTCATCTGGACTGTGCAGGGAGACTGAACAAAGTTACTCACCATGTGTGTACTGTGGACATGGTTCTGATAATGATGGCCGGGAAAATGCTCAGGTTCAAGGCTGATGGCAATCAGTCACAGAGCTGCTTCTGGAAGGTAAGTATGCTCACATGTAACATTTGTACAGGAGGGCTGCAGCTCCTCCTGCTTTACATTTTGAGCCACATATTGAAATGAACCTTAAGGCCAGCTCAGTAGCTATAAGCTCAATACTATGTTTGCCAAAGGGGGCAATATTGTATTCCAACTACATCAAGACCCCAAATCTTGGTTCCTTCTTAGAAAGCAGAGTTCAGGAGAAGCTGCCACCTTGATAAGGTGCAGACGCCATGTAGCTCCCCCTCCCGTGGGAACTATGGCCCCACTAATAAACCTCCTTATGAACCTTCCAAAAAAAAAAGAAAGCAGAGTTTAGCACATTCTGGGTTTAGAGTATCAGGGAGGTGGGGTTTCACAGACTATAGTAACCACAGGGCTGAGGGGCATCTGTGGATAAAGGATGCTTCCTCCAACAGGGGCCATACTTCCCTATGCTCATGAACCTCCAAGCTGAAATCCTGAAGCTGTGCTAGTTACCTTCTTTTACATGCAAAGGTGGAAGAAAGGATACAAAAAGTAACCAAACTGAGAGACAGGAAGGAAACACAGCACAGTCACTACTTCACAGTGAATCTTTTTTCTTCTTTTTTTTGTTGATATTATTTATTATGTAGCAATTGTGACAGAAAGCCAATTCAAAACCTATTAGTTGGGGCTGGGAATATGGCCTAGTGGCAAGAGTGCTTGCCGCCTATACATGAGGACCTGGGTTCAAATGGCCAGAAGTGGCGCTGTGGCTCAAGTTGGCAGAGTGCTAGTCTTGTGCAAAAAGAAGCCAGGGACAGTGCTCAGGCCCTGAGTCCAAGGCCCAGGACTGGCGCAAAAAAAAGAATAAAAAGAAAACAAAAAACCTGTTAGTTAAGGTTCTATTAATTTTAGAAACTGCATAATCCAAGCAATTCTCTAGCAAATTTCCTTATATTATCTTCCAGGAATTCTTTTACTCTCATTATTTGGCTCTAAAAATGTTTACAGGCAACGACGTGTTATATTAGAAAAGAGAATATTGAATATATGAAGTTAGTGTTTGACATGAGTTAAATATGCATGAAGTATAAGAATTACAAAAGTGATGGCTAGGAATGTGGCCTAGTGGTAGAGTGCTTGCCTAGCATGCTGAAGTCCTGTGTTCAATTCCTCAGTACCACAGAGAAAAAGCCAAAAGTGGCACTGTGGCTCAAGTGGTAGAGTGCTAGCCCCGAGAGAAAAAGAAAAAAGAAGAAGCCAGAGGCAGTGCTCAGGCCCTGAGTTCAAGCCCCAAGACTGGCAAAAAAAAAAAAAATTACAAAAATGGGAGTGTGGCTTAGTGGTAGAGTGCTTGCCTAGTATGCTTGAAGCCCTGGGATCAATTCCTTAGTCCCATATAAACAGAAAAAGCTGGAAGTGGTGCTGTGGCTCACATGGTAGAGTGCTAGCCTTGAGCAACAGAAACTCAGGGACAGTGCCTAGGCCCGGAGTTCAAGCCTCAGGACAAAAAATAAGAAAGGGAATTACAAATGAATGCTTCTTTGAAACATATATTTGAATTAGAACTTTTAATGAAGTTGATATTTTACATAAATTCAAAACATAAGTCAAGAAGTGATTTTATATTTTAATCTTCTGTGGAAAAAAATTCCATTGTGATTTATTCAATGGGGAGAGACACCCCCCCCCATAGTAGCTCCAAGCAGGATTCATCTTGCCTTCTTGAGAAACAAGCAGAGAATTTCTGGGTCTGGTTAGGCAATCAGAGGGTTCCACAGAGACAGATGCAGTATCTGGAGAGTGGTCTACAGCCCTGCTGGGAACATAGTGAATCTTTTTAATCATCTTCCTTGTAAAATCTTTTGCAAAGACCAACACATATGTATTTTTATAGTAGTAGTTATTTTTTAAAAAATGCACTTGCCGGCAAAACCCTAGGAACTGTGTTCAAACACCTGAATGGGCCAGTTGCAAGCTGGGCTCATTGCTTTATCACTCCCACCTGGGATGGGACAGAGGAAGTGTGGAAACAGCTTGGAACCTTGAAGAAGGGCTAGATTGAGGGGTTGCAGAATGTAGATTCAGTGTTCTTGGCTTGGCTGTAGCTACTGTAGGACGGGGAAATAAAAGGCCTCGGGTATAGTTGTAACTCATACCTATAATTCCAGCACTTGGAAGGCTGAAGCAGAAGGATCTCAAATTCAAATCAGCCTAGGCTACCTAGTGAGACATTGTTTAAACTAACAAACAAAAAAAGTTGCGCAAGGCACCAGTGACTCACATCTATAATCCTACTACTCAGGAGACCAAAATCTGAGGATCACTGTGGACAAGAAAGTCCATGAAGGTGCTAGGATGTAGCTCAGTGGCAAAGCGCTTGCCTAGACAAGTGCAACATCCTGGGTTCGATCCCCAGTACAAAAAAAAAAAAAAAAGAAAGTCCACGAGACTCTTATCTCCAATAAACCAGCAAAAAGCTAGAAATGGAGGTGTGGTTCAAGTAGTAGAATGCCATCCTTGAACAAAAAAGCTAAGGGAGGGCTGGGGATATGGCCTAGTGGCAAGAGAGCTTGCCTCGTATACATGAGGCCCTGGGTTTGATTCCCCAGCACCACATATACAGAAAATGGCCAGAAGTGGCGCTGTGGCTCAAGTGGCAGAGTGCTAGCCTTGAGCAAAAAGAAGCCAGGGACAGTGCTCAGGCCCTGAGTCCAAGGCCCAAGACTGGCAAAAAAAAAAGCTAAGGGAGAACAGAGAACATCCTGGCTCCGAGTTCAAGCTCCAATTCCAACACACACATACATACACACACACACACACACACACACACACACAGAGTTGTATTCCTCCAACACCTGCCTCCAACAGCAGAGTTCAAGGTCACTAGAAAAGACCAAGGGTACCATGCCCACCTACCATACAGCCTGGAGAACTGTCTTGTCTACCCAGTGGGCAGCATCTCACCTATGGCCAAACTGGGATGGGGCAGAGGCACACCTGCAGAGACCTGCCCTGCAGTTCCACACTGGCAGGATACTGGCAAGGCTGACCCCCAAAAGCAGGAACACCACCTCACCTAGAGTTTAGCAGAGTAGGATTCAAACTCCACCAGCCTCTTGATGTCATTTGGAAATGTCAACCAGCTCCCTCCATCAACCACGAGGACAGTCCCAGTCACATAGGAAGCCAGAGGACTTGCCAGGTAGAGCACACTGTGGGCAATCTCCGTCTTGTTCCCCAGCCTCTGCAGTGGGCTCATAAGACCATTTGTGCTCTCCCATCCCTGAGAGCCCCCTGGAAAACAGCAGAAGGCTCAGGCCCCAGTGAGCCCTAGAACCACAGGGCCCTCCACCATCCCAGGCAGCTCTCTCTGAATCACATCTGAAAATGGTGGGGCACTGTTAACATCATTGAGGCAAATAGCAGTGGCTGGGTATGGAGAACCAGTACAAGAGGACTGGATGCCCCATAGGCAGTCAAGAGTGTAGGAACCCTTCCAAGTGGGCCAAGCCACACAGAGTAAGAGACCAAAAATCCTGAATGGCAGAAATAAGACAGCACTTTTCAGATCCCGTATGGCTGCTGGACTCCCTGAGAACGTTACCCAGTCTCCGGAGTCCTTCTGTGCCACTGATGGGGCCAGGGGCCAGGCTGTTGACACGGATATTCTTGGGACCCCACTCCACAGCCAAATGCCGTGTCATAGCATCTACATGGAAAACAGACAGGTAGGAGGCTCTGCCTCCTGAGGCGGCTCAGTGGCCAGTGGGGGCTGAGGGCCAAGGCCAGGCCCTTCTGCTGCCCACAGCTGGACTCAGCCTCCAGTAGACTGTCAGCCTCCAGGGATGGTCAGGACAGACCAAGCTAATGGGGTGTGTCCATACCCACAGCTGCCTTGGCAGTGCCTGCATGAACCTGCAGCATCTGTCCCCGGAGACACAGGGTTGCTGTGATGTTTACAATCACCCCTCCATGGTCCTGCAGCACGCAAAGGATGGGGCAGTAAGCAGACACCCAAGAGAGGTAACTTTCAAAAGGACACACCTACCTGGCAGCACCCAGAGGGTTGCCTACCCGGAAGAACTTCTCATAGAGTACTCGGGACACATTGAAGGTGCCAATGGTGTCGATGTCAACCACAGTCTTGAAGGCATTGAAGGACAATGCACCAGCAGAGCACAGGAAGTTTCCAGCTGCACCTGTAGAGTGGGACACAGCAGGTGGTGCTGATGCCCTGGGAAGATGGGACTCCAGGGGGGCTGAGGTCCTGAGGAAGAGGACCTTGATGTTGGGTGGGTAGGGACCCTCAGGTTATACCAAGTTGGAGGCACTTGGACAACTTCCTGAATGACAGGAATAAGACAAAATGTTATGTTATCCTCTAAAGAAGTTGAAGTCAGCTGGGTGCCAGTGGCTCATGCCCATAACCCTAGCTACTCAGGAAGCTGAGAGCTGAGGTTCAAAGCTACGGGCGGGTGGGGGTGGGTAGGAATGTGGCTTAGCAGTAGAGTGCTTGCCTAGCATGCATGAAGCCCTGGGTTCAATTCCTCAGTACCACATACACAGAAAAACGTGGAAGTGGCGCTGTGGCTCAAATGGCCGAGTGCTAACCTTGAGCAAAAGCTGCTCAGGGACAGTTCGTAGGCTCTGAGTTCAAATTCCAGGACTGGACAAAAAAAACAAACAAACACTAGCCCAGGCAGCAAAGTCTGTGAGACTTTTAACCACTGTAAGACAACCACCAGAAGACCAGTGGTGCTGTGACTCAAGTGGTAGAGCACTAGCCTTGAGCTGAAGAGCTCAGAACAGCACCAATGCCCAGAGTTCAAGCCCTACAACCAAAAAAGAAAAGAAGTTGAAGTCTAATCTTTGCTATCTATGAATGTGACCTTATTTGGAAATAGGTTTTTGCAGATATTATCAAGATAAGATGAGGCCATACTGAATTAGAATAAGCCCTAAATCCCATGCATGACTGGTACCCTTTATAGCTGACCATTAGTAGCTTACAATAGAGCACTTGTGGAACAAGCAGGCCCCTGAGTTCAATCCCCAACACTGAAGAAAGGAAGGAAGGAAGGAAGGAGGGGAGAGGAGCGGAGGAAAGAGGGGAGGAGAGGGGAAGGAAGGAGAGAGGAAGGAAGAGGAGGGGAGGGGAGAGGCAAAGAGAGGAAGAAAAGAAGGAAGGAAGGAAGGAAGGAAGGAAAGAAGGAAGGAAGGAAGGAAGGAAGGAAGGAAAGAAGGAAGGAAGGAAGGAAGGAAGGAAGGAAGGAAGGAAGGAAGGAAGGAAGGAAGGAAGGAAGGAAGGATCAAAGACATGCAGAGGAGCTGGGCACCAGTAGCTCACATCTGTCATTCTAGCTACTTGGGCTAAGATTGGAAGGACTGTTATTCTAGGACAGCCTGGGCAGAAAAGTCCAGGACATGCCATCTTAGTAAAAGAAGCTGGACATGGTGATTGATGTATGCTTGGCGGTGTGTGTGTGTGTGTGTGTGTGTTTTGGATTGTGGCCCAGGAATGTATCTGGACAAAAAGTAAGACCCTATCTTAAAAATAATCAGTGCAAGCTGAGTGCTGGTGGCTCATACCTATAATCCTAGTTACTCAGGAGGCTGAGACCTGAGGATCATGGTTCAAAGTCAGCATTGGCAGATAAATATGAGAGACTCTTATCTCTAAGTAACCAGCCAGAAGTGTAAGTATGGCTTAAATGGTAAAGTGCCAGCCTTGAGTAAAATGCTAAGGAACCATGCCCTGAGGCCAAGCCCCACGGCTTTTTTTTTTAAAGTGGAAATTCCAGGACACATGGACATTCCTAAATTTGGAGTCAGTCATGTTCACAGAGCATCTACTTGAGCTGAAGCTGATCTTACTCCTTACCTAAAAAAAGAAATGAGTTTCAGGTCAGAGGCCTAGAGCCTAAGTCTTGTTTCAGATAGATGAAGGGGTTGTAGCTGAACCCAGGGCAGGCAGCTAGGCTCTCTGATATGCTTCATATCCTAGGATGAGTTCCAATGCTTCCAAATAGCACTACTAACTTGTTCTAAAGTTTATACCCTCATTCAACATTGACTCACAGTTAATGAGGATATCAATTTTGCCAAATTTCTTCAGTGCCTGGTTCACAGCAGCCATTACAGCTGGAGGAGAACGGACATCCATTGATAAAGGAAGGCACTGCTGGCCAGTAACAGCAGCCAGCTTCTCAGCAGCCTAAACACCAAACAGAAAGAGAGGCGCATAGAAAGCAAGTTTCAGGACTTGATGGGACTGGAGGTGTTGCTCGAGCTGTATAGCACTTGCCTAGCAAGTCTGTAAGGCCCTGAGTTCATCCCTTGTACCTCCCCCCAAAAACTAACGAAAACACCTTTGAGGGGCTGGGAATATGGCCTACTGGCAAGAGTGCTTGCCTCGTATACATGAGGCCCTGGGTTCGATTCCTCAGCACCACATATACAGAAAATGGCCAGAAGTGGCGCTGTGGCTCAAGTGGCAGAGTGCTAGCCTTGAGCAAAAAAGAAGCCAGGGACAGTGCTCAGGCCCTGAGTTCACAGCCTAGGACTGGCCAAAAAAAGAAAAAAAAAAAGAAAAAGAAAGAAAAAGAAAACACCTTTGATTCAGTGAGCACTACTTCATTTCTGGAACTTGGAGATCAAAGGAATGCTGCCCTGGGGAAAGGCAGACTGAGTGGTGCTCTAGACATCAGTGAGTCTGAGGCTTTGGCCTTAGGGCTTCCTGGGGCCTCAAACAGCTGGAGGCCAGGGAAGGCCTACTCTGGGACCCCAGGTTTACTGCTACATACCACTCTGAGAAGACTAAGCCTAAAAGTGGTCAGTCACTGGGCCATGCACCTGATGAACCTTGGTAAGACATCTGCCCTCCACCATTTTCCTCCCTTCACATCATTCTGTCATCCCTGGGCAGCAGCAGTCTCAGCTGGCCACTGTCCTCTGCTGAAGACAGTGGTAGTGTGGTGAGACACTCCTCCCAGGTCAAGTCATCCTCCTGAGTGGGCGGGGTGATGACCCTGATCATTCTGGTAAGCCCAGAGGAGCTCTCCCGAGGTCATCATGTTACCTCCCAACATGAGGCCCTCACAGGACCCAATAACTGGAGTTTGAGAAGCCAAGGGTATCTCTGAGGGCCATGTCAGAGACTCCACATTTGAGAGGGAGCAAGTTTTGGTGTTACCATTCCCTGAACCTAAGGACCCCCCACCTCCCCCTCAACAGTCCAGGCTCAAGACCTCCATAGTCCCCTGTGGACAGTCCACAGAAGGGGCCCTCTCACCATGGACACTCTTGGGAGGCTCCTGCTGGCGATGACTGTGTGGCAGCCATGCCTGCAAAACCAGAAGGCAGGTCAGAGAGGGTAAGGGCAAGGAACACAGGTGCACTCCTCCAAGTTGCAGCACTTCCCCAACAGTTTCTTAGGCAGAAGTATGAATCAAGTATTACTAAAACATGGCTGGCAGAGGGCATAGGGATTGAACAGGACTGAGTAGTTCTACAGGGACCTCAGATGGATGTTATGGTTGCCTGCTGCTGGGTTTCTGAGTTGGGATATTTTGCCCCAAATACCATGCCTATGGTAGAGGCCACTACCACCAGGTCCAGACACCTGTGCAGGTTCCCTAGTTGCAAACTCCCTCATTGGGGTGGGTCTTAGCAGAGATCTTATTTCTGAGGCAGGGTGTGCTCCAATACCATCTCCTGAGAAACTTAGTCCCACAGTGACAATGGGGTTACCACCTATTATAACAGGTTCCAGGGGAGCTATATCATATAACATGTGGAAGGACCCTGAGCTCAGATGGACTTATGCTAAGAACTTAACAAGTCCTAAGTCACCAGCTTAGAAGACCAGTCCACCTGGCAGGATGAGCCCTAAAGTCTCTTCTAGTGGGTGGGACTCATCTGGGGGAGGGGGCACTGGAGAAGGGCTTTTCTTCCCATACTCAGTTGAACTCTGAACTGGATGACAAGTTGGTGTCCCTGACCTGGCCACAGAACTTGTGTCCCAAGAGACATTGTCAGTCACAGTATAAGGTTCTGACACAGGCCATCCTGTCTCCAGCTGTGTGAGGCCAGTCTCCAAGCACCAGCAAGGTTTAAGCAGGAGAGGTGAAGGGCAGGAAGGACTTCCAACTAGTACTCACCTCATGAAAATCTCAGCAATACGGAACCCAATCCCAGAGCCACCACCTGTGATAAAGGCCACTTTGTCCCTAGAACAAGAAAAAAAGGGGGCAAGGAATGTGGCTTAGTGGTAGAGTGCTTGCCTTGCATGTACAAAGCCCTGGGTTTGATTCCTTGGTACCACATAAATAGAAAAAGCCTTAAGTGGGGCTGGGAATATGGCTAGTGGCAAGAGTACTTGCCTCGTATAAATGAAGCCCTGGGATCGATTCCTCAGCACCACATATGTAGAAAATGGCCAGGAGTGGCGCTATGGCTCCAGTGGCAGAGGGCTAGCCTTGAGCAAAAAGAATCCAGGGACAATGCTCAGGCCCAGAGTTCAAGGCCCAGGACTGAAAGAAAGAAAGAAAGAGAGAGAGAGAGAGAAAGAGAGAAAGAAAGAAAGAAAGAAAGAAAGAAAGAAAGAAAGAGAGAGAGAGAGAGAGAGAGAAAGAAAGAAAGAAAGAAAGAAAGAAAGAAAGAAAGAAAGAAAGAAAGAAAGAAAGAGCCAGAAGTAGCACTGTGGCTCAAGAGGTAGAGTGCTAGCCTTGAGCAAAGGAAGCTCAGGGATAGTGCCCAGGCCTTGAGTACAGGCCCCAGGACAGGCCAAAAGTAAATAAAAAACAAAGCTATTTACAAAAGTCACTATTAACTAATGCCAAGCATGTGGCCCAGGAAGGACTTTGTTCTACTGAACTGGGCACCAGAACCCAGGGTGACTCTGTAAGAAAATAAAATGCCGTTTTTTGTAAAAGTGAAAACAAAAGCCTGTTTTTCCTAATTTTTCAGGAAAAAGGAGTTCAACCTACAACTCTCTAAGTCAAGGACCAGCATAGGTGGCTCACAACTGTAATCCTAGCTAGTCAGGAGGCTGAGAACTGAGAACACCAGCTGGGGCAGGAAAGTCAATGAGACTCTTATCACCAATTAACCACAAAAAAAAGCCCAAAGTGGAGCTGTGCCTCCGGTGGTAGAGCGCTAGCCTTGAACCTGGGCCCAGGCCCAGAGTTCAAGCCCCAGGACCGGCAAAAAAAGAAAAACCGACGAAGGGCTCCGGTCTACCTGTGGCAACTGCCCCCACGTGCGGGGGGGTGGGGGGGAGAGACTGTCATCGCCTCAAGGCCCTGCCCACGGCCTGCCCCAGCTTCCCGCCCGGCACTCACTGGAGCAGGTCCGGGCAAAAGAGATGGCGGTACTCGGGGAGACAGTCGTCAGCTCCAACGTCCGGTGGCGGCGAGGCCATGACGCTCGGAGCCCGTCAGGGCGACTAGGACTTCACCCGGTACCCGCCCCTTCCTCCTGGACATAAGCCACGCCCCTGCCTGGAGCTGCCTTACCTGGCGTCTGGCCCACCCTCCTGGAACGAAGCCCCACCCCCGCCTGGAGCTGCCCTCCCTGGCGCCGAGCCCGGCCCCGCCCTTCTCTGAGTCTCCTTCCCTCCCCTCACTCCCCTCAGCCACGGGCTCCCTTCCGGTAGGCTTCCGGGATGCCCAGCTCACCGCGGCCCGCGGCCTGCTGGGATCGTGGGTGGGCGGGGCGCGCGCGCCCTGCGCAGGCGCACTCTCATTCCTCTCCCTGAGCGGGTCGCGGCGGTGGTCGCTCGAGACCCCTGTTCGCTCCTGGCTCTGGAAATGAGGCCAGGCTCGCAGGGCAGCAAGGCCCGCCGCGTCGGTTGGAGCGTTCTGCGAGCACGTCCCTGCCTCCCGGACATGCCCCCCTCCATGCGGCCCTGACTCCTGCCTTGTTTGTATAGTCACCAGAGTCAGGGATCCCTGGGTTGGGAAAACTAAGGTTCAGTTCTACCGTTGACAAGTTGCATCGAGGCGTCGCTGCTGTTTCAGGGAGCGTTAGTAACGGTGAGCTCACTCCTTGAAAGCAGTTAATTTTAATCTCTTCCTGGGGGAGGAGTTCACCTTTAAGATGCCCAGAAAGTTATCTGGCACTTTGATACAGGAGGATCTGCTCCACTCTTGTTCTGGTTTAGTATACAGAAAGGCACATCAAGTTGAGGTTCAAACTACTCTGGGCTAAGGTGGGACCGAAGGAAATTGTTTGGGAGAGACAGGAAGGGTGTGGGGCTGGAGTTCTGGTTAGCAGAGGTAGTTGGTCCTGGTGAGCACTGGAACAGACTGGGCAGCATGAACCCTCAGGCTGGGTAGCTGCTGCTGTGGGAGCTCTCTTCTGCCCAGTTCACCAGCTCACTGCTTTGGAACCATAACTGGATCTCTCTCTGAGCACCTTCCACGGAGTTACTGGCATGGATGATGTTCCTATGACAGATGAGGAAGGAGAGTGTCAGGCTTTGTGTGCAATGGATTCCCAATAACCATCCATCCCCTAGCTGCTCTCTGCGCTCTGCTGAGCTGTCTAGGGGAGCAAGCGATTGTGTAGTGGGAAGGATAAGGGGAAGGGGGCTAAAAAACTGCACTGGGCCTTGGCTTGGCCTCTTAATCAACAACCTCAGGCCAACCTAGACTCTAAAAAATTTATTATAAAGGTGAGGGGCTGGGGATCTGGCCTAGTGGCAAGAGTGCTTGCCTCGTATACATGAGGCCCTGGGTTCAGTTCCCCAGCACCACATATACAGAAAATGGCCAGAAGTGGCGCTGTGGCTCAAGTGGCAGAGTGCTAGCCTTGAGCAAAGAGAAGCCAGGGACCGTGCTCAGGCCCTGAGTCCAAGCCCCAGGACTGGCAAAAACAACAACAACAACAACAAAAATTTATCATAAAGGTGATGTACAAAGGAGTTACATAAGTGATCCCAACTTGTAAGGGTCTCCTTTCCCCACCAGTCTCATGCCATACTCAAAGATTCTGCTATGGTATTCTGATCACAATGACAACACATACACACAAATGCAAAGGGTTTGTGTTATTGTCTCCTATTTATGGGAAAGGGTTGTGAAAAATTTGTTCTGGCCAATATTAGCTGTGGTGTTCAACCATCACATCTCTTCTGGCTTCACTTTTAGCCCAGCAAGACACCCAGGACTCCAGGATTGCCTTAGCAACAGGATGCCACCCCAAATTCTGGCTCCCATCACCCCACAATGGGCCCTCATACCTGCTTATGTGGATACTGAAGTCTCCTCGGATGGTCCCAGAGGCAGCCTCAGTCGAGTCAGTGTGTCCTATCATGGCCCTTGAGGCCTGCACCACATTGTATCCTTCCCAGACCTGCAGCACATTGCTAAAGGTTGAGAAATGAACAACTCCCAGGCTCCTGGGGCTAAATCCAGGCCTTTTCACTCTGCTCAGAGGAGGACCACATCCATGACCCCTTCACCATTCCTAACCCACTGTACCATAGCCACAATGGGTCCAGAGCTCATGTAGATTATGAGGGCTGGGTAAAAGGGCTTCCTCTGTAGGTCCTGATAGTGCTCAGCAAGGATGCTCTCTGGGGCCTGGATAACATTGGAAGTAGGAGCAAGAGGACTTCCTGGTGAACCCCACCCCCATAGGCTCCCAGCCTCAGGGTTTTTGCAGACAGCATTCATGCAAGCTGACACCCCAGCCACAGAACATTTGCCCCTCCCCCCAAGTGCCAACTCCAGGAGACTCCAGGAGACAGGAGGGCCAAGAAGTAACCTCAGACACAACAGAGACACAACAGACCAAGGGCTCTGATACCTGTAGCATCTTCATCTCAACCAGCTTGAAGCCACGCCTCTCAAAGCGCTGGATCACAGCCCCTACCAGCCTCCGCTGTATTCCATCTGGCTTCAGAGCAACTAGGGTTCGTTCCTGGGTCCAGGAGGACCCTCCTTTAAAAGAGGAGGGGTCAGGACTGCCACATGTCCTCTTTTCATGGTTCCCATGCAGGGATGGGGCACACTTTGCTTCTGTGTATCTGCCTCTGAAGAGCAGCTCTGGAAGGAATAAGTGCAATGTCCATGAGCAGGCCCTAGGCCTCGCACTGTACCCTGTGTGATGTGACCTGCTCCCCTCCTAGGCCATTGCAGAATCTACTGAAGGTGCAGCTGGCTTTCCCCGAGAGGCCAGCCTAGCGAAGTGACCATCCAGGCCTGGAGAGGCCACACTGAAAAGAAACTGCCTCCGCACCCCCCCCCCCCACTCCTCTTCTCCAGGGGACCCCAGACACTGTAAACTTCAGACCTGTGGCATTAGGGGGACCTCAAAGCCCATCATCTGGGTGAGGTGCAAAGAATATCAGGAAACAAAGGAGAGGAAGTGTCCCTTTTCCAAGTGGGGGTTGAAGAGGGAAGGATTTCTACCTTCCAGGCAGGAGCATAACTGCTATGGGGTTTCATGCTAGACTCTAATCAGCACCCAGCCCCTTCTGAGAGGACACTCTTGAAAGGCAAGAGGTGTCTGCCCCTTCTTGCAGCCCCAGGCTATTCTCAGAAGTCATCTGCTTTGAGTGGAGCCCAGGCTGTAGATGTCCCACCAAGAAGATAAAGGAAACTTCAAGTTAGGATCCAGTCAGGCCAGGTGTGGAGGGAAAATTGGCCACATGGGTTCCCATTGCCTCCCTCCAGGAGAAAAGACATTTCCTGGCTTGTTCTCTCAGGAGCCACACTGTGGCCCAGTAGCTCTTTGTGACTTGAAGAGGCTATTTCCCTCTCCAGGGTGCTTGCCAGGAACACCAATCCTGGGCTTCTGGAAGCAGCTTGTTGAGGGGCGCAGAGGGGTGGGCTGGGTCTCTGGCCCAGCTTGGCCTGGAAGTGACTCACTGGTGACAGCGGCTCCTGGGGTGGGATGCCAGGCTGGGAGTGCGTCCTCCACCAGGGAGCCACGGGTCCTCTGGTGGGGACGCCAGGCTTTTTTTCTGCTTCGGGGCCCTTGGCCTTGGGAGGCCTTGCCGCCGCTGCATAAGTGCAAAGGCCGCGTGGAGGCCCTCCGCCCGCCTCCCTCCGGGCTCGATTCACCTGAGTTGGGGCGCATGAGCCAGCGCGAGTCCGGGACGCGCAGACTGGGCAGCAGCCCCCGCAGCGCGGAGCGCCCGAGGACACCTTTCATGGCGCGGGCGTGGTCTGGGCGCTGGCGCGGGTACTGGGGAAGGCAGCGCTGCCCAGCGGCCCGACCTAGCCCGTCTCACTCTGGCTCAGCCCAGCATCGCCCGAACTCTTGAGGACGACCCTCCAGGCAACTTGGGTTAAGAATCGGAAGAACAGCGGACCCAGCGTGGATTATACTGGTCTTTGTACCAGTACACCCAGGCCCAGAGTTCAAGCTCCAGGACTGGTGCATGGGCACAACACAAAGAGAGCAATAGATGGAATTGTAATGTGTGCATGTGTGAGTCATCATGGTGAAACTTTCGCACAATTAATATGCATCTTAAAAATGAAAAAATATGATGGGTGCTGGTGGCCCACGCCTGTAATCCTAGCTACCCAAGAGGCTGAAATCCGAGAACCGTGGTTCCAAGCCACGGAGCAGGAAAATCTGTGAGAGACTTACCTCCAATGAACCACCAGAAAACCAGAAATGGTGCTGTGGCTCAAAGTGGTAGAGCACCAGCAAAAAGAGCTCAGGAACAGCGCCTAAATCCTCAGTTCAAGCCCCATGACTGATTTTAAAAAGTGGGGGAGGGCAGGGGCTGGGAATGAATGCGGCTTAGTGGTAAAATGATTGCCTAGCATGCATGAAGACCCTGGGTTCGATTCCTCAGCACCACATAAACAGAAAAAGCTTAAAGTGCTCAAAAAGTAGAGTAGTAGCCTTGAGCAAAAAAAAGCCTAGGACAGTGCTCAGACCCTGAGTCCCAGACCCAAGACAGGCAAAAAAAAAAAAAAAAGGAAAAAGAAAAAGCCAGGCACTAAATATTTATTTTGCCAGTCCTGGGCCTTGGACTCAGGGCCTGAGCACTGTCCTTGGCTTCTTTTTGCTGAAGGCTAGCATTCTACCACTTGAGCCACAGTGCCACTTATGGATGTTTTCTATATATGTTTGTTTTGTTTTTGTTGCCAGTCATGGGGTGTGGATTCAGGGCCTGAGCACTGTCCCTGGCTTCTTTTTGCTCAAGGCTAGCACTCTACCTCTTGAGCCACAATGCCACTTCCATCTTTTCTTTTTTTTTTTTTTTGGCCAGTCCTGGGCCTTGAACTCAGGGCCTGAGCACTGTCCCTGGCTTATTTTTTGCTCAAGGCTAGCACTCTGCCACGTGAGCCACAGCGCCACCTCTGGCTGTTTTCTATATATGTGGTGCTTGGGAATCAAACCCAGGGCTTCATGTATGCGAGGCAAGCACTCTTGCCACTAGACCATATCCCCAGCCCGCCACTTCCATCTTTTTTCTATGCATGTGGTGCTGAGGAATCGAACACAGGGCTTCATGTATACAAGACAAGCACTCTACCACTAGGCCATATTCCCAGCCCCCATTTTCCATATATGTGGTGCTGGAGACTTGAACCCAGGGCTTCATGTATACAAATGAGGCAAGCACTCTTGCCACTAGGCCATATTCCCAGCCCTAATCCTAAGTACTTATAAAGCTGAGAACTGAGGTATGATGCCAGCCTGAGCAGATAAATTGGAGAGATTTATCTCCAATTAATGAAAAAAGCTGGAAGCAGAGGTGTGGTTTAAGTGACAGACTGCCAAATTTGAGCAAAAGAGCTAAGCAAGAGCCAGTCACCTGTGGCTCATGCCTGTCATCCTAGCTACTCAGGAGGCTGAGATCATACACAAAGAAAATAAGTGGGGGGGACAGGTTGCTATGTTGTATATGTAAGCTTATAGAATGACCCCGGCCCAGATGTAAGATCTGCCCTTTGGCAATGTGACTCCACCCTTGGCTGATTATACTTGAGGGGCAGGTGGAGCACCTCCCACCTTAGTTGCATGAAGGCATAAAGACCCCCTGAGAGCTTTGGCACCATTTTCCTTTACTCCTCTATGGGAACTTGGCCTTGCTGGCCCTGCTGACAATAAACTCTTCTGCACTACGTGACTTTGTCTATGGTCTGTGGTTTTCTGGGATAATTTTCCTTTCAGTATAGTCCAGACTGCAACTTCTGGGTTCAGTCCACCCTCTTAACCTCTTGAGTAGCTGCTGAGTCTACATGCTCAGGTGCTCTACCACTTGATCCACTTGATCCACAGATCTACTTCTGACTTTTAAAAAAATACCCTTTATAATTTTATTATTATTAAGGTGTTTACAGAGGGTAATTATTTCATAAATCAGGTAATAAGTACAATTCTTTTTGGACATCACCTCTTCTTTTGCTTTCCCTGTTTCGCCCTTCTGTCCCTGTCCACAGGTTGTATAGTTGATTTTCCACATAGAATATACTGAATAACATGACGCTTCTCAGGTTTGGGGTGATTACTTGTCGAAAAGAGTCTCTCAAACTTTCCTGTCCCAGCTGGCTTATCTGACCCTGGCTGGCTTTAAACCAAGATCTTCAGATCTCACACTACAGAGTAGCTAGGACTATGGGTGCTTGTCTTTGAGCTTTTTTCCTTAAGGCTAGTGTAATGGGGTCCCCCAAGGGAGGGGACCACAATGTAATGGGGTCTGAGGGTGGGGGGATCCCCCCATCCCTCCAAGAGTCCACTACTCAGAGACAGTCTCAAGTAAAAAGTTGGATTTATTGGGGAAGTAAGAAGTATACTCAGTGGGACTCAGCCAGTTCCAAGAACAAGTATCATGGAGTGGACTAAGAGGAAAATGATCGCATCCAAAATGGAGTCACTTTGTCTCACCCTTTCAAAATTAATCAGAGCCAGGGGATCAAGAGATAGTAGCTTGTCCATCTAATGTCCATACCTGAGTATAAGAACTAGCCAAGTCACCCAATTTTTAATTTTGTGCCCTAAGCCCTTCCTTTTGCCTTAATATTTTTTTTGTCCAGCCCCTGCCTCATGACACTTCTTCCAGGCTTCATTCAAGGACTGGCATCTACCACCAAGGGACCCTGCTGCTTGCCTTCTCCAGGAGAGGCCACATTTCTGCCTTTTACCCCTAATGCCTAATGCCGATGTCCCTTGCCAGCAGGAAGCAGCCAGAGAGAGTCTTCGCCCTTTTTCTTTTCTTTTTTTTTGCCAGTCCTGGGCCTTGAACTCAAGGCCTGAGCACTGTCCCTGGCTTCCTTTCGCTCAAGGCTAGCACTCTGCCACTTGAGCCACAGCGCCACTTCTGGCCATTTTTTTCTATATATGTGGTGCTGGGGAATCAAACCCAGCTCTCTTGCCACTAGGCCATATTCCCAGCCCTCTTCGCCCTTTTTCATAACTATTAAAAGGATGGAATGTTAGGTCCTCTCCCTGAGGGCTCCATGTAGATGCCCCCACCTCACTAAGTCTCCACCCAGTTACCTGGGTAACCTGCAGACCTGGAGGCAGTTACCTCCCCTTTCCCTGAGGTCACATCCTAATCCACCTGGCCACACCCCTTGCCCCTGCCCTAGATATAAGGCAGGGCTGGGTGGGGGTCCTCTCTCTCTCCCTTCTCTCTGGCCATGGATCATCTTGGCCACAGGCCAGCAGTTTGGTAATAAACTCTCTCTCCTGCCTGAATACCGCATGGCGTTCTCCTTTACTGGCTACCTACTTTAAAAAACCTAACAGTGTCATTGTCCAAAAAGACTACCTGACTTATGAAACTGTAATCCCTCTGCAGATCACCTTTATACTACCTGATTTATGAAACTGTAATCCCTTTGCAGATCACCTTTATAATAACAATAAAAACAAAAGTTAAAAAAAAAAGTATACTGACTGGGACTGCACGCTCAGGGTCAGGTTATAAAGGCAAACACCACATGGTCAAGCCTGCCACATGGCAGGTGGCCAATGAGGTTACACCATTTACAGAGCATGCCAGGTCACAGGCAGGTGGCCAATGGAATTACAATCTGCCTCATAGCAACTCTTTGAACCAACCTATCATGTGAGTCCCGCCAAATCCATGGGCCAAGCCTAACTAACATGTGCAGCCCTGGGATGAGCTCTGGAATTCTTTGGCTTCCTTTCCCACCTGGTAAGGACTGAGGCTTCAAAACCTCCACCCCAGTGACACAGAAACAGTCTCCACCAGTGAGACTGGGGAGAGCTGTTGGAGTAGGGATAGTGGGGAGGGGATGGGGGTTTTGGAAGTAGCAAATGGGAGAATCCTCAGTGCAGTTGTTCATGACTTTGGTCCCTAGATGACAAAGGGTCACTTCAGTGGAAAGAGGGTGGTACTTGTAAGGTCCACCTCTAGGAGGGTTCTATGAAGATTCCCCCCACCCTGTTTAAGTCTCGGCCCAGTACCTGAGTTACCTAGGTAACTGGCACAGCTGGAAGCAGTTATCTCACCCTTTTCTGAGGTCAAATCCGAATCCACCTAGCCACCCCTGCTGCCCCTGCCCTGGAAAAGGCAGGGCCTGGCAGTGGTTCAGCCCTTCTCTCCAGCCATGCATCCTCTCAGCCACAGGCCAGCAGTGCAGGAATAAACTTTTCTCTCCTGCCTCAATACCACATGTTCTCAGTCATTGGCTACCTACTTTAATAAACCTTACTGTACAGAGGTTGGCAAATTCTTTGAACAGATTCACTGGGGAGCCCAGCAGCTGCAGAGTGGAGAACCCGGCCCAAATTCCAGGGAACAAAGGATCCCTCTTGGCTCCTGTCCCTCCAGGCCAGCACCTACCACTTGCCCTTCTCTGGCCCTCAGTGACCTTGTACCAATTATAGTCTTCCAAAATTGCAGAGCTGCCTATGTGGCTCAAGCTGTAGAGTATCTCCCTAGCAAGTATAAGCGTTTGAGTCTGAGCTCAAATTCCAGTAACACACACACACACACACACACACACACACACACAGAGTATAGATATGCCTCCACCTTCACCCACCACCTGGTTCCCTTTCCCCTAGGATCCACCAGTGTACAAACAGGTAAAACCCCCCATCTCCAGCCTCCTGGCTCCCCTCCCCCAAGGATCAGCTAGTGTAACCTGAAGACCAGCCCTTCCTTCTAGGACATTCTGTGACATCACTCTCTTGCCCTTGCTTTTCTTTTATAACTTTAATTTTTTTTCATCTTTTCTTTCTTGATACTGGGGGTTGAACCCAGAACACTGCACTTGCTAAACAAGCGCTTTGCCACTGAGCTACATCCCAGCCCCTGCCTTGCTTTTCTAAAAACAAAACAAAACAAAACAAAAAAACCCAGCTTTTGAAACACCAAATCCTGCTCATCCTTTTTTTTTTTTTTTTTTTTTTTTTTACAGCTGATACTGCTGAATCTGGTAGGCCATTCCCATTCAGCATGTTGCACTTCTTGTTTGTCCTACACCCACAGCACATCACTGTTTGCATTGTGATATGTCAGCTAGTCACTAACATCTCAGGGCATCTATACCGAGTATGTGCACTCATTTCTGCAAACATAGCAGGGGGAAAATTTAGGCCTGCTCTAGCTATTTTTGGAGAGTCCACAGGCACACTTGAGGCATCCTAATTTCCTCCTGCCCATCTCTAGAGTCTGTGGACACATATCTCAATTTCCCATCATTTGGGGTGGTGTGTTGTATGGGAATTCGATCATAAGAAACAGACATCACATCTTGAGAGGCTGAATTGGGAATCCTTATTGGAGAGCCAGCCAGTACAGGTGGACTCCAGTCTCAAAAACATGCAGCCCAGAATGTAACTTGCACAAAGTTTCTAAAGACAAAAACTATGTTTGGGGTGGAGACCAAGCCTTAACAAAAGTATTATGCAAGGTAAACCAAGTATGGAAACAATCTGTTAGGTTTTAAAAGTAGGTAGCCGGTAAAGGAGAATGCCACACGGTATTCAGGCAGGAGAGAAAGTTTATTACCGAACTGCTGGCCTGTGGCCAAGATGACCCATGGCCAGAGAGAAGGGAGAGAGCAACCCCCACCCAGCCCTGCCTTATATCTAGGGCAGGGGCAAGGGGTGTGGCCAGGTGGATTAGGATGTGACCTCAGGGAAAGGGGAGGTAACTGCCTCCAGGTCTGCAGGTTACCCAGGTAACTGGGTGGAGACTTAGTGAGGTGGGGGCATCTACATGGAGCCCTCAGGGAGAGGACCTAACATTCCAGCCTTTTTTTTTTTTTGCCAGTCCTGGGCTTGGATCAAGGCCTGAGTACTGTCCCTGGCTTCTTTTTGCTCAAGTCTAGCACTCTGCCACTTGAGCCACAGCGCCACTTCTGGCCATTTTCTGTATATGTGGTGCTGGGGAATTGAACCCAGGGCCTCATGAGGCAGGCACTCTTGCCACTAGGCCATATCCCCAGCCCCTCCAGCCTTTTAATAGTTATGAAAAAGGGCGAAGACTCTCTCTGGCTGCTTCCTGCTGGCAAGGGGCATCGGCATTAGGGGTAAAAGGCAGAAATGTGGCCTCTCCTGGAGAAGGTGAGCAACAGGGTCCCTTGGTGGTAGATGCCAGTCCTTGAATGAAGCCTGGAAGAAGTGTCATGAGGCAGGGGCTGGACAAAAAAAATATTAAGGCAAAAGGAAGGGTTTAGGGCACAAAACTAAAAATTGGATGACTTGGCTAGTTCTTATACTCAGGTATGGACATAGATGGACAAGCTACTATCTCTTGTTTTTCTTTTTTGGCCAGTCCTGGGGCTTGGACTTAGGGCCTGAGCACTGTCCCTGGCTTCTTGCTCAAGGATAGCACTCTGCCACTTGAGCCACAGCGCCCCTTCTGGCCATTTTCTGTATATGTGGTGCTGGGGAATCGAACCCAGGGCCTCATGTATACGAGGCAAGCACTCTTGCCACTAGGCCATATCCCCAGCCCCAAGCTACTATCTCTTGATCCCCCGGCTCTGATTAATCTTGAAAGGGTGAGACAAAGTGACTCCATTTTGAATGCGATCATTTTCCTCTTAATCCACTCCATGATACTTGTTCCCGGAACTGGCTGAGTCCCAGGGGTCTAGGTGCTTGTTGCTGGGATGGCTTGCCCTCGTTGGCATTCACAGGATTTGAACTCAGGGCCTGGGAACTGTCCTTGAGCACTTCTGCTCGAGGCTAGTACTCTACCACTTTAGCTCCACTTCCAGAATTTGGCTGGTAAGGGATTGTAATAGGGAGGCCAGATCTGCCCAGTGCCATCATTAACTGTGGAGGGACTTCAGGTTGACTCCAGCTCAGATAAGAGCAGAAGCCAACTCCATCTCCACTAAGCCCTCCCCCACCCTATTCAGGGAAGCTCCCCTTTACTACGTTAAGTTATGTAGATTTTCTACCTGAGGCCTGGGAGCTTGGAGAGAACCTGTGTCCTCCTCTTTATTATGATAAGTTATGTAGATTGACCACCTGAGGCCTGGGAGCTTCAAGGGAACCTGCTATGAGTAGGCATAGAATGATAGGTTAGTTCAAATAGATATTATGAGACAGACTGTAACTCTATTGGCCACCTGTGTGCGGCCTAGCATGCTCTGTAAGTGTTGTATCTTCATTTGTCACCTGCGTGTGACAAGTTTGTCTGTGATGTTTGCCTTATAACCAGGCTGGAAGGCCACACGGATGCGCGGTCCCAGCTCCACAGTCTGGGCTGCACAGGTGCGGGCGGTCCCAGCTCCCGAGTCTGGGCTGCGACCAAGGCCGGTCAGTTCACTTTTTACTTCCCCAATAAAACTGTCTTTTTGTCACCTTGTAGCTGGAGACTGTGTGGTGGACTCGGGGGAACGAGGAATCCTCTCCCTTGGGGGGGGACCCCGTTTCATTGTAGCGAACCCCCACTCTACTTCAGAGATAAGTCTCTTCAGCCATGCTTCCAGCCTGGCTCTTCGCTGATTAATTGGGAGATGGAGTTTGAGAGAGATTTTCAGCCCTGGCTGGCTTCGAACTGCAATCCAAGGAGTATTTGCCACAAAAGCCCTTTTTGATTTCCAGAACTGACCAAATACTTGCCAAAATTCTGCAATGACAAAACTCAGTAGATGTGATGAGTTTTAGCACAGATATATAGCTAGATGGACATACTAACAAATGTTTACACATACATACACACATGGAACACACATACACACTGTGCACATAGGTTTTATAGCATGCAAAAATGAATTTAAGCAGTAGACTCTTTCGGAATTCAAATAGTAAATGACATTTTTTGTCCAGTACTTTAGAACCACGTGGTCGGTTAGAAAAACAATTTTGCTAGCAAACAACAATTTTCACATTATAAAATGGAGAAATCATATTTTGATAAACTCCAGTGGGATGCCCATGTTGAGGGGGGTGGCAGGAGAACACAAACACACTAATAGAGAACACGTGGCATGGCATAATGGCGCCTGAGCTGATGCCTTTTAAACCCAATATCTACCACGTGGTCAATGCTAGAGAAAAGAACTTTTAGATATCTTTGCTGACAAAGCACATTGGTGGTCAAGCCTCAGTATCGGAGGTCTGTGAAAAGAGGCAGCTTTGGGGCTGGGGATATAGCCTAGCAGCAAGAGTGCTTGCCTCGTATACATGAGGCCCTGGGTTCAATTCCCCAGCACCACATATACAGAAAAAATGGCCAGAAGTGGGCTGGGGATATAGCCTAGTGGCAAGAGTGCCTGCCTTGGATACACGAGGCCCTAGGTTCGATTCCCCAGCACCACATATACAGAAAACGGCCAGAAGCGGCGCTATGGCTCAAGTGGCAGAGTGCTAGCCTTGAGTGGGAAGAAGCCAGGGACAGTGCTCAGGCCCTGAGTCCAAGGCCCAGGACTGGCCAAAAAACAAACAAACAAACAAAAATGGCCAGAAGTGGCGCTGTGGCTCAAGTGGCAGAGTGCTAGCCTTGAGCAAGAAGAAGCCAGGGACAGTGCTCAGGCCCTGAGTCCAAGACCCAGGACTGGCCAAAAAAAAAAAAAAAAAGAAAAGAAAAGAAAAGAAAAGAGGCAGCTTTGTGAGCAAGGCACGTTATCAGGATGGTACGACTTGGAGTTTTTATAAAGTAAGCAAGTAAGCAGGCAGATGAAAGAGGGAGAAAAAGGAAGAGAAAGAGAGCCTGAATATAAGTGACTTCTGACCATTTACCATTGCCGTGGCAAAAACTGTATCTGTTTGAATATTTCGAGCAGGCCTCATTGCACTGTCAAGAGGCGTGCTAGCAGTGTCCCGGCTCAGATGTGACTGTGATGCAAAACCCAAAAAACATGGGAGGGAGGCACCTGGTGAGTGGATGAGAGCTTACTGGGCAGAAGCAGCAGAAGCCGCGGAAGCAGCAGCAGGGAACCCGAGCAGCAGCAGTTTCACTCACCAGGGTAGACAAGTGGTGTGGATGTGAATGTGGAGGTCAGCAATGATATTAGTGAAAAGTGCCATGTGGCATCTGGCAGCAGTTTGGTTCGTGGAAAAAGGGCCATCAGGACTGGGGATACACCCAGAAAAAGAAGAAAAATACATGGGAATTCCTCCTGTCCTGACTCTTAAGCCCCATCCGAGTCACGGCACCATATATGTTAGGTTTTTAAAGTAGGTAGCCGGTAAAGGAGAACGCCAAGTGGTATTCAGGCAAGAGAGAAAGTTTATTACAGAACTGCTGGCCTGTGGCCAAGATGATCCATGGCCGGAGAGAAGGGAGAGAGAGAGAGCGACCCCCACCCAGCCCTGCCTTATATCTAGGGCAGGGGCAAGGGGTATGGCCAGGTGGATTAGGATGTGACCTCAGGGAAAGGGGAGGTAACTGCCTCCAGGTCTGCAGGTTACCCAGGTAACTAGGTAGAGACTTAATGAGGTGGGGGCACCTACATGGAGCCCTCAGGGAGAGGACCTAACAAATCTGGAGTGAGCTTTAGCTGTACAAAACTTTCCTGGGGCTAAACAGCCTTACACTTGCAATTTGCTTTTCAGAGCTGGGTGAAAAGCTCCCTCCACCTAGCAAGGCACCAAGATGTCTGTGAGAGCAGTAACCTTATTTTAGTCAAGCTTTTAACTTTTATTGGTATTTATTTTGGTCAAAAAATATTCTTTTGGGGGCTGGGAATATGGTCTAGTGGTAAAGTGCTCACCTCATATGAAGCCCTGGGTTAGATTCCTCAGCACTATATATATATATTTGCCAAAAGGGGCACTGTGGCTCAAGTGGTAGAGTGCTAGACTTGAGCAAAAAGAAGCCAGGAACAGTGCTCAGGCCCTGAGTTCAAGCTCCAGGACTGGCAAAAAAAATTTTTTTGGCAGGGGCGCAACCCTGGGTCTTGAACTCAGGACCTGGCTGCTGTCCCTGAACTGTTTGCTAGCTCTTGAGCCACAGCTCCATTTCCACCTTTTTGGGTGGTTAATATGAAATCAGAGGAAGGATAAAAATATTGAACATCAGAAATAAGACAAAATATCAAAGACAGACTACCTTAGTAAGGGAAACTCGAGACTACCCATTATAAGAAAACTCCAGAAATGGACCGTTAGGAGTCATAGCAGGCACTGACTGACAGGAGAGGATCTGAGATGTGGTTTGGTCAACAGCAGTAAATCCCAGTTGGTCAATAGGAATGAATCTTGAATACAAAAACCAGATAAGGTATGGGGGAGCCCAAAAGGTAAACAGCATTAGTCTTGATATAACCTTAACAACTTATTATTATTGCCTTGTAGTAATTAGTTATGATGTAGTTATTTTATAGCCTTTGTTGGGGGGGCTCTGGACCCCCTTTTCCCCTATTTCCCGGGGGAAATGCCTGAACCCAAACTATGAAAGACACTCAGCCCTACCCCTCCCACTGGCAGAAGGAATAAGGCGTATCTTTGTGGACTCTGCTGAGTTGAGGAGAAATGCCAAAATCCCCTTCCCTGTCAGCCCCCTCACGTGTCCAACGCAGGAAGAAAATTCTGGGGAGACAGCCTGATGGTTGAACGGGTCTCACAGGATTTAATTGGGAGGGGATTTATATAACAGTAATGGCAGGAAAGGAGGGGGACTGGCCAAAGGGCCAGTCATAGGCTAAAGACCATGTCCGTCATGGTGATGTCACGAACTTCCTCTATGGGTGGGGACTACAGCCCTCCAAGGGCTAGGCCTCTGTAGAAGTCCCCGCCATGATGGCAGGCATGTGTTCGCCCCCCAGGGGCGGGGGCTTCTCTTCCTGTTAAAAGTGGAAGGGGAGGGGACAGGCTAATGCCAGCTGTGGCCTCTTAAAGGCACAGGTGTCCCCAACAGCCTTGAAGACTGTTATATGTAATCACTAACTAGCCACTTCTGTAAATCTGTCTGTAGTAACACAACACCATCTGTATATGGCTGTTCCCTTCAAAAACCCTGCTGAACAAAGGCTCCGTGCTGTGCTCTCCTATGGAAATAGATGAGTGCAGATGCCAGGGCTTAATACAAACTCCTTGTCCAGTTTACCTGAGTCAGAGGTCCTGTTTGCAGGTACTGGGATATAATATTTGGAGGCCCCAGCGAGATGTCACTCCAACCTCAGGCCTTGGCTGTGGGGAGCACCCAATGCAGTAAGAGGTGACCCTTTTTAGGGGGTGGCTGTTGAGAGACATTCCTCAGCCCTGAAGAAGGGTAGGCATGCTTCCTTGGGCTCCCTCCCAGCAGCCAGTGTGCACAGGAGTCCCTAGAACCCTCTGAAGGTGAGTCTGGGGCCGGCTTGGGAGGGCTCAGTGGAGGGCTGGACGTGGCTTAACCTCCCCAGTCCATGGTGTAGGGAGACATCCCTCACACCCCTGTAACAGGAATTGTCTAGATACAGAGTCTGGTTGTGGCCACTTGTGTGTACTTGTTCTGTTTACAGTTACTTCTGTCTATACATCTGGGGGCTCTTGTTTGTCCTGTTGGTTTGAGTAGTTTGCCTCTATCCTTCCCAGTGCTGAGTAGGGCATCTGGGTTCCTTGAAGCCACTGATGGTGACCTAGGTGGGCTGACTGCCAAGGGATGGAAATCTTCACAGGGGAGAATCCTTCTGAGACTTTCATGGGTCCCATGGTCTTTCCATTACTCTGACAGCCAGCTCATTGATGCAGGACATGCCATCCAAAGAAAACCTTTTTGAAGTTACTTAAAAATATTCAGGAATCAAGTCTCTGTTTCTCTGCCTTGTTTTGTCTTGCTCTGTTTTTAAAATTGGTACCAGTTTTAAATGTGGATCCGGTGTCCCATTTTTTGTTGTTTATCTGGACATCTCTGGAGAAACAAAAGTTCTAGCCTTTAACTGGGCCCTGTCACAGACCTGCTATATCCCCTTCTGTAAGAAGACAGTTGGGAGGGTGCAGGGAGCTGAGGGCCTGGTTCAGACAGTTGGCTAATCTTAGTCTCAGTGTAAATTGAAATTGTAAAGTGCTCCTGGCTAAAATTGGCAAAAGACAGTCAGGCTACCTGGTGGGCTAAGAGATCAGAAACAGGTAACCACCTTCTTCCCCCAACTGAAGGTGTTCAAAAGGTCAGCTGATATATGAAATGCTCTGGTCAAAATTGGGCTACAGACTATAGTCAAGTACTGGGTGGGCTGGGTTTAGCTCCAGGGGACCCCCATCCAGTTATCTTCACCAGAAAAATATTTGGTGTACTAAAATGCCTTGCTAGAACTAGCAAGCCCTGAAAAAGTGAGGCCCAGCTAAAGTGTTTTGTTAGAAAAGTTTTATCTCAAATCTTGGTCATCTGCAAGAGTAAGACTGGCAAAAATATCTCTTGCCACTGAAAAATGTATGGCCCAATGTTCATTCTTGTGCACTTTAAGATCTTTTTGCATGAGTGCATGTGTGTGTGTGTGTGAGAGAGAGAGTGGGAACATGTTCAAGATCAAAAACTGCCAGCATAATGTAAAAAATGGATGAGTTTAAGTTTAAACTTCAAAAAGGTTTGAGCATTAACAAAAGTCTCAAAGGACTATTGCATTATTTTAAAGAGAAACTATAGTTAAAAGGTATCTAAGGATTCTTTAGTTTGAACATCAGGAAATCTGGTATCTTTATGGAGAAGACTGTTTAGGCTGTAATTAAGTTATTGGGCTTGTCAAAAGGCATTGGGAACTTGAAATTTTCCTCCACTGTTAAAACTTGGTACTAAATGTCAGAAATTTGGTTTCTATATAAAGGTTTATCACTGTTAAAAAGCTGCTTTGGGTTTCTCAGAAATCAAGATGAAAGGACAGAAAAACTTAGGATGGCCTGTGTGCCTGTCTTCAGGGATGAGGTATGATCTAGCAAAGGTGCAGTTTAGCTGGTGGGACAGGCCCTATAGGGGAGTCCATGCATGGTAGAAGTAAGCTGGCACAAAAGCAGTTCATCTAGCCCTAAGAAGTCAGATGGGTATATGCCCAAATGGAGGCCTTTCTTTGTTCTGAATCTTTTCCTTGCAGATGGACACTGAAAACCTGATAGTAAAATAGGTGATGTGATGATGGTATTTCTAAAACTGCCCCTTGGGCTGGGAATATGGCCTAGTGGTAAAGTGTTCACCTCATATACATGAAGCCTTGGGTTGGATTCCTCAGCACCACATATATAGAAAAAAGCCAGAAGTAGCACTGTGGCTCAAGAGGTAGAGTGCTAGCCTTGAGCAAAAAGAAGCCAGGGATAGTACTCAGGCCCTGAGTCCATGCTCCAGGACTGGGAACAAAAACAAAGCAAATAAAGAGAAGCAGAATTTAAGAAGAAAAAACAACAACCTGCCCCTTGGGATATATTAGAAATTGGAAAAGGGGTGTACGAAAGGTGCACAAGCGCTGCGTCTGGCGCCAGTTGGGGTCTCTGCTTGCGGTGGTCGCGCTCTGGCCGCCGTTTACCATTAGTCCCCGTGTGCGACCACAGTTTCGGCCTTTGGCCTGACCTGCCCGCACCATGGCTTCAGCTTTGGAGGAGCTGCAGAAAGACCTAGAAGAAGTATTACTGGAAAAGTCTACTAGGAAAAGAGTACGCGATGCTCTTACAACTGAAAAGTCTAAGACTGAGACAGAAATAAAGAACAAGATGCAACAGAAATCACAGAAAAAACAAGTTGACAATGAAAAGCCAGCTGCTGTTGTTGCTCCTATTACAACTGGATATACAGTGAAAATCAGTAATTACGGATGGGATCAGTCAAATAAGTTTGTGAAAATCTACATTACCTTAACTGGAGTTCACCAGGTTCCCAATGAGAATGTGCAGGTGCATTTCATGGACAGGTCATTTGATCTTTTGGTGAATAATCTAAACGGGAAGAATAACTCCATGATAGTGAACAATCTCTTGAAGCCCATCTCTGTAGAAGGCAGTTCAAGAAAAGTCAAGACGGGGGCTGGGTATATGGCCTAGTGGCAAGAGCGCTTGCCTCGTATACATGAGGCCCTGGGTTCAATTCCCCAGCACCACATATACAGAAAATGGCCAGAAGTGGCGCTGTGGCTCAAGTGGCAGAGTGCTAGCCTTGAGCAAAAAGAAGCTAGGGACAGTGCTCAGGCCCTGAGTCCAAGCCCCAGGACTGGCCAAAAAAAAAAGTCAAGACGGATACAGTTCTTATCTTATGTAAAAAGAAAGCAGAAAACGTTCGATGGGATTACTTGACTCAAGTTGAAAAGGAGTGCAAAGAAAAGGAAAAGCCTTCTTATGACACCGAAGCAGATCCCAGTGAGGGATTAATGAATGTTCTAAAGAAAATTTATGAAGATGGAGATGATGACATGAAGCGCACCATTAATAAAGCCTGGGTGGAATCAAGAGAGAAGCAAGCCAAAGGAGACCCAGAATTCTGAGACTTTTAAATCCTTTTGGAACTGTGTTGAGGGAATACTAATATTTCCAATAAAGGAATGTTGGCACCTACAGATTGGGCAGATAATATTTACACAGCGTTAAAGGCAGTGAATTCTCCATTTCTTACTGGAGGATTTAAATAAAATAAGCTTATTAAACACTTCTCCAAAGATGCTTTCAAAAAAAAATTGGAAAAGTTTTAAAAAGTGGGTTAAAAAGTTTATCTGTATGTCGAAATTTGATTTCTATGCTATTTTGCAATTTGGATGTTTTTTTGTTTTTTTTTTTTTGGCCAGTCCTGGGCCTTGGACTCAGGGCCTGGCTTCTTCCCGCTCAAGGCTAGCACTCTGCCACCTGAGCCACAGCGCCCCTTCTGGCCATTTTCCATATATGTGGTGCTGGGGAATAGAACCGAGAGCTTCATGTGTAGGAGGCAAGCACTCTTGCCACTAGGCCATATTCCCAGCCCAATTTGGGTGTATTTTGAAAAAAAAAAAAGATGCTAAGTCTGGATTCTTGGTACAGTGCTGGTGCTTATAATTCTTACATTAAGAAAAACTGTCATTGGAGTTCAAATTTTCCAAAAGCTAATGCAGGCTACACAGACACAAAAAAAAAATGGCTCTTTTAAAACAAGCGGGGCCCCAAGGCAATGGGTAGTGCCCTAGTGCCTCAAGGTTCCAAAGGGATCTTCAAATGCAAATAAAAGCTGAAGTGTAAAGTGTTAAAACAGAGGTTAGTAAAAGACTAAAAATCAGGAATAGATTTGTTGATATAAAAATTGGAAATAAGGGCTGGGGATATGGCCTAGTGGCAAGAGTGCTTGCCTTGTATACATGAGGCCCTGAGTTCGATTCCCCAGCACCACATATAAAGAAAATGGCCAGAAGTGGTGCTGTGGCTCAAGTGGCAGAGTGCTAGCCTTGAGCAAGAAGAAGCCAGGGACAGTGCTCAGGCCCTGAGTCCAAGCCCCAGGACTGGCCAAAAAAAAAAAAAAAAAAAAAAAAAAAAAAAAAATTGGAAATAAAGTTATTATAAATGTTTGTTTCAAATTGAAAAAAAAAAAGGGAAAATCGGGGCTACCAAAATGATTAATTGCTAATCCAGTTTGCCTTATAGATGTTTTTTTTGTTTTGTTTTTGTTTTGTTTTTTTGGCCAGTCCTGGGCCGTGAACTCAGGGCCTGAGCACTGTCCCTGGCTTCTTTTTTGCTTAAGTCTAGCACTCTGCCACTTGAGCCACAACACCACTTTTGGCCATTTTCTGTATATGTGGTGCTGAGGAATCGAACCCAGGGCCTCATGTATACGAGGCAAGCACTCTTGCCACTAGGCCATATTCCCAGCCCCCTTATAGGTTTTTTTTTTTTTTTTGGCCAGTCCTGGGCCTTGGACTCAGGGCCTGAGCACTGTCCCTGGCTTCTTCCCGCTCAAGGCTAGCACTCTGCCACTTGAGCCACAGCGCCGCTTCTGGCCGTTTTCTGCATATGTGGTGCTGGGGAATCGAACCTAGGGCCTCGTGTATCTGAGGCAGGCACTCTTGCCACTAGGCTATATCCCCAGCCCCCTTATAGGTTTTTTTGAAACAGTTGCCAGGTAGGCCCACAGAGGAGGACAGATGATTCTTACAAGTTTGTCAGATGTAACTTTGGCCCTTAATAAGTTCCAGGTAAGACCATGCTTAAAAACTACTTCTGGGTTGACCACCTTGTTGCTTTTTAATTGGAGTAAAATGGCCTTTAAAGACTCATTGATCTGTGGTTCTAGGCCAGCCTGGGCAGAAAAAGGTCCTGTGGGACTGTCATCTCTGATCCACCAGCAGAGTACTAGCCTTGAGGCTGGAGAGCTGAGGGACAGTGCTCAGACCCTGAGTTCAAGTCCAGTGACTAAGGGAAATGCCAAAGGTGCTTTTATCCCAGCAAAGAAAAGTTACTCCTGGGACAAAAGTGATGAAGCATCCGGAGACAGCTGAAAGACACTGCTTGGATGACAGAAATGGTGAGAGATCTAACTTCTTGGATGACAGAGATGGTGTAAGATCCTGGATTCACTTGTACTTGGCCCTTCAAAAGTTAATCAGAGCCTGGAGGTCATAAGAAAGTTGTTTGTAAGCATGCCTTCCTAATGCCCATGTCTGTCTATTAAGTAAATAGGTAGGAACTTGCCAGTCATCTGTGATAGTGGGTAGTTAAAAAAAAAAAAAAACTAAGGTTTTCAAATTGGGGAATAGTTAAAAATCCCAACCCCTTGCATCTGCTCAAAGCCCTGATAATGAATTTTGAACCGGCACATGTGCTCAGGAAAGGAAGCCTGGGGGCCCGAGATCGTGTCCTTATTGAGATCTGTCTAAAGGCCTGCAGTATGGAAAATGCTTTTTCAAACCAAGTCCTAAAAAGGCTACACTGACGTAGCCCCAGAAAAAGTCTGTGCAGTTGTTAAAAGTTAAATGTTGTATGTAATTTTATTTTAGAGTAAAGCTAGTAACATCTGTTCCTGGCAACTCCTTGGTAAAGTAGGCTAAGGTTATAGATTCCTGGCCAGGTAAGGTCAGCTTGAAGAAGTTATAGAAGATAGATGATCTTCCCCTATGAACTCCCCCTTTAAGATCAAGGGACCAGAACAATTTTTTGACAAATGAGGCAGAATAAAGGAAGAGGACGGTAACTAATGGTAACCAGTGTGCAAGTGTGGAGCCTGCACTTATAATAGATGGTTATAGGCCCAAGCCTTCTATATCTACCTAGAAAATCCTAGCCTTATTTAAAAATATCTGGTTACCAGGGGCAATGGGAATATGGCCTAGTGGCAAGAGTGCTTGCCCTGTATACAGTAAGCCCTGGGTTTGATTCCTCCGCACTACATATATAGAAAATGGCCAGAAGTGGCACTGTGGCTCAAGTGGCAGAGTGCTAGCCTTGAGCAAAAAGAAGCCAGGGACAGTTCTCAGGCCCTGAGTTCAAGCCCCAGGATTGGCAAAATAAATAAATAAATAAATAAATAAATCTGGTTACCAAAAGTTATTGCCCTGACAGAATTATCCAAGCGCCACTGCCTAAAGCAGTCTTGAAAACCAGTGGGATGCCAGCTTGTAAAAACCAGTGTACTTAAAACTAGGAGAATATTAGGAGACTTCACTAAAGTCAGGCTTTAGGTTAAGCTTCTTTAACCAGTCTAAGTAGAAGTTTACAGGACACTCAGCAGGAGATGTGAACATTCCATGGGAGCAACTAGGAGATACCACTACAGCCCAGCCCAGATCTGGCCCATCTTTTCTCAAGGTGAAAGGAGAAAGTTGATGGGACCCTGCCTGGCTGCATCACCTGTGGTTGCTTCCTGGTGGAAGGCTGCTTTGGATCTGCTGAAACTAAGACTTTTGTGGGACACTTTGTGGTAACCTTCCTACTCCTCAGGGTTGACTGAAAAAAATTGGACCTGGGCTGGGAATATGGCTTAGAGGTAGAGCGCTTGCCTTGCATGCATGAAGCCCTGGGTTTGATTCCTCAGCATCACATAAACAGAAAGCCAGAAGTGGTGCTGTGGCTCAAGTGGTAGAGTGTTAACCTTGAGCAAAAAGAAGCCAGGGACAGTGCTCAGGCTCTGAGTCCAAGCCTGAGGACTGGCCAAACAAACAAACAAACAAATAAAAAGGACTTCACCGGTCAGCCTTAGGCACTTGGAGGCACAGGAAATTGGAGAAATCCACTCTAAACAAGTGACATCCTGGGGCTGGGAATATGGCCTAGTGGCAAGAGTGCTTGCCTTGTATACATGAAGCCCTGGGTTCGATTCCTCAGCACCACATATATAGAAAACAGCCAGAGCTGGCGCTGTGGCTCAAGTGGTAGAGTGCTAGCCTAGAGCAAAAAGAAGCCAGGGACAGTGCTCAGGCCCTGAGTCCAAGCCCAGAACTGGCCAAAAACAACAACAACAACAAAAACAAACAAACAAAAAAAGTGACATCCTCATGATAGTTGGCTCTGGTATGTAGTAACCTGTTTACTTCTGGATGTGAGCTTAGGAGCAGCAGTCCCACTAGATTGGCCCCAGTCTTGTCTTTGCTCTCCCCACCAGCCTGTGGGTGGAATCACAGTGAATTATCTCCAGGCAGTTCTGAGATAACCTGGTTCTACAAGCCATAGAAAAAATGCAGACAGTTTTAAACTCAAGCTGTGAAGCTCAAGGAAATGTAAAAAATGAGGAAAGTTAGTAAAGAATGCCTTGGAAAAGAAATTGAGGAAACAAAAAAAAAAAATGGTTTCCCCTGGCTAAGAAAGGATTTGAAAAGTAGGGATTGTCCTAATTTGTTTGTTGCAAAATGGAAAAAGAAAGAAAGGAAGGCAAACCCCACAAAACTTGAGTAGCAAATGGTATGAGAATGTCTTTAAAATGGAGCTTATGAGTAAAGCTGGTATGTAATCAAGTTGGCTATAATTTAAATAGGGTCAGAATTGGTGCATTGGTGCGGAACTATTCTCTATGTCTATCTGTATTGCCAAGTCAAGGGACTTGTGTGATGTCATCCAAATATAAACTGGAAGATCTCCTTATGTAAACATCTGCAACAGTACCCAGTATACCACAGATATAAAAAATGATAGGGACTACTATCTGGCCTCCAAAACTACATGGCTGGCCTGCACAAACAAGTTTAACTAAATTCACAAAGGAGCTAAAGAGAGACTTCACAAGAGAAGAAATAAAAATGGCAAAGAAACATATGAGGAAATGTTCAACATCCCTGGTAGTAAAGGAAATGCAAATAAAAACAACCCTGAGATACCACCTCACCCCAGTTAGAATGGCCTATACTCTGAACTCAGGCAACAACAAATGCTGGAGGGGGTGGGGGGAAAGAGGAACCCTTCTCCATTGTTGGTGGGAGTGCAAATTAGTACAACCACTTTGGAGAACAGTACGGAGGTTTCTCAAAAAGCTCAATATAGACCTACCCTATGACCCAGCCATACCACTCCTAGGCATCTATCCTAAACAGCAAGTCCCAAGATATCAAAAAGACATTTGTACTTCCATGTTTATCGCGGCACAATTCACAATAGCCAAAATATGGAAACAACCCAGATGCCCCTACACAGATGAATGGATCCAAAAAATATGGTACTTATACACAATGGAATACTACATAGTGATTAGGAATGGTGAAATATTGTTATTCGCAGGGAAATGGTCAGAACTTGAACAAATCATGTTGAGCGAGACAAGCCTAGAACACAGAAACAAAGGGGCATGATCTCCCTGATGTATGACTGTTAACAAAGGGAGATGGAGAGACAGTAGAGACCAGGTCTATGAAACTAAAAACTGCTTGTCAAATAGTATTTCCCACAGGATTGGGGCAACGACCCAACAGTATGTAACTAAAACCAAACAACTACTCAACATATAAAGGTCAAAAATTGACCTCTCAGTGGAATACAATAGCTCAAAAGCTATGTATGTACGTTCATATAAGACTACTGTCGACATATTGTCTAATACGACATTACATTTAAAGCCCTAGGCAAATTTTCTTGGGCCTGGCCACGTGGCTACTGTATATGTTCTTGATACATTGTATATTGTATATATGTCTACCTGACCTAGAGAAGGGAAAGAAAAACAGGGCGTAAGCTATCATAAGAAATGTACACACTTGGGGCTGGGAGTATGGCCTAGTGGCAAGAGTGCTTGCCTTGTATACATGAGGCCCTGGGTTCGATTCCTCAGCACCACATATACAGAGAATGGCCAGAGGTGGCGCTGTGGCTCAAGTGGCAGAGTGCTAGCCTTGAGCAAAAAAGTAAGCCAGGGACAGTGTTCAGGCCCTGAGTTCACGGCCTAGGACTGGCCAAAAAAAAAAAAAAAAAAAAAAAAAAAAAAAGAAATGTACACACTGCCCTACTATGTAACTGTACCCTTTTTTTTGGCCAGTCCTCGGGCTTGGACTCAGGGCCTGAGCACTGTCCCTGGCTTCTTCTTGCTCAAGGCTAGCACTCTACCACTTGAGCCACAGCACCACTTCTGGCCATTTTCTGTATATGTGGTGCTGGGGAATCGAACCCAGGGCCTCATGTATACGAGGCAGGCACTCTTGCCATTAGGCCATATCCCCAGCCTGTAACTGTACCCTTTTTGCACAACACTTTGTCAAAAAAAATTTGTGTTCAATTAATAAATGTTGGGGATTATTATGGCCTGGGAAAGACTGCCCTTCCACCAGCCTTGGGACAATAGAAGTCCCTCCCACCTTCTGGCCTCCACCCCTTGGGAGGTGAACACGTGCGTGCCACCATGATGGGGTTGTCCCGCCCACAAAGGGAAGTTTCGTGATGTCACTTGATGAACGTGACCCCTAGCCTATGACTGACCCTTTGGCCAGCCCCCTTTCTTTCCCGCCATTACTTCTATATAAGTGCCCTTCCATATTAAAGTCTTTGAGACGCATTCCACCACCGCAGCGTGTCCCTGATGCCTTCCTTTTCGCCTCCGCCCTCGGTAACATGTGGGGGGACTGGGGGGAGGGGAAGCTTCAGCAACCCGTCCTCAACTTAGCGCTTGCCCATGTGAGCACGCCTTTGGCCTTCCGCTGGCGGAGGGCCAGGCTGAGTGCTCTTTCATAGAGTTTGTGGTTACCATTCTCCCCATGGGGGGAGAAAGGGATCGTCCAGATCCCAACAAATAAATAAATTAAATTAAAAAAAAACAAAGGCAACTCACTGGGACCACTACTTAGAGACAATTTTTAAAAGGATACCATATTCAAATGTATAAAAAAACTATCAATAATTTATAACTATATTTGGGGAAATATACCTCTGTTCAAAACTTTAAAAGAATATTAATTAAAAACAAATGTATTCCTATTGTTGTTATTATAAATTTCTGAGAGGTACTTAAAATCTTGAGGATGAATATTGAAAAGCTCATCATGTGTAGAGATGTCCAGATGTGCTTACCCACTCCAGCATCTCGAGGAGTTATTCTCTTGCTTCACTGAACTTTCCAGCAAGAAGCCACTTTAGTGCCTCTACCGGAACACAGGTACACCACAGGGGCCTTCTGTCATGAAGTACCCTAATATCTGAAAGAGGAAACAAGCTGAAATCATTCCTTTAAACTGGTTGACTTAGAGATGAGTACCCAACATAGATGTCATTTGCTCTTGCACCTTGATGCTTCAAAAGTATGACAGAAAAATGCCAAACCTATCATGAAGACATCTGATGAAGTGGAACACAGTGACTCACACCTGTTAGTTACTCAGAAGGCTGACATCTGCAGAATTGGGGCAGAGGTTCTATGTCAGCCTGAGGCAGAAAAGGTCCTGAGATTCCATCTCCAATTAACCAGGAAAAGGTAAGACTGGAAGCATGAACCAAGTGGTACAGTGTCAGCTGACCAATCAAACTCAAACCCAGTAATCACAAGCCCCTGAGTTCAATCCCTGATACACCAAAACAAACAAATATACAATGGACAAAACCTCAAAAAAATTCATAGCCTCAGATGTACTGGAGAAACAAAAAGGCGGAGCCATGTGCATCCTAGTGTATCTTGTTCCCCAAGTCTATGTTGCAGTAAAGGACAGGCTCACTTCAACCTAGAGGCTGGATTAATCAGAACATGGAAGAAAAAAAAAAGGACCTGTAGAGTTGCCTCCCTTTTGGATCCATTGTTAGTAGGAGTAGGGATTGCAGGATAAATTAGAACTAAAAAGAAATGAATTAGAGGCCCCCAAAACTCTTTTTACCAGCCCTTAATGGGTGGTTACCCTATCCTCTCCGGCTGGTAGAGCCCCTGATAATGCTGTCCCTAGCCTTATTGATATGACCCTGCATATTAAATTGTATAACAAGATATAGTCAAGAGTGCATACAGGCAGTCAAATTGATGGTGCTAAACACCAATTCTCACTATGCACCCAACCCCTTCTATTCAAAGATGTAAGACCAACCTATCAATGATTTGATATTTACCAAAGGAGAAGTAGGGAATGTGAAATCAGAGGCGGGATAAAAATATTGAATATCAGAAATAGGACAAAATATCAAAGACAGAACCCTTTAGTGAGGGAAACTCCAGACCAGTCATTACAAGAAAATTCCAGAGATAGGCCTTTAGAAGTAAGTCCTCGAAGGTGGCTGGGAATGCAGCTTAGCAGTAGAGTGCTTGCCTAGCATGCAGGAAGCCCTGGGTTCAATTCCTCAGTACCACATAAACAGAAAAAGCTGGAAGTGGCACTGTGGCTCAAGTGGTAGAGTGCTAGCCTTGAGCAAAAAGAAGGCAGGAGGGGGGAGGGGGAATGAGTGACGAGGTAACAAACAGTACAAGAAATGTATCCAATGCCTAATGTATGAAACTGTAACCTCTCTGTAATTCAGTTTGATAATAAAAAAAATATATTAAAAAAAAAAAAAACAGAAGGCAGGTACAGTGCTCAGGCCCTGAATTCAAGCCCCAGGACTGGCAAAAAAACAAACCAAAAAACCTAAGTCCTCAAAACAGACAGACTTATGGCAGGAACAAAAACCAGATAAGGTATGAGAGAGCCCAAAAGGTAAACAGCCATTAGTCTTGTAGCCATTAGCCTTGATGTAACCTTGACAACTTGTTTATTGCCTTGTAATTAATTATGATGTAGTTATTTTGTAGCCTTGAGGACTGTTATCTGTAATCACTACTTCTGAAAACCTGTCTATGGTCACACATCACCATCTGCATATGGCTATTCCCTTTAAAAACCCTGCTGAACAAAGGCTCAGTGCTGTGCTCTCCTATGGGAATAGAAGAGGGCAGACACCAAAGCTTAATACAAACTCCATGCCCTGTTTATCTGAGTCAGAGGTCCTGTTTGCAGGCACTGGCATATAATAGTTAACTGGAGATAAAAGTTTCATGGACTTTCCTACCCAGACTGGCTTTGAACTTTGCTCCTCTCAGCTTCTTGAGTATAGCTAGGATTACAGGTGTGAGCCACCAGTGACCAGCATCAAGCTTTTAAAACCTTCACTGATCTGTTAGGTAAAATAATAAAAGTCACTTTATGTTTCTTTTTCCTTTTAATACAGGCTAGCCTTGACCTCTTAGTCCTGCCTCAACATCCAGACTACTAGGATTTTCTATAGAAAAGTTAGCAGTACTGATTTGTAGGGGCTCTTAAAGAATAGCCCTTTGCTGGGCACCTGGTGGCTCATACCGGTAATCCTAGCTACTCAGGAGTCTAAGATCTGAGGACTGTGGTTCAAAGCTAGACAGTTCAGAAAAGTCTCCATGAGACTCTAATGTCCAGTCAACCACTCAAAAGCCAGAAGTGGTGCTGTGGCTCAACAAGGAAGAGTGCTAACCTTGAGCACAAAAGGTCAGGGGGTTCAAGCCCAAGACTGACAAAAAAAAAAAAAAAAAAAAAAAAGATTACCCCTTTTAGTTATGGGCTGCAAATACTACAGTCCTCAGTTCGTGGACTAATTTTTTTTTCTTTCTCACTTTACTAATGCAGTTTTGCTTTGCAGAAGTTTTTCCCCTAGGAGGATTTCCCAGTCTTGTCTGCAATGCCCTCCGTGTGTTGTCAAACTTAAGAGAAAGCCTCCTCTGCCGGCTCGGTGGCAACCCTGAGGCCTCAGGGCTTCTGGTTTGGGCCATTTGGAATCACGCTGGCATTCACAGCCTGGGGTGGGCCACCACCACCCGCACTGAACTCCCACGCGAGTGAGCTGCACTCTCCTCTCCGCAAGCACGCAGCCGTGTGGAGTGAGGGGCTCGGCCTCCGGCTCGGCTGGGCGCGCGGGCTCGGCGGGCGGCTGTGGACCCGCTCCCGGAGCCCCTCCGCACGCGCCCCGGCCACGGTCTCCGGCGCAGAGTGGGGCCAGGACTCCCCGTGCCTTGCGAGCTCCAGTTCCCGTTCGTGCCCCGCTCGACGCCTCGTCACCTGTGGCTCTAGACCTGTGCCCGCGAGTCCCGAAAGCCCTCTGGTCTCCTGTCTACCCCACCGACCCCTCGGTCCCGTCCCACCCCTCTCCGAGGAGTCCCCGCGGCCCCCCACCCCCGGGCCGCCCGGACCCCGCGCCGTCGACAAATCTGCAGCCACCCCACCCGCGGCCGCCCACACGGGGCCCCGCGCGCCTCTCGGCTGCCGCCGGCACCCGGCTCGCCCGCCCGACCCGAGCGCGCAGACTAGGCTCCCGGAGGGGCGGGGCCTCGCGGGCGGAAGTGCCCGGGGTACCGGCGGCCGGAGTGGCCGGGCCATGGGAATCCGGGACAGCGGCTGCGGCCGCCGGGACCGCGCGGGCCTCGGCACGGGCGAGCGGCGCGGGACGCGGGCGGGGTAGCGCCGGCGGAGCGCGGAGCCATGGGCCAGGCTGGTACCTGCGGCGCGGCGCGGGCGGCGGCGGCGGCAGTGCCGCCGCTGCTGCTACTGCTGTTGCTGCTGGCTCGGCGCCCGCCCGCCGCCGCGGGCGACGGCTGGACGAGCGGTGAGCGGAAGCCAGAGCGGGCTGGGGCGGGGGGGAGGAGGGGAGCGCCGGGGCGCGGCCGGATTCAGACTCCCCTGGGCCCCGGTTCGCTCCGGGCTGCGCCCCCCGCGGGATGAAGGGTGTCTCCGCGTCTCCCCCGCCACCCCGCGCGTCCCCGAGTCTCCCCGCGCGTCCCCGGGCGCCCTGTAGGGGACCGGCTGTTACGCAAGTGCGTCGGAGGACCTGGGCGGCGGGGTCGGCGGGACTCCGGTCGGGCCTGGAGGAAGGTACAGCCGGGGAAGGACGCCCCAGATCCCGGCGGAGGGGCCTGTGGGCGCCGTTACTCACCGCCCCACCGCGCGGGGCTCACGCCCAGCACCTTGCCTTCTTGCGGCTGCCCGAAGGACCTGAGGAAAGGGCAGCCCCGCCGTCGAAAGGGAAGTCACCGCCTCCATGGTTCCCCGAGGGTCCACAGCCTGCCCTGCCAGACCCGGGAGAATTCTCCTGGTTCTGCGCAGGGAAGGGACCTGCTCCGCAGCCTGCGGAGCTGGAGCTGCAGCTCCGGGCCCATTTCCCAACCACCCAGTAGCCCCTGAGCACGTCCTCCCACTTCCCGGGAGCAGCCCTCCCTCAATACGAAAATGATGCTCCTCTGAGTTCTTGTTTCTTTGAAGGTGGTGCTTTGTGGTTTGCAAGCTTGGCACTATTTGAAATGAAAGGCAGTTTTCCCTGAGGAGCATCACGGTTCAATTGCTCCATTGGATACTGCCACCCTATTTTCCGTGTCACTGGTGGGTGTTGTGTTCATGGAATATCTGGCCTGGGAGAGGAGGATCTGGTGGATTGGATCAACCCCTCACTTCTCCCAAGCCTGCCGCGGGACAGGTGGCTCTGTGGCCCCAGCAGGGGCAGTGGTGGCCCTTCCTGTGGATAGACAGTTTGTAGGAGTTTGGAGAGTGTGGGACAGTGTGTCCTCACATGGGTTCTCTGGGTGGGCTTGGGAACTTTATTTTCCCCTCCCCCCCAGTTCTGGGAGGGGGTGTGTGTCAAGGAGACTCTGTGGCTGGCCCTCCCCACCCTTCCTGATGTCATAAGGGACCCAGCTCATCATGCTAACAGCTTGATTGTAGAGTCTTGGCCAGGGAAGTTAGACTGCAGAGCTTCAGGGGAGGTCTGTAGGGACTGTGTAGCCCTACAAATTTGGTACCAGGTCTTAGGTAGCTCTTATCTCTTGTGAACCTGTTGAAACATCACAGTTCCAGAAGTCCTCATTCTGTTCTTCAGGGACTGAAGGGGGTGGAAGGGCTTTCCTGTTAGCAGCAAGCTGCACACTGAAGGGTAATCTCCCCTGTTCAGCCCCTCAGAAGCTGGGTGTCTATCTGTGTAGCTATTTCTTTAAGACCAACACAGTCCTGAGGGTGGTAGGGGTCTACCTTGCCTAGGACTTTAGTCCCCTCCCTCTCATTATCATATTATCCTGAGGGGCTACAGCATCTCCTGACATTCTGGCCACAGGCTGAATGGGTGTGGTGGTGGGACCTGCTGGCCAACAGATAAGATAACCTGAAAGCCTTGGATACATTGTGGTAGACCCCCCCCCCACACACACACACACACCACAATGCCAGGCTGCTCTGAGCAACTCTGGCCTTGCCAGCCCAATGCTATATTTTCTCTAGTTGCTTCTGAGGGAGGAGTCATGAGGCTGGCAGGAGAACAAGCTGCTCACCTGGCTCCCTCCCTCTCTTGGGGCCACCACTCTTCCGGGGGCCAGTGGAAGTCTTCTAGGTGGAGAGCACTCAGCACAGAGGAGACCAAAGTCTGTCCTTTCTCTTGAAGCTCTTCCCCACTTATTAGCCTTGGAGGGAGGCGCTCCACAGGGACATGTTGTCCGCTTTGGCCTACCCACCGAGAGTCTGAAGCCTAGAGAGGAAGAGTATCCAAGGACACATAGGATACAAGACCTAAGCTGTCCCTGGAGATGGGGAGGGGGTTCTGACCTGCTGTAGGACCTGGGATACCTGGAGTCCTAAACCAGGGGCTATGACTAGGTAGGAAGTTTGTCTCCTTTGGCCCTTGCTTTGTTCTTGTACCACCATGCTTGGGTGAGGGCCCTGGGGACAGTGGGAGGGTTCATCCATTTGGAGCACAGGGATCCCCTTGGCTAGCCAGGCTTCTGAATTGACATCTTCTCTCCTATCAAGGTCTCTTTCTAGGCAGAGATCTAGCTATGTCCCATTGTCACAATCTAGAGAGTCAGCCAGACTCTGGGCCTGAGCCCCCACCTGTCCAGCTGGGCTGCCTTTGTGGCCATAATGCTGGGCTCAGGGAAGGGGAGGAGAAATGGAGCATTTGCTGGGCTCACATAGGCCAGAACCGATGCTTGACTGCCATCTAGGAGGAGAGCAGGTTGGCTCTGTTGTGTGCCTCTTTGAAGATTGGGTACTAGGGGCATGGAGCTTGATTGGAAAGCTGCGCACGGCATGAGAAAACCAGGTCCCTGGGGGTGGGCTATGGCCATCTGGATGGAAGGAAGAGAAATTGCTACCTCACCAGAAGGGAAAATTACACAGCCTCCAGGGATCAGACGGTAGCTGGACCCTTGGCCATGGTTTGCACAAGAAGGGTCCTAACCCCCCAGGATTTAGCTGAGTCCTTTCCCTGTGGGGCCTCCAAGTGGAGTATTGTGGGGAGTCTGGGAAGGAGCAGGTAGGATCCTTCTTCCCTGTTACATCCTGGAAGCTGATGGTACCTTCTTCCCACAGAGGCTGGCCTGGTACCCGAGCACTTCTCACAGGCGCCACAGAAGCTGTCCTTCTACAGCTGGTATGGCAGCGTCAGGCTCTTCCACTTCCGTGTGCCCCCAGACACTGCTCGGCTGCGCTGGCTGCTACATGTGTCCCAGGAGAGTGGCCCCACATGTGCAGATATGGAGATTACCGTGTAGGTGCCTAGCCCTTCATTCCCACAGCCTGTGCTTGGCTGAGGCATTGCACTTGGCTCTGACCTGTCCTTTTTCCCCAGGCACTTCCGCTATGGGGCCCCTCCTGTCATCAACCCACTGGGCACCAGATTCTCCAACACCACCTCCGTGCAGCCGTCCTTCCACATCAGGACCCTGTTTAGCACCATGTTGCTGGGCAATACTTCCATCAACATCTCCCACCCTGCCCCAGGGGATTGGTTTTTGGCCGCCCACTTGCCCCCCTCCTCCCAAAAGATTGAGGTGAAGGTGAGGGGGCTCTCCTCCAAGGGTCGGGGTAGGAGCCCCTGATGTACTGCTGACTAACTTTCTCTGAGTTCCACCAGCCCACTGTCAGTGCAGCTCCATTGTCCTTCGTTTTATTTTCTCTGACCCTCCTGCCCCCATACCCTCTCTCCCAGGACTTTGTTCCCACCTGTGCCTACATCTTCCAGCCTGACATGCTGGTCATGCGAGTGGTTGAGGTCTCCATCCTGGAGCCCAATGTGCCCCTGCTGAAGACCCTCCTCTCCCGCCCTACCTACCTCAAGTGAGTGGGGATTAAGGGAAGGCCTGTGAGCCCTGGGGTTTGGAGGGGGTGGCCTCTGTCTTCAATGTGTGGGTGAGGAGGCTGGAGCCTTGGGGTCCTGTTGGGAAATGGGGCCACATATCAGATTGGAAAATGTGCAGAACCTGAACAAGGCCACATCTCCTTGCTTCAGGATCTTTATCCCTGAGTACACCCAGGAACTTCGGCTGGAACTTCAGGAATGTGCATCCAAAGACAGCCCAGGCTGCCCTGTGCAGCTCACGTTGGGCACAGCCACCCTGCCCAGAAACTTCCAGAAGGTGCTGACCTGCAGTGGCCCCACCCCCTCCTGCCATGTACTGTTGCCCTCGCCACCATGGGGCCGATGGCTGCAAGTGGTAGCTGAGAGCCTGGCAGGGCCTCAACTGTCTGTGGCCTTCAGTGCTGAGGCTGTACTCAAAGGTGGGCTACCTGGGAGCATGGGTGGAATGGCCCTTCCCAGGCCTTCCTCCAGCTAAGCCCCTTGTCCTCTTGATAGCCTGCAGGCCATGGAGTATGACTTTACAACGCCTTGTGCAAAACAGTGCAAACCAGAGCAACGACACCTCCGCAGGCCAATTGTTCCCACATCCTTATCACCAGGACCTGGGCAGATGTGGCAGAGGGTGCCGTGACCCCTTCTGTCTCCTGAACTATCCACTCATGAGGGAGGACATGAATGTGCTGTCTGTGCGCTTCCAGCCCCTGGAGGGGGTGGTGGTACTACTGCACTCGGACTCACCCTCTATAATGCGGCTCCGCCTGGACACAGGCATGGACAATGGAGGGTCCCTCACTATCATCCTGAGAACTAACACGGTACTGTCCTGAAACCAAGCCTGTCTATGAGTAGCTCTAGTCTCAGAGTCTACAGCAGGATGGACTTTCAGGCAACAGAGTGACAGCAGTGGGTGTGGGCCAGCATAGGGGTCAATCTGAGGATGGATGGTGTCTGTCAGGGGCATCCCTGTCCCTGATAGCAGATAGTTTGAGGCGAGTGTGCAGGCATCAAGGGAAATGCTGGGGTGAGACATGAGCCACCAGAAAATGGCACCTGGCACTTGAGCTGGTATTCTGGGTGAATAGCAGAGCTGCCTCTCTCAGGGGTAGAAGGAGCCCAATCTTGCACCATTCTCCCTTCTAGACAGAGATTACAAATAGCACCCTGATAGCTGCTTGTGTGAATGCTGCTTCACCCTTCCTCAGTTTCAATGCTTCACTGAACTGTACCACAGGTATGATGGGCAGGTGGCATCTGGCAGGGAGAAGGGCTAGACGTCCTGGCCACCTCTGACAAGCCTTCCTACTCTATGCAGCCTTCTTCCAGGGCTACCCTTTGTCTCTGAACACTTTATCTACCACGGCCAGCCTCACCATCCCCTATCCAGAGACAGACAACTGGTACCTCTCCCTGCAGCTTGTGTGCCCAGAGAGTCCTAGGTATGTAAACCTAGGGCTGGCTGGGGCCAAGCAGCCTAGTGAGTCCTTGCATTCAGAATCATGGATGGGGTGCCTGAGACTGGTGCTTGGGAGTGTCTCAGCCTCCTGGTGTCAGCAAGAGGTCATTGCCTTTCATGTGTTAGGAGTCATTCCCCCTCTCTCCCTCTTCCCCTCCTGCAGTTGTGGGTGGCAGAGGAAAAGGGTGAGGTCCATGGGAGCTTGGTTTGGGGCATGTCTTGCGTGTGAACCTGCTGGCAGTCCAGCTGCCAGCCTTCTTGTGGACCTTTTCCTTGCAGGGACTGTGGACAGGCCACGGCCCGAGTGGAGACCACCTTGAGCCTGATGGCAGTCCAGCTGCCAGCCTTCTTGTGGCCCTTTCCTTGCAGGGCCTGTGAACAGACCACGGCCCGAGTGGAGACCACCTTGAGCCTGATGCCCTGTTTGGATGATTGTGGGACTTATGGCCAGTGCCTCCTACTCCGCAGACACAGCTATGTGTATGCAGGCTGCAGCTGCAAGGCGGGTAAGTACTGCTGCCCTGCATATCTAGGGGATAGCTCAGCTGCCTTTGATAGTCCTGTCCTGGCCCTACCAGAACTGGAGAGGGTTTTCCTGCCGAGCAAAGCAAGGACAAATGCTGTCCCATCCCCCACTTTCCCAGGCCCTCCACAATCCACCCACTCAGACAGGGAACCCAAGGTGTCTCCTGAGTGGTACCCCCGATGTTGGCTTCCCCTGCCCACTGCCTGCCCATGCCTGCCTACATTGGCCACACCTGCCCAGGCCTACACACACTTGCTCACACTTTCCCCTTTTGCCCCCTCTGTTTACACCTGTCTGTGGCTACATACCTGCCCACACCTGTTTCTACCTGCCCACACTTGTCCCTACCTGCCCACACCTGGACACACCTGCCCATGCCTACCACACACCTGCCCACACTTGTCCCTACCTGCCCACACCTGGACACACCTGCCCATGCCTACCACACACCTGTCCACACCTGTCACACCTGTCTGCCTCCAGTGGTCTACATCTGAAGGTGCCACAGCTGTTACTTCTTTCCCAGTCTGCTTCTGGGTGAGAAAAGGGCCCCATAGTGTAGAAATCCACACCCCCCACCAAGCCTGGTCCCAGTTGCTCCCCTCACCACCCTGGCTATTTCATGGACTCTAGGCTGGCGTGGGTGGAGCTGCACGGATAACAGCACAGCACAGACTATGGCTCAGCAGAAGGCAGCTGCACTCCTGCTCACCCTCAGCAACCTCATGTTCCTGGCTCCCATTGCTGTGTCAGTACACCGTGCTTTCCTGGTGGAAGCCTTCGTCTACTTGTACACCATGTTCTTCTCTACGGTAGGCCTGGTCCACACCTTCAGGGACCCTAGGGTGGGGAGGTGCAGGCTGCTGCTCACTACCCCTCTTGCAGTTCTACCATGCCTGTGACCAGCCAGGGGAGGCCACACTCTGCATCTTCAACTATGACACGCTGCAATACTGCGACTTCCTGGGCTCTGGGGCATCCACCTGGGTCACCATCCTCTGCATGGCCCGGCTGAAGACGGTTCTGAAACATGTGAGTGACCTCACATGTTTCTGAGCTCAAGCCCCAAGGACACAGAAGCCCCCACATATAGCATATGAGACTTCAGGGAGAGAGAGGATAGAGTACTAGGCTTGAGTCTCATATAATGACTAGCCCTTCTGGACTGGTAGTGTAGCTGAAGGAATTCAGTTCAAACCCCAGTACCTCAAAAGGAAGGAAAAAGAATCTACATGGTATCTTGCTGCCATTGGAAGAATCCACTGGTAACTATGAAGGAATAAGGCTGGCAATAAGAGGATATCGAAAGGATGGTGGTAGGCAGAGTGAGTAAGGCTCTATAAGGCTCCAGCCTCTTTCTGGAGCCCTCTCCTGTCTCCTTGAGAAACCCCAGCTATGCCTCTGGGATGCCTGGTCCGTGAACACTACAGGGACTTAAGGTGGCCAGTGGAAATGGCTTTGTGGTACTGGTGAACTGTTTTCTCTGTCTCTGCAGGATCTGTTCTGCATTGCAGGCCACCACTGGAACATGCCTTGGTTAGGACACAGTGTGGGGAGGGCTCTAGAACTTTGGGGTCCAGAAGCATCAAGGCTGTATTCGTGTATAAACAATACAGGGGCTTTTCATCCAGCCCAAAGAGAAGGGCAGGGCTGGGAATATGGCCTAGTGGCAAGAGTGCTTGCCTCACATACATGAAGCCCTGGGTTCGATTCCCCAGCACCACATATATAGAAAATGGCCACAAGTGGCGCTGTGGCTCAAGTGGCAGAGTGCTAGCCTTGAGCAAAAAGAAGCCAGAGACAGAAGTGCTCAGGCCCTGAGTCCAAGCCAGGACTGGCAAAAAAAAAACAAAAAAAACACCAAAGAGAAGGGCAGAGTTAGCCAGCAGCTCCACAGGGAGTAGGCAGAAGTACTAAGGGTAGCTCAGGGTGCCTGATCACCTGCTCCTGCTGAGTCTGTGGACCCCAGGCTTAAGCTGTGGACCCACAGTTGTCACCATGTCTTTCCCAGATCCTGTTTGTCCTGGGCACACTGATCATGGCCATGTCCTTACAGCTGGACCGCAGGGGCATCTGGAACTTGATGGGGCCCTGCCTTTTTGCCTTTGTGATCATGTCCTCCATGTGGGTAAGGAGCTAAGAAAGATAGATGCTTGTGCCCAGATTCTGGGAGAAGAGAGTCAGGATCTTTGTGCCAGCCAGATTCCTTGTCCTGCTGAGAGGGCTGGGGTGTATGGCATTGGCTAAGGGCTGCTATGGTCAGCTATGTGCCTGAGGCCAGGGTTTGAGGACTGAGGACATGTGGCCATATGCCCTTGAGCTCCTCCCTGCAAGCAACCTACCTCATGGTTCTGGCTATCCAGGGGCCCTAGACATTTGGAACCTGCAGCTGCAGCCAACCTACACCAACACTTGTGTGTCTGTTTGCTCCAGGTGTACCGTTGTGGGCATCGGCACCAATGCTACCCTACCTGGCAGCGCTGGGTCTTCTACCTCTTGCCTGGCATCTCCATGGCCTCTATGGGCATCGCCATATACACCTCTATGATGACTAATGACAACTATTACTATACACACAGTATCTGGCATATCCTGCTGGCTGGAAGTGTAGCCTTGCTGCTGCCACCACAGGAGGAACAAGTTGAGCCCTGGGCCTGCTCACAGAAGTTCCCCTGTCACTATCAGATCTGTAGGAATAATCAAGATGAACTGTACACAGTGACATAACATGGGCAGCTCAGAGACATCTGCTGCTCTGATGGACTTTAGCCAGGAGCAAATACAAGGAAGAGGAGCCCTACCTAGATTGGTTCCCAGCAGAATAAAATTGTCCTGAGACTGCTTCCGTCTACAGCAGAGAGGACCGCCCTCTCCAAGCTGCCCAGCTCCCTGTGTCTGTTGTTGACGTCCTCTGCTGGTCTCAGCTGTTTCTACACTGGCCTCTGGAGGCTACAAATAATATGTATGGGGTGGAGCCCTGTACTGTGTTGTCCTGGGGATGCTTGGAGGTGTAGAGAAAAACTCCTCTTGCTTTATTTCTTTGTGAGGCTGTGACATGAGACCTACAGGGCAAGAAAGGGCTGAGCCCACTGAAGCTGGCATCCCTGATGGTGTTGTCCTTGAATGCTGGCCTGCCCAGGGCATGGGAGTGACTTAGGGCCTTGCCTCTCTCAATCTCTCTCCTTTATGGGAACCATATACATCCCAAAAAGAACCTCCTGGGGAGGGGACTGCTCAACTGTTGAGGGTATGTTCCACACTCTAGGCTCACATTGCCCCACCTCTGTACCCTTGCTCACCCAAGAGGTCCTAGGCCCGTATTTGGCCAGAATGTAGTTTGGTTGGTCCTAGGTGCTAAGATGGTAGCTCTCCCTCACCCTGACTACCTGAGGCCTGGCAAGGGGATCTGGCTTAGTCTTTCCAACCCCACCTGGGAGTGCTGGGTTGTTTATGGGAGCATTATTTCACCCCTCCTCTCCAAGGGCCAGCTGAGGAACTGCTGTCCTTGGAAGTGATCTGGGACTAGACTCCTGAGGACTTGGTGCAGTGAGACTCACAATGGTCTTCCAGGTCCAGTCCTGGTTTGTTTCCTTGGCCACCAAAGCACTTTCTAGCCTCTGAATTGAGAAACACATATGTGGTGTTTCAAAGGGTAAAAAGTTCTAAGATACTAACATTTTTTTTTAATGAAATAGGTGAATGTACTTCATTAGTTTTTCAAGCCAGATGAGTTGAGTGCTGGTACTGGGGCTTGAAATCTGCTTCAGCTTGCTTGCTCAGTTTTGGTACTCCACCACATCATGCTTCCAGTTCTGCATTTTGCTGGTTAATTTGAGATGAAGGCTCCAGGATTTTTCTGCTTCGAGCCTTGGTCCTGCAAATATCAGCCTCTGGAGTAACTGGGATTATAGACCACCGGCCTCATTCAGAGGAGTTTTTACAAATCCCTCTCCCTCTCCTTTGAGGTAGGGAGAGAGGTGGGGTCCAGCCAGCAGCTCAATGCCTGGGCTGCACTTTGTCCATAGTATCTTTCCCCCCGCCCCCACCCCTTTTGGACTCAGGGCCTGAGTACTGTTCCTGGCTTCTTTTTGCTCAAGGCTGTAGCACTCTGCCACTTGAGCCATAGCGCCACTTCTGGCCGTTTTCTATACATGTGGTGCTGGCGAATCGAACCCAGGGCTTCATGTATAGGAGACAAGCACTCTTGCCACTAGGCCATATTCCCAGCCCTGTCCATAGTGTCTTGAGCCTCTGCGGGCTCTAAGGGGCGTTCTTCAAGGTTCCTAATGGCTGACTGACAGGCGCTGCAGCCAGTCGCCTGCGGGCGGAAGTGGCTCTCGGGAAAACTTCCGTTTCCGGAGGCTACCCGCGCCCTTCGCGGGAAGCGGAGGCAGTCCGCTGGCTTCCGGCCGCCCTGGGGAAACGCCGGCTGCGCCCCCGCAACCCACGATGCCCCTGCACAGGTTCCCGGTCCGCCTGTGGCCGCGACTGCGGCTGCGGGAGGGCATCTGTTCCCGCCTGCCCGCCCACTTCCTGCGCTCCCTGGAGGAGGAGCGGGTGCCCACCGCCGTCCACTACCGACCCCACGGGGCCAAGTACAAGATCAACCCCAAGAACGGGCAGCGGGAGCGCGTGCAGGACGTACCCATCCCCCTTCACTACCCCCTAGAGTCGCAGCGGGGACTCTGGGGCGGCGAGGGCTGGATCCTGGGCTACCGATACGCCAACAATGACAAGGTGAGTGCGCTCGGCTTGGGTCAACGTCGCCCAGGGCTTCGTCCGAGCGGCGTGCCCAGCATTGGAGCAGCTCAGGTCCTGTAAACTGTAGTCAAAGCCCAATGAGCAGTGCCGACGTGGTAGCGCACACTTGTGTCACAGCTGCTCTGGGAAGCGGAAATTGGGAGGAATGCGGGGTTCTAGGCGAGCCCTGGCGAGAAATTAGCGAGCCACCATCTCAACTAACAAGCAGGGCATAGTGGTTTGCTACTGCAATCCAGGTATGCTTAGGTAGAATAGAGGAATTGAACTTGAGGCCTGCACCATCAAAAATTTGAGACCCTATCTGGAAAACAGCTGAGGCAAAAATGAGCTGGAGAGCCGGCCCCGGTGGTCAGACTAGCTACTCAGAAGGCTGAGATTGCCGGGTGCTACCACCTGTGATCCTAGCCACTCAGGAGTCTTGAGATCTGAGAAACACAGTTTGAAGCCAGCCCAGGAGCTGGGCATTGGTAGCTGAAACTATAATCCTAGCTGTTTGGAAGTCAAGTCTGAAGATCAGCCTAGGCAGACATCCTTGAGACCCTTACCTCCAATTAGCTTGTAAAAAGCCTGAAGTGGAAGTGTGAGCCAAGTGGTAGAGCACCAGCCATGAGTGAAAAAGACAAGATCCCAAAGTCCTGAGTTCAAGCCCCAGTATTCAAACGAAAAAAGAATTAAAAATAAGGAAGGCAGAGATACTTTTGCAAGGTCTCTGCTCCTGATCAAGTCCTGTGGGAGGAGAGTGAAGTCTGCCAGTTTTCATCTTTCTTTTCATTTGGCCCTTGGATTCTTTATGTTACAGTCTTCTGAGCATCTGGAACACATATCAGCAGCCTTGGGTCAAAGGAATGAGAAGCCAGCCTCTAGATGAGCAGCCAGGTCCAACCCCAGGCCTAGAATCTCAGCAGTGGATGTGAGGTAGAGCCTCTTGTGGGAGAAGCATAGGTGAGCAGGATCCAGTGGCCCAACCCCACCATGAAAGTACTTTCAGGTCTATTTACCCTATAAGGAGATGCAGCACTTAACTGGGTCTCTATTGCACCCTCAGCTCTCAACAAGGGTGAAGAAGGTTTGGAAACCCCAGCTCTTTCAGCGTGAGCTCTACAGTGAGATCTTGGACAAGAAGTTCCCTGTAACTGTGACCATGCGGACTTTGGATCTCATCGACAAAGCCTATGGGTTTGACTTCTATATCCTCAAGGCAAGGGGGCAGTAAACAACAGGGGCTGGTGGTCAGATTCAAGAGAGGTTCAGCAGCAGTACACTGGGGTACATGGTGTTTACTGTAGCCAATATAAAACTGCAACTATAGCCCCTCTGGGCAGCCCAAATGGGTCTTTTCTGCCCACAGAAGGGATCTGAGAGCACAGCCAACCACCCTGCCTCTGGCTTGCTCTGGTCTGGTTTAGGACAGAGCTGGGCTGGTTGGTGGGGTGGGTGGGTTACTGGCATAGCTCCTGGCCTCATGTGAACCTCTTACCAGACTCCAAAGGAGGATCTGTGCTCCAAATTTGGGATGGATCTAAAGCGAGGAATGCTGTTAAGGCTTGCCCGCCAGGACCCCCAACTACACCCAGATGACCCTGAACGAAGGGCAGCTATCTACAACAAGTACAAGGTGAGGGCCTCCCCTGTTCTCCCTGCTGCTATGCCCATTAGACACTGGACCTCACTGAGCTCTCCATTTGCCTGATCAGGGCTTTGTCATCCCAGAGGCGGAGGCTGAGTGGGTTGGCCTAACCCTGGAGGAGGCTGTGGAGAAGCAGAGGCTCCTGGAGGAGAAGGTGAGCACTGAGCTGCCACTGCCTTCCCAGGCCAGTGGACAAACAGGTGGGAAGGGAAGAGCCTGGGCCAGTGACGGCCACAGCGTTTACGTGGCACCTAACATTCTCCAAGATCTTCCTTTTGTTTCTGTTCCCTAGAAGGCCTGGGGCCTCTGGTGGCATCTGGCTGCCTACACTTCCTCTGCTCAGTATATGTGTGATCCCAGGGCAGCCAGAGGCAGGCCTGTGACTCCTGTGTCCTTAAGGGAAGAAGAGCCACCTGTGAATAGGCTCTGCCTTCCAGTTTGACAAGCAACCTCATGTGACCCTGTAACTAAGCCTGAGAGGCTCAGGACTTGGGGCATCAACCTCCAAATCCTCTAACAACAACCAGCTGGTTCCCACCTTTCCCAGAGCTCCAGGTGCCCTAGGGAAGCATGAGCCTCACTGTGACCCTTTCTTATTCAGGACCCTGTTCCCCTATTCAAGATCTATGTGGAGGAGCTGGTTGAACAGCTTCAGCAGCAGGTGCTATCGGAACCCACAGTGGTGCAGAAGAGAACCGGTGGGAAGTGACCACAGAGCCCCACCTGTGCCTGACCACCAGGCTCAGGCCTCCTCTCTGGGCCTCTAAGCATTATAGCCATATCCTGGAGTGGCTATAAGGGTTCTTGTGTACTGGCCACACAGCTCCTGGGATGGTCTTCTCAGAGGTCCTGAGAGACATTTGTCCCTGGACTTCAGAAGGCCTGGAGCTGAGCAGTGACCCAGTCTATGTGGGTCAAATGCTGGCAGCATTTATAGGGTCTGGAAGTGAGTAAACTCTTAAGCCCAGCTCTGTGTGTACTTCTCCTGGGTCTCCTTTTGGTGTTTCTACTTTTTCTCTTGGAAAGGGTACCACTAATTTAGTTATCTGAAGTATAGCAGGATGGGCTCATTTCTTCCCATTACACATACGTCCCTGTATGTTCTAGAATGTTGTTCATAACAAGAAGGGTAGCTGAGGCTTGGCTTGGGCCTAGGAAGGGTTGGTCCCTGTGGCGTCCTTTTCAGAACCAGAAGCCCTTATTAGCCATTACCTGTGGGGAAGTGGGGGCCCAGTGGTTTTTTCAGGGGCTCAAACTGCTGACCTCTGCACACGCCCCCACCTTTCACTGTACCTGTGCATCCTGCCACCTGTGTTGTGCGGTGGGGAGCTGAGCCAGGCTCCTAAGGCCTTCCCTGCCCCTGCGTTGGTAACCCAGCTAGGCTCCTAGGGCCTTCCTTGCCCTGGCTTTGGTATCCCAGCCCTTTCCTGGAAGGGAAGGAGGGCCCATTCTGATCTTAGGAAAACAAGCTGCATGTGGGGGAGGAGGAGGTGATGGGGATTCTGTCCATAGAGTCATAGCTTATGAGGAAGCAGCAGCCTCCAGCCTGGGTTAGGCTAAGTCCAGAGGGATCACATGGTTGCCCTGCCAGGCAAGAGGTCCCAGCAGGTTTGTAAGAGTCAGGGCCCAAGAAAACACCTACAGTTACTAGGCCATGTTGGCTTTATAGCCCCAAAGATCTCAGTACTTCCTATCTATATACCATGTCAAGTGACCTCTGCTACATGAACAATTCTTGTAAAATTGTATCCAAAACAGATAACAGCCAGCTCTTGGTCTGGCTCTGATAGCCCATAGGGCTCTGCTAGTTGTCTAAAGTATTGGTGTGTTTCTTAGGCCTCTGGCTTCAGTCAGTTTTGGGGTGTTCTCTTTTTTCAGTTGTGGGGCTTGAAATCCAGACCTGGGTGCTGTTCCTGAACTGTTGCTCAATGATAGCACTCTATCACTTTGAGGCACAGCACCACTTTGGTTTTCTGATTTTTAATTGGAGATAAGACACTCACCAACTTTCTTGCCTGGGCTGGCTTTGAACTGCAATCCTCAGATCTCAGCCTCCTGAGTAGCTAGATTACATGAGTGAACCACCATTGCCCAGTGGATTTGGGGTCTTCTGACTGCCCCACAATTCCCCCTTCTAATTTTTTCCCCCACCAGTACTTGGGCTTGAACTCAGGGCCTGTGGCTGTCCCTTTTTTGCTCAAGGTTGATGCTGCACTACTTGATCCTCAGTTCCACTTCTATATTACAGGTGTGATCCACCAACACCCAGTCCACATTCAGTCTTTTAAATTTAAGCCAATCTTTTCAGCCTTTGGCCTGAATCCCTGTTAGATCCAGAATATCCCTAGCTCATTTACTGGACTCTCCTTTCTTTCTTTTTGGCCAGTCCTAGGGCATGAACTCAGGACCTGGGCACTGTCCTTGAGCTTCTTTTGCTCAAGACTAACACTTTACCACTTGAGCCACAGTACCACTTTCATTTTTTTCTGTTTATATGGTACTAAGGAATCAAACACAGGGCTTCACACATCCTAGGTAAGCAGTCTACCACTAAACCACATTCCCAGCCCTCTCCTTACCTTTTTTTTAAAGCCAAGGCTAGTCAAATAGGAGCTGGAAGATTTTTTTTTTTTTAAATCACAGGATCAGGGCTGGAAATATGACCTAGTGGCAAGAGTGCTTGCCTCATATACATGAAGCCCTGGGTTCAATTCCTCAGCACCACATATAGAAAAGGCCAGAAGTAGCACTGTGGCTCAAGTGGCAGACTGGTAGCCTTGAGCAAAAAGAAGCCAGGGACCGTCCTCAGGCCCTGAGTCCAAGCCCCAGGACTGGCAAAAAAAATCAAAGGGTCAGCCAGGATGGCATCAAAACTATCCTGTCTCAGCGTCCAAAAATGCTGTGATTGCAAGTATGTACCACTATGGCTGGCTAGGACCTGTAGTGTTCCTTGTGTCAGCTTTTTGGGGACCTAAAAGGTCCAGGCCTGGCTTGGATGAGATGTAGTAAAAGCAGGGCAGGGGCCAGGTGGGCTGAGGTTCTTAGGTTTGTAGACAAGAGCCTCTTGTCTCTGTGGGCATTGGTGGTCTGAGCAAATGTCTTATCTACATCCTGTTCCATTTACTCAGGATTGTGGTTCTGGCTCCTAGGTTTGGGGTTATTGAGATGTGGCCGGGGTTACCATTGGTATGGCTGCCAGTGAGAGGATATGACTGACCTTAGAAAGTCATTGTCAATTGCTTCCCTTGAAGCTTGACACTGTTCCATTCTTCCTGAGCATGCCCCAACAGGACTCTAGACTCAGCCCTTTCCCAAGGGGAGGTGGCATCAGCTTTATCACCTTCTCACACACTCGACTCAGAACATGATGATCTTCAGTGAATGATGGGCTCACAGTAGTCCACATGTCAGAGAGGCTCACAGCACTACTTCTGCCAAATTTGTTCTGTCCTTGAAGATGTCTGGAAGAGTGTCAGCTTGGGGTAGAGGAGGAGATACAATGTATATACTCACAGGAAGCAAGTGGATGGATGTTCATGTGTTCATACCACATGGGGAATTGGGGGGCATTGGGGAGTTGTACCTGCAGCATGTGTGGGCTGTTGAGCCAAACCTACAAAAAACATTGCTGCCCTTGCTGGGTCTAATGGGTAGTCCTGGCACTCTCAGAGTCACCAGGGTTGAGAAGCCCCTTTGTGTCCCAGGGATTTGTTGAGTCCATATGTTATTGTGATGACAGTCTGAAGTAGGTCTCAATGGTAAAAGAAGGCTGTAGCTGAACTTGGATGCTGTGGCTCACACCTATAATCCTAGATATTCATAAGGCTGAGATCTGAGGATTGTGGTTCAAAACCAGCCTGGGCAGGAAAGTTCGTGAGACCTCCAATTATCCACAAAAAAGTTGGAAGTGGAGCTGTGGCTCAAGTGGTAAAATGCCAGCCTTGAGCAAAAAAGCTAAAGGGCAGTGCCCAGACTTGAGTTTGAGCCCCAGTGGGAGCACAAAAAAAAAAAAAAGATGAGGGAGAACCATTGCCACTGGATATGGATCTCTTGGGGCTGGACAGGAAAAGGTGACCCTGTCACTGTACCTAGCTGTGAGACAAGCCAGGTAGGGTAGGTCTTCTCTTGACCGTGGTGGGGAGTATACAAGATAATCTGGGCCAAGGCCAGAGCTCTGCACTTGATCCTCACCATGACACCTGTCTACTGAGCCCCACTCAGGTGTTCAGTTGCTGTAGCATGGGAGAGGGAAGGCAGGCAATCCTGTGGAGTTATCTGGGCACACCTTTGCCCCTGCCCTTCCCCCATTTGATGCTGGGAGATCAGGAGTTGCCAGAGGCCCACTTTTATGCCAAGCATACCTGTGCAGGGTCCTCTCTGCTTCATGTTCTTTAATCCCCTCTGCTACCTCCACAGCCTGCACACAACTTGAACCTGAGGTCCTAGCACAGGGGGTCCCTTGGTATGGGGTCCCTAGCTCCCTCGTTGCCTCCTAAGTCACCCTCAAGCTGAAAGCCTGGTTTCATTGATCTCATTGCAGCCTAGGCCCCACACCATTCTGGCTTCCTCTGGTGCAACTGCCCAGGTTCATCCTGTGTTCCCCTTTTCCCCGACTGCTGCAGATAAACCAGGCTGCTGCCTCCTCCACCCTCCCTCTGGATGAAACTCTGTGGTGGCTCCCAGTGTTATAGCCAGGAGGCCTTCAAGGCAAAGTACTCACCGTAATGAAGAAAGATAGTTCATGTGGCCAGTGTGAAGTCTGTACAGATGTCTGGGAGCTGGCCAAGCATCCCAGGTCTACCTGTATCTAGTCCTGAACCAGCTATAGCCAAGTCTATTCCAAAGCTGGTTCCCTGGGGCTAGCCCAGTGTATATGGGAGATCCTAGACCCACATTCCACACCCATACCCCTCATCAGGGTTCAGCCAACTAGAGCTCTCTAGGGCCCTTGAACAGCTGCTGCTTTTCTTGGCTATCACAGAAATGAGATGGTTGTGACTCCAAGACTTCTCAGTTCCCTACACTGCCAAGGATGGTCAGTCCAAAGAGTAATGATGTGTGGTTCTGTTGAGAATCCCTGGTCTCTGGAAATGCTTTGCTGAGCCTGACATTGGAAGGCTATGGGGGTCAAGAGTTCTCCATACACTAGAGGGCACAGCAATCAGGGGAAGGACAAGTGCAAAGTCAGGTGTGTGGCTGAGGGCCAACTTGTCTCCCAACCTAGGAGCCAGGCCCCAGAGTCCTGCCAGTAGATATCTAAGGGCCACAAGAGCAATGCCATGACCAGAGCCTCAGGAGGTTCTGGAGAGGAGCTTCTGGGAGCAGAGCCATGTGTCCAGCTTGCAGTCGCCAATACAAGTGTGGTAGAGTGTTGTGTGTTTAGAGATAAAGCTATAGACTCCATCTGAAGTCAGTTGAAAAGTTGACTCTACCCACCTTGTGGAGAGTTCTCCCTACTTTTCCAGCCATTGTCCCTACTCATTATTTTTCACCCAACTGGGCCTGGCCTTCATCCCCTGGGGCAAGCCCGACCTCAAGTCCTGTCAGCAGGGACTGTAAAGGTCACAGCTACTCCCTCAGTCAGGAAGTCAGAGCATGGAACAGCCTAGGACAGGTCATGAGAGGGACAGAGACCCCCTCACACTGGACATGCATGAAATACACAAAAATGCTTAACTGATTGGGAGTGAGTACCAGGCATCCATACCTGATTGCCCCTCTGAGGGGGCCCTGACATGGGCCCACTGGCAGCACTGCCTGCTCCCTCAACCGTCAGGAGTGGCTAGGGGGTGGCGGTGTCTAAAGGGGCTGGTTGCCATGGCTACCATAGGGTTTCCAGGCCTGTCATCTGGTCCCTGCCTCAGCCAATCGGCGGCAAGAACCCGAGCTGCAGCCTAGAGTCACGCTTCTGCCTCCCAGCCACACAGTGGCCAAGAGCAGGGACCTGCTTCCTAGAGTGGCTGAAAGTGCTCGGACGGACAGCCAAGCCCACCATGGCGGACAGCAGGACGGTGGGGCACGAGCAGACACGTGGAGCCAGGCAGGTGAGGTAAGCCAGGTGGGTGGACAGATGGATGGACAGATAGGTGGACAGGTGGACTTAGGTGGTCCTTGCAGTCCATTGTTCTTGTGGTTACAGCCCTGCCCTCAGCCCACCCCATCACATATATACTGACACCCGCCTGCACCCACACCCTGTACCCACTCCCTGCATTACCCAAGGAAGGGTCAGGAGAGGAGACAAAGGAATGAGCATGAGGCTGAAGGAAGCCCACTGCGCCAAGGATCTGAAAACTGGCCTGGTAGGTCTCCTACATTGGATTTCACACAGAGGCCCATCAAAGACTGTTTCTCCCCCTCCCAATCCCCCAATTGCCCGTGGCCGGGTGTCCAGGCTGGGTAATAAGTCAGTACAGTTTGCGGAGCATTTCTTTTGAGAAAGAAAAAAAAGAAAAAATTTTAAAATCTACCTATAACGGGAGTTCAGACAGATCAGAAGCACCAAATCCCATTACTCGGGACTTGAGAGTGCAGCCCGCACGGGCAGCTGCGACTGAGAGGTTGTCAATGGAGTTCCCTTTGGAGATCAAAGGGGACATGCACGCGTGTGTGTGTGTGTGTGTGTGTACTTGCGCATGTTCATGTGTGTGCATGCATGTGGGCAGGGCACATTGAGCACAGCAGCACTATGGAGACTGGTATAGCACTTGCCCATCGTGGCCACCCTCCATGTTGCCCACATCCTTGCTGCTGTGTGTGACATGCGCAGATGCATTGGGCTGGGTTGGGATGGCTAGGCTTGGTCTGCAACATTCACACCCTTCGGAAAGTTGTCCTACACAGGCCTAGGCCCCCCTACTTGGGTCTTTGCCTTTTTCTAGTTTCTAGTCCCTCAAGTTCTGCCCAGAGAAGCTTTGTGGGAGCTGAAAGTGCAGACATGCTTCTTCCTTGGCAGCGCTGGGTATGAGAATGGGCTGTGCACACCCTTGCTGCAAGGCCCCCTGCTGCCCACAGAGGCCTTGAGCTTTCAGTTGGCCTAGGAAGTGCATCCTGGGGGTTCAGAGCTGCTGTCCATACAATTGTTAGCTTATTAGGGAAACTCTGAGAGGCAAATCTTTTAATCCACTGTGGCTAATCCAGTGTACTTTTGTTTGCCACCACAGATTCTACCGCAACAAAGGGGCCAGAGGGACCCCAGCATACATAATCACATAGTTAGAACTTGGCCACAGCAACCACAGGGCTCCTAGGCAGCTGAGACATCTGGGATGGCAGTGTAGAAGGCAGGTAGCAGCAGAGGGCACAGGAGAAGGAGAGGCCTAGGTTGGTTGTGGGAGTGGGCAGCTGGGAAATACCTTGGCAGCCAGGATGTCCTCTGTCCACCAGCTTGAGTGGTAGCTGCTGGCTTGTGGACCAGGACTGCAGGTTTGAAGAATCACTGGGCTGAGTTAGTTGGAATGAAAAAATGATACAGAAGTACTGGGATCTTAGCAGGACAGAGCCTTCCAGGGTGAAAAGCCATTTAGGTTAAGTAACAGAAGGACAAGGACTCCAAGATTGTGAGGTGTGCACATTGGAATTAAGTAGCCTAGTGTGTAGTGAAGCACAACTGTTTCTTCTGAGACCCTTTGGGGTGTCACAACCCCAGGGATTGGAGTGGGGTGACCAGCAGGCCCTTGCCTCTCCCAGTAGCACTTTTTTTTTGGCCAGTCCTGGGGCTTGAACTCAGGGCCTGGACACTGTCCTGATCTTCTTTTGCTCAAGGCTAGTACTCTGCCTGAGCCACAGTGCCACTTCCAGCTTTTTCTGTGTATGTGGTACTGAGGAATCGAAACCAGGGCTTCATGCATGCAAGGCAAGCACTCTACCACTAAGCTATATTCCAAGCCTTCCAAAGGCACTTTTGAGACACCTAACCTGGGTCACAGCCAGCAGAAGGCCCTAACCTGACACCTGGGCCTGACCATGCAGAGTTGCACATGGACCTCTGAAGCAGTGAGGCTGGATGCTAACTTTTCTAAGTAGTATCCTAGGGCTCATCCAGATATGAATAGGCGCCCAAGTCTCTCCAGGGAGGCTAGTGTTGGGTCAGCCCCAGCCACTGCCTGAAGTCCCTGAGATACCAAGGAAAGAAGGTGCTAGACTGGTGCTGGCTGCTCTTCCCTCCTTCCTAGGCCACCAGGGTGGGGTGTTGATTTGAACCTCATACCTTCCACATCTGCCTGTGGGCGCTTCTACTTGACTGTCTCCTGGTTTCTGCCTGCCCTTGCAGGCAGATGTACCCCTGTACATTTTCTCTGGGATTGAAATAATTCATAAAGACAGGCTGGGTGCTGGTAGCTCATGCCTATTATCCTAGCTATTTAGGAGTCCGTGATCTGGAGATCATGGTTCAAAGCCAATCTGGGCAGAAAAGTCTATGAGACTGTTATCTCCAATTAACCACCAAAAAGGTGAAGGTGGAGCTACGACTCAAGTAGCAGAGCCACTAGCCTTAAGCAAAAAAGCTCAGGGACAGCACCCAGGCCCTGAATTCAAGCCTTAGGTTTGGTGACAGGGAGGAAGAGAGGGAGAAAGGAAAGAAGGAAGGAAGGAAGGGAGGAAGGAAGGAAGGAAGGAAGGAAGGAAGGAAGGAAGGAAAGAAGGAAAGGAAAGGAAAAGGGAGGAAGAGAAGACAATGTGGAGAACTTTTCTCAGGATAGAAGGAGGATATCCTTGCAGTTGGATGAGATCTCTGAGAGGGAGCTTGCTGCTGGGAGCCCACCCAGAAAGAAAGCTGGCACAGCCTCAATCTGCTATTGTCACAGATTTCCTGCTGGGTTTGGGGGCTTTGGCTCTTGACTCCTGGGGGCTAACAGGGACATAGGGGGTTGCGGTGAGGTCTACTATGAGTCGAGAACATGGGTATGAGTACTTCTGGAGCCTAACTGCAAGGACAAACCTGGCACGGGACAGAGAGTAACAGTGACAAGCAATGACTGAAATGGCCACTGTGTGTGTGTGTGTGTGTGTGTGTGTGTGTGTGTGTGTGTGTGTGTGTGTGTTCAAGCCCCAGCACTGGGGCTTGAACTCCTTTGGCATTTTTGCTTAAGGCTGGTGCTCTACCACTTGAATCACACCTCCACTCTGGCACATGGGGGCCATGTGTGAGAGCCAGTACCAGGTAAGTAGCTTGGTTTACTCTCCATTCCTCTGTGGGTGAGTCCTTCTCACTTAGGAAAAGAGTGCAAACCCACTGCTGTGGTGTCAGTTACATCAGTTCATCAAGTGTCAACACTAGCTGGCCCTGGAGCCACACTGAGCTATGTTGTTTAAGGCAAAGCCTTGCTCCTGTCCCCCAACCCCTCTACTTGGGCTTGTAGCCAATTATGGCCACATGCTGTCAGAAGAGCCCAAAAGCAAGAGTGAGTCTTGCAGCAGGCCAGCCTGGCAGACACACCTGCCCCCTAGTAAGAGGGACTAGGACAGTGGCTCTGCCCAGGAGCACATTAGTGATAAGGTGGCTGCCAGTACAGAGTGCAGGCCCAAGAAAGACCCAAGCTTAGAGGGAACACAGGAGCAGGTGGGCCCAAGTGTCCTTACTGTTGCTTGCATGTTTTGCTCTCACAGGTTAATGTACACTGATGTGGACAGGAAAGATGGCATCTGCAACAGAGACCTTTGACTTCTGTGTAATCATAACAGGAATGTTGCTGCAAAGCATTTTAGAAGTATAAAAAGTGAAATGGAGCCAGGTGCTAGTGGCTCATGCCTATAATCCTAACTAGGAGGCTGAGATCTAAGTGTTGCAGTTAGAAGCCAGCCTGGGCAGCAAAGTCTTTGAGACTCCATCTCTAACTAACCTGCAAAAAAAAAGCTGGACTGGAAGCATGCCTGAAGTGATTGAGTGCCAGTCATGATCAAAAGAGCAGCATGAGCAGGGCGCCAATAGCTCACACTTTTCATCCTAGCTAATCAGGAGGCTGAGATCTGAGGATTACAGTTCAAAGCCAGCCTGGGCAAGAAAGTCCATAAGACTCTTATCTCCAATTAACCTATGGCTCAAAGTGGTAGAGTGCTATCCTTAAGCATAAAAGTTCAGGGCTGGGGCTAGGAATGTGGCTTAGTGGTAGAGTGCTTGCTTAAGAGGTAGAGTGCTAGCCTTAAGCAAAAAGAAGCCAGGGACAGTGCTCAGGCCCTGAGTCCCAAGCCCCAGGAATGTCAAAAAAAAAAAAAAAGTTTAGGGACAGCACCTAGATCCTGAGTTCAAGCCCCGCAACCAACAACAACAACAACAAAAAGCAGCATGAGAATGTGAAGCCCTGAGTTTAAGTCCTAGTACTAGCACAAGAAAGAAAAGAAAAGATGGACGCTGGTAGCTCACACCTCTAATCCTAGCTACTCAGGAGGCTGAGATCTGAAGATCACAGTTCAAAGCCAGCTGGGCAGGAAAGTCCGTGAGACTTTTTTGTTGTTGTTAGTCATGGGGCTTGAACTCTGGGCCTGGGTTCTGTCTCCACTCTTCAGCTCAAGTCTTGTGGACTTCCCTGCCTGGGCTGGCTTTGGACCACAATCATCAGATCTCAACTTCCTGAGTAGGATTACAGGTGTGAGCCACTGGCCCTTGGCTTGTGAAACTCTTATCTCTATTTAACCACCAGAAATCCAGAAGTGGAGCTGTGGCTCAAAGTGGGTAGAGCAGCAGCCTTGAGCAAAAAGAGCTCAGGGACAGCACCCAGACCTCAAGTTTAAGCCCCATGACCACCATCACCAACAACAACGAAGATAAAAAGAAAGAAAATGGAACTCATAATTATGCTTTTCACCAAGGACCCATGGGAAGAAAAAATGGCACCCATTTATGGCCCTCTAGCTTTTCTTCTCAGTGCTGTATCTCATGCATGGCTCTTAGTCCTCTATGGGGCAGAGACAACTCTTGCCTTCTTTCCTGAGTTCAAAGCTGATGGAAAAAGACGAATCAGGGCTGGGTGCTGGTGGCTCAAGCCTGTATGTAATCCTAGCTACTCAGGAGGCTGAGATCTGAGGATCACAGTTCAAAGTCAGCCTAGGCAGGAAAGTCCATGAGACTCTTGTCTCTAATTAACCACCAGGAAACTGGAAGTGGCATTGTGGCTCAAGTGGTAGAGCACTAGCCTTGAGCTGAAAAGCTCAGGGACAGTGCCCAAGCCCAGATTTCAAGCCCCATGACTAACAAAAACAAACAAACAGGGCTGGGGATATGGCCTAGTGGCAAGAGTGCCTGCCTCGGATACACGAGGCCCTGGGTTCGATTCCCCAGCACCACATATACAGAAAACGGCCAGAAGCGGCGCTGTGGCTCAAGTGGCAGAGTGCTAGCCTTGAGCGAGAAGAAGCCAGGGACAGTGCTCAGGCCCTGAGTCCAAGGCCCAGGACTGGCCAAAAAACAAACAAACAACAACAACAAAAAGAATCAGGTGGTTGGGGGCTTGTGGCTCACATCTGTGATCCTAGTTACTTGGGAGGTTGAGATTTGAGGATTGAAAGTGGAAACCAGCCTGGGTAGAAAAATCTGTGAGACTCCAATTAACACCACTAAAAAGTTGGAAGTGGAGGTATGGCTGAAGTGGTAGAGCACTAGCAAAGTGAGAGCAAGAAGCCCTGAATTTAAGCCCAGCATGATATATACACACAGAGAGAAGACTCAGGGGTGAGGGCTACTTGGTGCTAGGTTCATGGCTAGAACCCAAACTCACTGGCAGTAGGGACTGTCTAGACTTCATTTGTCAGAACTGGACCACCCAACTCCTTTGTCCTGCTCCTTCCTCTGAGTCATTTTGGATCCAGACGGTTGCCTAGTTTATTGGCAAGTTGATTGGCAGATAAGCTAGTTAAAACCTCTAAGTCTTCCTTCCTTGTACAGGGTCCTCATTTGCCTATCTATCACCACCTCCCACAACTTTTGGGGATTTTTTTTTTTTTTTGCCAGTCCTGGGGCTTGAACTCAGGGCCTGAGTGAGCACTGTCCCTGGCTTCTTTTTGTTCAAGGCTAGCACTCTGCCACTTGAGTCACAGCGCCACTTCTGGCCATTTTCTGTATATGTGGTGCTGAGGAATCAAACCTAGGGCTTCATGTATATGAGGCAAGCACTCTTGCCACTAGGCCATATTCCTAGCCTGTTTTGGGGATATTTCTTTTCTTTTTTTTTTTTTTTTTTTTTGCCCGTCCTGGTCCTTGGACTCAGGGCCTGAGCACTGTCCCTGGCTTCTTTTTGCTCAAGGCTAGCACTCTGCCACTTGAGCCACAGCACCACCTCTGGCCTTGTCTATATATGTGGTGCTGAGGAATCAAACCCAAGGCTTCATATATACAAGACGAGCCACTAGGCCATATTCCCAGCCCCGGATTTTTTTTCTTTTTTTGTCACTAGAAATTAGTCATTCTAGAGAGCTGGGAAGGTGGCTTAGTGGTAGAGTGCTTGTCTAGAATGCATGAAGCTCTGGCTCTGGGTTCAATAGAACCACATACACAGAAAAAGCTGGAAGTGGCTCAAGTGGTATAGTGCCAGTCTTGAACAACAGGTGAAATTTGCAACTCCCAGGCTCTGAATTCAAGCCCCAGTATGTGCACAAGAAAACAAACAAAAAAAAACATGGTCTTTGTCCATTAAGTAGATGAACACACTTAAGGTTCCTAATTTTATTTTATTTCAAAGTATCCCTTTTATGCCTGCCTTGAAGAAATAGCTTCATTCCTGTTCTTAAGTTTTCTTTTCTTTTTTTTTTTTTTTTTTTGCCAGTCCTGGGCCTTGGACTCAGGGCCTGAACACCGTCCCTGGCTTCTTTTTTTGCTCAAGGCTAGCACTCTGCCACTTGAGTCACAGCGCCACTTCTGGCCATTTTCTGTGTATGTGGTGCTGGGGAATCGAACCCAGGGCTTCAAGTATACGAGGCAAGCGCTCTTGCCACTAGGCCATATCCCCAGTCTCATTTTCTTAAGTTTTCTTTAGGGCTGGGAATGTGGCTTAGCGGTAGAGTGCTTGCCTTGTATGCATGAAGCCCTAGGTTTGATTCCCCAGGACCACATTTATACAAAAAGGCCAGAAGTGGTGCTGTGGCTCAAGTGGCAGAGTGCTAGCCTTGAGCAGGGAGAGTGCTCAGGCCCTGAGTTCAAGCCCAGGACTGGCAAAAAAATAAAAAAATTAAAAAAAAGTTTTCTTTAGTGTCTCCTCTGGCTCGTGGAAAGAGCCTGAATAAATGTCATGGAATTGAGGCTGGGAATATGGCCTAGTGGCAAGAGTGCTTGACTCGCATACATGAAGCCTGGGTTCGATTCCCCAGTACCACATATATAGAAAATGGCCAGAAGTGGCGCTGTGGCTCAAGTGGCAGAGTGCTAGCCTTGAGCAAAAAGAAGGGACAGTGCTCAGGCCCTGAGTCCAAAGCTTAGGACTGGCAAAAAAAAAAAAAAAAAAAAAGTCATGGAATTGAGAATCCAGGGGTAATGGCAAACTGTTTCCACCAAAGGGTTTTTGCATTTTAAAGGTCTTTGTGTATCCAAAGAGGATGCAAACCGCTCAGTTCCCCAATGCTACCTTTCCTGCCTGCTTCTCTTTAAAGTCTTCCTTAAGGCCCCGAGTAGAGCTCCTGAGGTCCCTCTTCTGGCCCTCCCTCCATCCTGCCTCTTTGGCTCTCCTCCCCTGCACCTACACCATAACTCACCTTAATAGGGCTGCTGTATTTTCTCCAGACTTTGACTCACTTTCTGTCCCTGCAGGGCAAGGGCTTTGAGGAGCTGGAGGCCCAAGGGACCTATTCTGGTCCCAGGGCTTGGGGATGCACACCACCATGGACTAGGAGGAAGATGGACATGTATTCAATGTCAAGACCCTGGCTTGACCGAAGCGGCAGCTCTACAGAACCAAGGCAAGCATTGGGGTCTGGGTTTGGGAGTGGGGTGGTAGCACAAAGCCAATACCCTAGGGGTCCTGCTGTTGTTCCAGTCCACCTGGGACTGCCTCCAGCTATAGAGGTCTGCTTTGCCATGTGGGCTATCTGTTGCCCACCCAGTGGTCATCTACTGTCTCTTTTGTTTTTGTTTTGTTTTGCCAGTCCTGGGGCTTGAACTCGGGGCCTGAGCACTGTCCCTGGCTTCTTTTTGCTCAAGGGTAGCATTCTATCACTTGAGCCACAGCGCCACTCCTGGCCTTTTCTATATATGTGGTGCTGAGGAATTGAATCCAGGGCTCCATGTATATGAGGCGAGCACTTTACCACTAGGCCATATTCCCAGCCCTACTGTCTCTTTTTTTTTTTTTTTTTTTGGCCAGTCCTGGGCCTTGGACTCAGGGCCTGAGCACTGTCCCTGGCTTCTTCCCGCTCAAGGCTAGCACTCTGCCACTTGAGCCACAGCGCCGCTTCTGGCCGTTTTTTTCTGTATATGTGGTGCTGGGGAATCGAACCTAGGGCCTCGTGTATCCGAGGCAGGCACTCTTGCCACTAGGCTATATCCCCAGCCCCCTACTGTCTCTTTTGATGCTGGATTTGTTGCCAACTGTTCTTCAGGGGCCCCCAGTGCCTAGCCTGTGGGACTTGGGGGCTGTCCTGGCTGGAAGTGGGTGTGTGACACCTGCTACCAGGGTCCAGTGGGCCTTGTGTTGGTTTAGCTTTACAGCTTTGTTCATAGCTCTTTCCCTGATCCAAGGCATTGTAATGGGACTGAGAGGATCCCTTGAGTAGGCTGAGATCCCCCAGAAGACCTTGTATATGCTGGACCTTCCCTTCACATAGCAACACTGGGCACTAGGCACTTACAGTGTCTCTGTAGGTAGGCTGCAGGGCTAGAGGCCTGTGCCACTGGTGGGCAGCTGGGTGAAAGTGGCCTGGTGGCTCATGAGTCCTAAGCCAGGATTTCTGTGCATGCTTTGGAGCTATGAAGGACAAAGGGTTGGACTTTGACTGTGGCAATGTCTAAGAGAAGGCATAGTAGTGACATCAGAGGTGACTTGGGGGATCATTACAGTATGGAGAGGTAAGTATATATATGCACATATATATTCAGGGCAGGGTGATATGAGACACCAACAGGAAGAGTATTGAAAGGAGGTGATCACTAGGGAGCTCTGGAAAGCTTAAAGCATAATGGCAGGTAAGGTTGTGGGCTAAGGTGTGGCTTGGCTGAACTCTTGGGGGCTCTAGGTAAGTGGAAATGGCCCCAAGCTGCAGCCTCCTGTCTGCAAAATGAGGCCTTCCTAGAGTACTTGTGAGGTCCCAGGAAGACACTGCTGCACAGACTTAAGTTCCTGGCTCCGGTGAGATTGGCAGATAGCATCCTCAGGCTCCTGGTGCTCATGGGCCCTTAGCGCCTTCCGGTCCCTGGCCCCTTTCTTGGTACTCTCAGCTGCCCATCACCTTCAGAAAGTAGACTCATCTTTTTGGTGACTGAATGATGGAAGCAGGGCTGAGGCCTGGGAAAGGCCCCTAAACTGTACTGATTTTGTCAGGTGGTGCTGACCAGGTGTTGCAGGGGCTGCTGCTAGGTAGGGCTGTACATCCCCTTTGTCTTAGAGTGCCGATTGCAGGGGACTTTTTGTTCTGCAGACTCAGACCCAAGAGCATGGATCCTACTCAGGCTGGTCTAGCCTAGTGGGATAGAAGGCAGAGCCTTTGTCTACCTTCTGAAGGTGCTGGGCAGCTGAGGGTACGAAGAAAGGGGAAGTAAAGGGGCCAGGGACCGGAAGGCGTTAAGGGCTCAGCTTCTGACCAGCCCGGCTGTGCCCACCGATAGTACAACTCGCGAGACATCCGGGCAAGAAGTGATGTAGTCTGCGGGTCACCGTCTGCCAGCTGGAGAGCCTAGCATCTAGTCCTTCGGGGCCCGGGGCGGGAGGCCGGCAGGGCGCAGGCTGGGCCTGTGGACGCCGACTTCGGGAGTCGGGAACTGCGGACGTCCGGGTCGTCCCCTGTTGTGTATGCTACAGAAAAACACTGCGACCCGGAGGGTGCGCGCAGCCGGCTCTCCGCCTGCCTACAACACCGGCCTAGGGCGGCTGATGGCCTCAGTCCGTGATCGCTGTCAAGCCGTGCCTTTCTCCCGCTGCTCCTCTCGATACTCTTTCGGAGCCTCGGCGGGGGCCGCTACGGCTCCCGCCAGGCCCTCTTCCAGCGCTAGTTGGCGGAGGGCTCACCTCCTCCACAACAACGAAGCCGGCCTCCCGGCGGTGGCCCCGCCCCGAGGCCCCGCCCCCGGCCCCGCCCGGCGCTCCCTACCTTGTCCTCCGAGCTCCCGCCCGCGGCCCCTCCCCACGCTCGAGGTCCCGCCCCAGCACTTCCGGGCTGCGCCGGCGGGGGCGCTCGGGTGGGTTAGGGCTGCGGGCTCGGTGAAGCGGCCGTGGCCGTCGCTACCTCTGCCGCAGGGGCCCACTCCAGTCGGGCCGGAGCTGCGTCCCCGTGGGGCGGGAGGTGAGAGTGGGCGGCCGGGCCTTGGAGGCGCTCTGCGGTCTGCTCCGCGCCGCCTCCGGGCCTCCGGCCGCCGAGCCACCCGCCGGGATGGGGGCCGCCCCGGGCCGCGCCCCCGCCGGGGCCCGCCAGCCCGGCCGCCGCTGAGTGCATGGGCCGCGCTGCGTCGGCAGCCGGGCCGGGGTCCGCGACCCCGCAGCCGTCGCGCGCTGGTGAGTAGCGCGGGGCCGCCGGGCGCACTCCTCGGGCGCGGAGGGCCCGCAGCTCGCGGCCGCCGGGGTAGGCCGCGGTAGGCCGGCGGAAACGGACCCGGAAGACAGGCGCGCGGGTTGCGGGCCCGAGGCGTGTCGGCGAGGGCTGTTTTGGCCCGGGGAGTGTGGGGCGGAGTGTGTTCGGGGAGGTGTGTGGAGCGCGCTGCGCGCGGTGGGGGCGTGCGGGGCGCGGGAGTGTGTGTGGAGAGGCCGGGGGACCGCGTTGTGTGCTAGCAAGGTGTATGGGCTGAGGGGCTCTCAGGGCCGGTGTGCCAGGAAGTGGGTGATAGGAGGGATTTAGGCTGGCAGAGGCTTTGACGTTGGGGCTCGTGAATGGGGATGGGAACGAGGGAGAAGTAGGTTGTGTGTGTTTGCCTCCTGTGGTCCGTGGGTCTGAGACGTGTTTAGGATAGAGGTGAGCGCAGTGTAGCTACTGGGGCCAGAAAGTGTGTACAGAGGCCCTCCTTTCTCCCCCTTCTCTCCCCTAGAAATTGGAAGTTGGAATGAGTGAGTGGAATCCATGGAAGGTTCTTTCTGCGTTCAGGCTGTGGTTCCCCTTGCTGGACACCCATTGTTCTGGTGTCTTCTATACCCTTCAGGTTGGTCCCTTGCTGCTCTTTTGGGGTTCCTCTTTTCTGCATTCTGTCCTTACACACATTTTGAATTTAGCCCCTCTCCCTCAACAAAACTAGAGGTGCACACTTTTGGCAGGGCAGTAGACAGAGAGATGATACCTCATCTTCTGGGGATTCTTCTCAGTGCATATTTTAGTATAACTTAGGGAGAGTTCTCACTGTTCTGTACACCCCTCCTTCTTGCTCAGGTGCTGCTTCTCTGGGCTTACAGGTCCTGTCTCAATACCTGGTTTTAGTTTTAAGAACTTCCATCCAGGGACAAGACTGGGACAATACATAAAACCATGTTTCTGTTTGATTTTCAGCACATGTTGACTAGTCATAGATTTCATAGAAGCTAGTGGACTTGTTTGCAGGGGGGAGTGTTTTATTGGTCATTGAAAATGTATGTGATGGGCATATGGATTACATGTGAAAGCAGTAACCCAGGCTCTTAAATAACTTAACCAACAGACGGTTGGGGAAATGTCAGTTATGCTGTTATCTCCACACTCAGTGTAAATCAGAAGCCCCAAATAAATACATACACATAGCTATATAGCATCAAACTTGTGGTCGTAGGATTCAGAGCTGTATGCCTAAGGCAATTTAAAATACTGTATCAGACTTGTATAATACCTTTATGGAATCACTTTATAGGTTGTGGTTATAGGCCATGGGCCAGAATTGATGCTGTGGGCATTAGATTCACCCACTTAACGTAGCTATTTTGTGTGTGATATGTATATGTATGTGCCCTAAATGCTAATTGTTCTTTGTGGGAGCCTAGAGATGTAGGGAATTGGAGTGCTTTAGTAGTTTGTGGAGATGTTCATGTGCTTCCACAGACACTGAAGCCCTTCTGTCAGTTGATAGCCAAAAATAGATATTGAGTAAGTAATAGGACATATTTCCTCTGGGTTCTAAAAAGTAGTTTAAAATGAATCCGATAGACTTGATTCTCTTTATTTTGTTTGGTTTTGTTTTTGTTGCCAGTCCTGGGGCAGGGCCTCGGCCAGTGTCCCTGGCTTCTTTTTGCTCAAGGCTAGCACTCTATCACTTGAGCCACAGTGCCACTTCTGGCTTTTTCTATATATGTGGTATTGAGGAATCGAACCCAGGGCTTCATGTATACAAGGCGAACACTTTACCACTAGGCCATATTCTCAGACCCTTGATTCTCTTATTAAAGTGTGAGTTGAAGATAGGTGCAGTTCTGTAATCAAAGGCTGCAGCTTGGATTCACTGCTGTTAATTTGGCATCTGTGAAGAGCTCATGTTTGGCATATGGGACAAGTGCCTTTTTTTTTTTTTTTTTTTTTGCCAGTCCTGTGACTTGAACTCAAGGCCTGGGTACTGTCCCTGAGCTTCCTTCAGTCAAGGCTAGCACTCTACCACTTGAGCCACAGTGCCACTTCTGGCTTTTTCTGTTTATGTGGTACTGAGGAATTGAAACCAGGGCTTCCTGCATGTTAGGCAAGCACTCTACCATGAAGCCATATTCCCAGCCCCAAGTACCTTTTTTTTTGTCTGTATATTAAATATTTGTGTGCCCATTTGTTTCAGAACCATGGGTGAGGTGCTGAGGGGGTCCCACAGCAGTAATTCACATTGAAGACATGAACACCTTGGGTGAAAGTGACAATGACTAGCCTCCTGTTTGAACATGCTGCCTGCTTAGCTGCTTTTCTGTTTCCATTGATTTTGTTCTTTTTTGCCAGTCCTGGCGCTTTGACTCAGGGCCTGAGCACTGTCCCTGGCTTCTTTTTGTTCAAAGATAGCACTCTGCTGCTTGAGCCATAGCGCCTTCTTCTGGCCTTTTCTATATATATGGTGCTGAGGAATCGAACCTAGGGCTTCATGTATACGAGGCAAGCACTCTTGGCATATTCCCAGCCCCTGATTTGGTTCTTCCTCAAGGCTAATGAACTGCCCTGTAAGGGCAAGGTCAAGTCTTCAGTGCCTATAATGGAACCCTGAACAAGAATATGGTGGACTGCTGGTGTGGAGCTACAGACTCCTGAAGTGCTCACTGTGTGCTGACAGGGTTCCCAGAAAGTGACTGCAGTTGAAGAGACTTGTGATGTCTGTGAGCAGCAGAAGGCCTAGGGCCAAGTGGGCCTTGACCTTAAGTAAAAATCTGGTCCTGCTGAGCCTGAGATTATAGCCTACCTAAGAAGTCATTAGTTGCAGAAATGTCATTTGGGGATATAATTGTGGACTTGCTCTGCATCTGCACTTTAGCCATCAGCAGCTGTTGACAGGTTAAGTATGTGCAGTTCAGGAACATAGTTGGGTATAGATTTTGTGGAGGCCAGTGCACAGCAACCTAGGTTGATAGCATAGCTGAAAAAAGGTCACCATTTGTGTTGGTTTTAGAAATTATTTTGTACCTTTTGTTCAGTGCTCCAGGTGTTTGACCCTGACATATATGTGTGCTTATATGTAATATATGTTTGTATATACATAATATATATCCCTTCCTTTTTGCGTGGGCCACTTGCATCATGGCATGCTGTGTTCTAGTCTCCCACTTGGCTAGGTTGCGAGGCCCAGCCAAAACTGATGGGCTCTGAGGACTTATGTAGACTATAATAGGAAGGAACAAAGGCCATGGACAGTATCAGTGTGATCCAGTGTGGTCTCTTGAACACTGCACACTTACAGAGCTGTACTTTTCTGACTTCTAAGAGAGTAGATGTTTTGGTTTTCATCTCACAGTTAAAATGAGTATGTAAATTGTATGCTTTTTTTTGGCCAGTCCTGGGGCTTAAACTCAGGGCCTGGGCACTGTCTTTGGGCTTCTTTTGCTCAAGGTTAGCGCTCTACCACTTGAGCCACAGTGCCACTTCTGGCTTTTTTTTTTTTTTTTTTTGGTCATTCCTGGGGCTTGGACTCAAGGTCTGAGCACTGTCCCTGGCTTCCTTTTGCTCAAGTAGCACTCTGCCACTTCTGGCCATTTTCTATATATGTGGTGCTGGGGAATTGAACCCAGGTCTTCATGTATACGAGGCAAGTGCTCTTGCCACTAGGCCATATCCCCAGCCCCCTAGCTTTTTCTATTTATGTGGTACTGAGGAGTCGAACCCAGGGCTTCCTGCATGCTAGACAAGCACTCTACCATTAAGCCACATTCCCAGCCCACTTGTATGCTTCTTTAGCTAAAAGACATAATTACATTTTTATTTCATTTTTCTGTAATTTCTCTGACCTGAATTTCTAGGTACTTAGTTACGATTTGCTATCTGAAAGGAATCTAACTTCAAGAAGAGGTGTTAGCAGCCAAGTACACCCTCTGCATTTCCCAGATTGTCTACATTGATGTAGAGAAATCACATCATGTACACTACATTGATGTACTAATTCCTGTGCATTTGAGCCATGTCCTTCTTTTATTGAATCTTTGATGTTGGAGGTGACCCATGATTGGCTGAGGGCTGGGAATGTGGCTTAGTGGTAGAGTGCTTGCCTTACATACATGAAGCACTGAGTTCGATTCCTCAGCACCACATAAATAGAAAGAGCCAGGAGTGGCTCAAGTGGTAGAGTGTTAGCCTTGAGCAAAAAGAAGCCAGGGACAGTGCTCAGGCCTTGAGTCCAAGCCCCAGGACAGGAAAAAAATGTTATACTGCCATCCTGCTTGTGTACCCCCACCTGTTGCAGAGTACCAACTATGAAGTGATGCAGTAACCTGAAAAGCTAGAGACATGGGAATTGGAAGGCAGCCATCTGCCTAGTGCTTGGTAGTATGATTGTCTGCCACCTCTTGAGTGTCACCAGGGCAGGTGGGGTTAGAGCTAGAAGCACCCTTCCTTCCTCCAGCCTTCTTGCCCTATGATTTCACTCAGCAATTTGTCCAGGGTAAGTGGTCCTTAGCCTCCTCATCTCTGGGGTTCTCACAAAGGACAGTTGAAGGAGAAGTGTCCACTATGTTCTGTGCACTCAGTATGAGAGGGTTTTTCTGTGTAAGTTTTCGTAAGTTGTCAATGTAGACAAATCACGGGGCCAAAATGTATCTCTGTTGGAAATCTGAACTGAGTCTCCTCTAAGCAGAGAGTGGGAGGGCTCCACTGCGTGTCTTGAGAGAACCTCTGGTTGCATCCATGGACCACTTTTCCTAATCTTTTTCCTCTTAATGGTTTCAACAGGGCAGATTGATTCCCTTTGGAGCTGTAAGTTCTGATGTATTAGGGTCAGCGCTCATTGTTCATTGACGCAGAGTCCCAAAATGAATATCCAGGAGCAGGGTTTCCCCTTGGACCTCGGAGCAAGTTTCACCGAAGATGCCCCCCGGCCCCCAGTGCCTGGTGAGGAGGGAGACTTGGTGTCCACAGACCTGAGGCCTGTCAGCCACAGTTTCTGCTCTGGGAAAGGTGTCAGCATTAAAGGTGATACCTCCACAGCTACCCCAAGGCGCTCAGATCTGGATCTGGGGTATGAGCCTGAGGGTAGCGCCTCCCCTACCCCACCGTACTTGAGGTGGGCTGAGTCACTGCACTCCTTACTCGATGACCAGGATGGAATCAGCCTATTCAGGACTTTCCTGAAGCAGGAGGGCTGTGCTGACCTGCTGGACTTCTGGTTTGCCTGTAGTGGCTTTAGGAAGCTTGAGCCCTGTGATGCAAATGAGGAAAAGAGGCTAAAATTGGCCAGAGCCATCTACCGGAAGTATATCCTGGATGGTAGTGGTATCGTCTCACGGCAAGCTAAACCAGCCACCAAAAGCTTCATAAAGGACTGTGTTATGAAGCAGCACATTGATCCTGCCATGTTTGACCAGGCCCAGACAGAAATCCAGTCTACCATGGAGGAGAATACCTATCCATCCTTCCTCAAGTCTGACATTTACTTGGAATACACAAGGACAGGCTCAGAGAGCCCGAAGGTCTGCAGTGACCAGAGCTCAGGATCAGGGACAGGGAAGGGTATATCTGGATACCTGCCCACATTGAATGAAGATGAGGAATGGAAATGTGACCAAGATGCACATGAGGACGATGGCAGAGACTCTGCTCCTCCCAGTAGGCTCACCCAGAAGCTGCTCCTGGAGACAGCTGCTCCAAGGACCTCCTCAAGTAGACGGTACAGCGAAGGCAAAGAATTCAGGTAAGTTGGCACAAGGTGTCCCATTTTCTATACTCAGCTCTGAGACCTGGAGAAGGAACAAGGGAAAGGTGTTGGTAACAGGTAGCCTTGTCTTTCAACCTAGACTGAATGTACTGTAAAGTTCCTGTGGTTAGATTATGGTTTTGCTTTCTTTTTATGATAACTTTACCTTTGATGTTAGTTTATTTATTTATTTTGTGGTACTGGGAGTTGAACTCTACCACTAGAGCTATGCCTCCAGCTGGATTTAAAAAAAACATTTGTAGGAGCTGGGGATATGGCCTAGTGGCAAGAGTGCTTGCCTCTTATACATGAAGCCCTGGGTTCAATTCCCCAGCACCACATATACAGAAAAGGGCCAGAAGTGGTGCTGTGGCTGAAGTGGCAGAGTGCTAGCCTTGAGCAAAAAGAAGCCAGGGACAGTGCTCAGGCCCTGAGTCTCAAGCCCCAGGACTGGCAAAAAAAAAAAACAACCAAAAAAAAAACAAAAAACAACATTTGTAATGTTGAGAATACTTTTATCAAGAATAGGCTTGTTGGGTATTGTGGCACCTGCTTGTAATCTCAGGTACTTGAGAGACTATGGCATGAAGACTGCAAGTTTGAGACTACTCTAGGCAACTTAGCAGGTTCCTATCTAAAAACAAAGTGAGAGGCCCTGGGTTCAAGGATCAGTACAGATGAGGAGAGGAATGGACTAAATATGTGGCTTTGTGACTCATTAAGAATAAGAGTAGCGGGGCTGGGGATATGGCCTAGTGGCAAGAGTGCTTGCCTCATATACATGAGGCCCTGGGTTCAATTCCCCAGCACCACATATACAGAAAATGGCCAGAAGTGGCGCTGTGGCTCAAGTGCTAGAGTGCTAGCCTTGAGCAAAAAGAAGCCAGGGACAGTGCTCAGGCCCTGAGTCCAAGCCCCAGGACTGGCCAAAAAAAAAAAGAATAAGAGTAGGGGGCTGGGAATATGGCCTAGTGGCAAGAGCGCTTGCCTCGTATACATGAAGCCCTGGGTTCGATTCCCCAGTACCACATATATAGAAAATGGCCAGAAGTGGCGCTGTGGCTCAGGTGGCAGAGTGCTAGCCTTGAGCAAAAAGAAGCCAGGGTCAGTGCCCAGGCCCTGAGTTCAAGCCCCAGGACTGGCAAAAAAAAAAAAAAAAAGAAATAAGAGTATAGCTGAGTGAGTGCTGGTGGATCATGCCTATAATCCTAGCTACTCAAGAGACTGAGATCTAAGGATCAAGGTTCAAATCTAGCCTGAGCAGGGAAGTCTATGAGACTATCTCCAATTAACTGCCAAAAAGCCAGCAGTGGAGCTGTGGCTTAAATAGTAGAGTGGACAGTGTTCAAGCCCTGAGTTCAAGCCCCAGAAAACACACACACACACACACTTAGAAGTCATAATGTGGTTTAAATTTTATCTTTGAGAACTAAAATTCATATCTTTTTGCGTAGAAGATGGATTTACCTGGAGACATAATCCTTTCGGCTTAATAACAGGCGGAATAGACATCCAAATGCCTTGAGAATTGTGATTGTTTTGTATAATGGTCTTCTGGAGATACTTCCTGGTAGCTGAAACAGTGATTGGGTAGTTGTATGGTGAATTGTCCAAGCACTCAAAAAACATTGTAGGGATTGTGTTTAAAGATCTAGGATTGAGGTTTTCTCTCGCCAGCAAGCTACTGGGTTAGTGGTATAGTAAGTGCTCAGCAGTCCAGGGATTGCTTGTTCTTATGAGTGGCTGAAGGAGGATCAGCATTGAAACCTGTTTCTTCCTTTTTTCTTCTCTGTGATCCCATGTGATGACAGGAGGCCTATTTATTTAGCTTTTGGGTTAGCACCTGTGGCACTGTAAGCAGAATGCTTGCACTTTTCTTTTCTTTCTTTCTTTTTTTTCCTTTTTTTGGCCAGTCCTGGGGATTGAACTCCGGGCCTGGGCACTGTCCCTAAGCTTCTTTCGCTCAAGGATGGCACTCCACCACTTGAGTCACAGCCCCACTTCTGTTTTTTTCTGTTTATGTGGTACTGAGGAATCAAACCCATGGCTTCATGCATGGTAAGCAAGCACTCTAGCACTAAGCCACATTCCCAGCCCCTGCTTGCATTTTCTTTTTATTTTTTAGGGGGTGGAGCGTACTGGAACTTGAACTTAGAATCAGGATGCTGTCCCTTTGCTTTTTTTGCTCATGGTTCATGCTCTACACTTGAGTTATAGCTCTACTTCCAGCTTTTTGGTGGTTAATTGGAAATAAGACTCTTGTGGACTTTCCTGCCTGGGCTGGTTTTGAACTGTAGTCCTCGGATCTCAGTCTTCTGAGTAGCTAGAATGATAGGCATGAGCCACCAGTGCCTGGCAACGCTTGCATTTTCCAGTTATTTCCCTAGAGCTGTAACTGGGCACTTAGCATTGTCTGAAAAGTATCCTCAAGTGCTTAGTCTGGTGGTATTAAAAATCAGGAGCTGGACAAGGCATGGTGACTCAAGCCTGTAGTCCTAGCTACTTGGGAGTCAGTGTTTGGGTTCCATGGTTCCAGGCTAGCCAGGGCATAAAACTTCCTGAGACTACCTCACTCACTCAGTGGCTGGGCACAGTGGTATCAACCTGTTATCCCCAAGATGAAGGAAGCAAAGGGGCTGGGCTTAGGGATGGCACACCTGTTGTTCTCAGCAACACTGGGAAGCACAAGTACAAGAATTGTAGCTCCTCCCGCCTTGACATAAAGAAAGATCCTACCTCATAAATAACAAGGAAAAAAGAAAAGACATAACAGGATTAATTCAAGTTTCTGCTACCAGTAAGTGAACATTTAGTTTAAATGATACAGTTCAGTGTGGACAATTTTGAGCTGATCTTTTGTTCCTTTTGCTTATTGTAGTTGGCCAAATGATATTTATGTATTTCTTTTCCTTGAACTCAGAGCCTCATTCTTTTGTTTGTTTTTTCCATTCAAGCCTTGTGCTCTACTACTTGAAACACAGCTCCACTTCCATGGTTTTGCTGTCTAATTGGAGATAAGCATTTGGGGTTTTTCTGGGGCTAGCTTTGAACCTTCACATCTCAGCCTCCTGGGGGTGAACTACTGGCACCCTTAGGTAGCAAGTTTTTTTAGGAAAGAATGTACCATAAACTTAAACCTGTTAAGGAAGCCTGGTTAAAACCTAACCTAGTTGGACATTTTGGGCACATTGAGACCTCTTTGGAATAACTTTCTCAGTGCCCACTACTTTCATGCCGCTCTAGGATCCCAGCTGTCTTATCATCCCACAGTGTTTTCCGCAGCCACCCTACCTAACTATATCAGCTGTGCTTCTTGGTTGCCAGGGCGCGAGCCACCTCTGGCATTTTGACGCCTATGTTTCATAGAGCTGCTGGGCAAATAAATTGGCTTGAATTTGAATGCTTTTTCCTCTCTCCTGTACTTGTTTGTATATGAAGAACTTTCTGAAGATGTTTGAAAAGTAAATATTTGACTTGTTAAAAAAAAATAAGGGGCTGTGAATGTGGCTTAGCTGTAGAGTGCTTGCCTAGCATGCATGAAGCCCTGGGTTCAATTCCCTAGCACCACATAAACAGAAAAAGCCAGAAGTGGAGCTGTGCCTCAAGTGGTAGAGTGCTAGCCTTGAGCAAAAAGAAGCCAGGACCAGTGCTCTGGCCCTGAGTTCAAGCCTCAGGACTGGCAAAGCAAATTAAAAAAAGCAACAACAAAACAAAACAAAAAACCTTAAAAGCATAAGGAACATTATTTATTGTGGTACAGGGCATAGAATTCAGGGCTTTGTGGATGGTAACCAAATGCTCTATCAGTGAGCTACTTGCCTGCTCCAGTTAGAAACATTGTTAAGATGATACTATAGGGAGCTGGGGATATGGCCTAGTGGCAAGAGCGCTTGCCTGGTATACTTGAAGCCCAGGACTGGCAAAAAAAAAAAAAAAAGATGATACTATAGCAGGGCACTGGTAGCTCAGATCTGTTATCTGAAGATAGAGGTTTAAAGCCAGCTTGGGAAGAAAGTCTGTGGGGCTCTTATCAGCAATTAACCAGCAAAAAGCTAGAAATGGAGAGGTGGCTCAAGTGGTAGAGTTCTAACCTTGAACAAAAGAGCTAAGTGAGAGCACAAGGTCCTGAGTTCAAGCTCCAGTACTGGTTCACAAATACCTAGGTGCCAGTGGCTCATGCCTGTAATCATAGCTACTCAGGAGGCTGAGATTTGAGGATCATGGTTTGAAGCCGGCTTGGGCAGGAAAGTCTGTGAGATTCTTATCTCCAGCTAATCACCAAAAAAGCTGGAAATAGAGCTATGGCTCAAGTGGTAGAATGCTAGCTTTTAGTAAAAATGCTCAGGGACAGCACCCAGACCCTGAATTCAAGCCCCAGGACTGACACAAAAGAATAAAAACAAAAGTAAATAAAAAGATGACACTACCGGCCCAAGCATGGTAGCACAGGCCTATAATCCTAGCACTCAGGAGGAGCCAGAGACAGGAGGATCACAAATTCAAGTCCAGCCTGGGCTACATAGGAAGTTCTAAGCCAGCCTGAGCTTCATGGTAAGACCTCGTCTCATAAAAATAAAACAAAAGGGCTGGGAATGTGGCTTAGTGGTAGAGTGCTTGCCTAGCATGCATGAAGCCCTGGGTTCAATTCCTTAGTACCACATAAACAGAAAACTGGAAGTGGCGCTGTGGCTCAAGTGGTAGAGTGCTAGCCTTGAGCAAAAGAAGCTCAGGGACAGTGCTCAGGCCCTGAGTTCAAGTCCCAGGACTGGCAATAAATAAGTAAATAAATGAATACAACAAAAAAAGATAGCTGTAACTCTTAGGAGAGGAATCTGAAGGCATAATGCCTTTGTTTCTGATCATATAAAATAATACCTATTGAAATAATTAAAAAAAAAAACCAAACTCTAAATTTGAAGGCTGGCTGCAGGGAAAAAATAGCTCAGTTCTAATTCTAAAAGCTGCCGGGGGGACTGGGGATATGGCCTAGTGGCAAGAGTGCTTGCCTCCTAAAAGCTGCCGGGCCCACCCTCTGGTGTCAGCCCAGCAGCACACTTTTCAATTCTTGGTCATAATAGCAGCTCTGCTGTTTATTTTTTAGTTTGTTCTGTTTGTAATAAGCCATCTTTGCCATGTTAAAAGTGAATGTGGAGCCTGGTGCTGGTGACTCACACCTATATCCTAATTACTCAGTAGGCTGAGATCTGAGGATTGCAGTTTAAAGCCTGCTCTGACAGAAAATTCCATGAAATTCTTACCTCCAGTTAACCACTAAAAAGCACCCAGGCCCTGAGTTCAAGCTCTAGAACTGGCACCGACACATACAAAAAGGGCATTGTGGGCTAGCTACTTCAACTGGGTAGTACTTAGCTGTAAGGGCAGTGGCTAATTGGAGATAAGAGTCTCATGTACTTTTCTGCCAGGCTGACTTTGAACCGTGATCTTCAGATCTTAGCCTCCTGAGTAGCTAGGATTACAGGTGTGAGCCATTAGCACCCAGCTTTTTTTCAGTGTAACATTTTTGCTGGTTAATTAGAGGTAGTAGTCTTGTAGATTTTTGTGTCCTAGCTGGCTTCAAACCATAGTCCTTGGATCTCAGCCTTTTGAGTAGCTAGAATTATAGGTGTGCTGTTGACTGTAGGAGCTTTGTCATCTGCGAGTAGACAGGCTCAGTGCATCCATAGCACTATCATCCACAAATGGACAGTGTCTGACATCCACGGCACTGTCATTGTTGAAAGCACAATGTCTGACATCCACAGTGCTGTCATCCACAAATGGACAGTGTCTGACACCCAGGGCAATGTCATCCTCAACTGGACAGTGTCTGACATCCACGGCATTGTCATTGCTGAAAGCACAGTGTCTGACATCTACGGCGCTGCCATCCACAAATGGACAGTGTCTGACACCCACATCGCTGCCATCCACAAGCGGACAATGTATGACACCCACGGTACTGTCATCTGCAAATGAACAGTGTGATATTCACGGTATTGTCATCCACAAATGGACACCCATGGCACTGTCATCACTGAAGCACAGTTTCTAACATCTACTGCGCTGTCATCCACAAATGGACAGCGTCTGGTACTCCTGCGCTATCATCACTGAAAGCACAGTGTCTGACATCCACGGCACTGTCATCCACAAGTGGACAGCGTCTGACACCAACGGTGCTGTCATCCACAAATGGACAGTGTTTGACATTTACAGCGCTGTCATCGCTGAAAGCACAGTATCTGACATCCACGGCACTGTCAACCACAAATGGACAGTGTCTGACATCCACGGCACTGTCGTCGTTGAAAGCAGTTTCTGACATCCACAGTGCTGTTATCTGCAAATGGACAGTGTCTGACACCCATGGCGCTATCATCCACAAATGGACAGCGTCTAACATCCACGGCACTGTCATCACTAAAAGCACAGTGCCTGACATCCACAGCACTGTCATCACAAAAAGCACAGTGTCTGACATCCGTGGCACTGTCATCCACAAATGGACAGTGTCTGACATTGACAGCGCTGTCATCACTGAAAGCAGTGTCTGACATCCATGGCACTGTCATCCACAAGTGGACTGTCTGAACATCCACAGTGCTGTTGTTCATGAATGGACAGCATCAGAGCATTGGTGGTGCTTTGTCCATGATGCTTTGTACAGATAGTGTGTTCACAAGTAGACAGTGTCAAAATGCCAATGACACTCATCCATAAGTGAACAGCATCAGAACACTTAATGAACATAACATGGTGGTGACACACTGTTATTCCTATTTTCTATGTGTGATTGGATGTTAGTAAGCTGCTTTTAGAAGTTTTCTTATCTTGGTCTGTCAGGATCCAAGGCTGTAATGTAAGACCTGAAGATGTGGCTGAGTCTGCTTACCTAATCCTTGGGGCAGAGCCCAACTGTATACATATATATACAAAGACTGTATAGTGTGGTTGGGGTGGGCTCCTGTCCCTTGGGTCTCAGGGATGGTGGAGGCTGCGGGAAGGATGGTGTTGAACCTGGGAGGGAAGCTGTGCTCATTCTCTTCAGGGTATGTTCTTGTGGCAGGATGCAGATTCATTCTTTGAGGTGGAAAGAGCTGAATTTGGTCATGCTTAGGCAGGAGCTAATCTGTACAGTGAGGCTCAAGGAAGGGGTCAGACACAATGACCTACGGGCAATGGCTTAGTCCCTCTGGCTTACCTGCTTTCTTAGCAACAAGGCTCTTCTGCATGTTGCTTTCATTCCAGTTAAGCACTGAACTCACTGCTGCCATCTCAACTGCAGAAAGCTGAAGGCTGTCTTGGACCAGCAGGGTTTAATTTTTTTTTTTTTGGCCCTCCTTGGAGCTTGCCTCAGGGCCTGAGCACTGTCCCTGGCTTCTTTCTCTGCTTCTTCTTCTTCTTTTTTTTTTTTGCCAGTCCTGGGCCTTGGACTCAGGGCCTGAGCACTGACCCTGGCTTCTTTTTGCTCAAGGCTAGCACTCTGCCACTTGAGCCATAGCGCCACTTCTGGTCATTTTCCATATATGTGGTACTGGAGAATCGAACCCAGGGCTTCATGTGTACGAGGCAAGCACTTTACCACTAGGCCATATTCCCAGCTCCGAGCCTCTGCTTCTTAAAGCAGTCATCTCCCAATACACCGAAATTAGAGTGCCAGACAGCCCCTCCTGTTGATCCCATGCTCTCAGAGGGTGCTTACTGCATTTGGAGGCCTCCTCAGGAGATAAGTATGTGATCAAGCAATCCCTCAGCAGTCCCAGTGCTTTCAATGTTCTTTGCACTTCCTGCCTTTTAAGCTAGCTGCACTAGGGTCCTACTCTGAGCCACACCACAGCCCTACAGGTGTGTTTAATTACTGGATGTTCAGGGTGTTCATGGCTCACACCTGTAATCCTACTTGGGATGCTGAGGTCTGATGATTGTGGTTTGAAGCCAGCCCAAACAGGAATGTCCTTGAGACTCTTATCTTCAATTAACCACCAAAAAGCTGGAGCGTGAGCTGTGGCTCAAGTGGTATAGCGCTAGCCTTGAGCACAAAAGCTCAGGGATAGCACCTTAGCCCTGGATTCAAGCCCTAGGACTGGAAAAAACAAACAAGTAAAAATTATAGGCAGGCATTAGTGGATCACACCTCTAATCCTAGCTACCGAGGAGGCTAAGATCTGAGAATCACAGTTTGAAGCCAGCCCAGAAAAAGCCGGATGTGCCACTGTGGCTCAAGTGGTGGAGTGCTAGCTTTGAGTAAAAAGAAGCTCAGGGACAGCGCCCAGGCTGAGTTCAAGACTCAGAACTAACAAAAAGAAAAAAGAAAAAAAGTAAATAGAAATTGTAGTATGCAATCTGTATGTGAACTTTACAGTGTGAAGATAGTGTGTGAATGAATTTGCCAAATATTTTTAGGATGACTGTTTTTGTTGATTTGTGTGAAGAAATCACAGGGGAAGACCCAAAGTACTTACTGTCCAACAGAGAAAAGAATGGAGCAAGGTGCAGGTAGCCTAGATGGAGTGAACATGAAGAGTAGAGAGGATTTAAAGCACTATGAGTGAGTGGTGTGTACTGTTATAGGTACATTGACTCTCACAGAGGCATGAGCACTAGCTGGTGTCTGTGCATATGGTGGAGTTGTGAAGAAAGGAGTACTGGGTGCTAGTGACATAAGTAGGCTGCCTAGGCATATGTGCTGAACAGAGATCATTTGGTTAGCCCAGTAGCATGGGGCTTTGGAGTCTTGGAGGTGTTAGTGGCAGATAAGGTTTGAAAATGCCCAGTAACAGTGGAGATCAGTTTTATAGAAAGTGTGAGTCATAGATTGAGGTTTATTTTTTGGCCTGTGCATGTGATCAGTTGTTCCAGCCCCTGGGAACAGCACAGGCCATTCTTAGAAGAGAAGCTGCTACAACACCCTATAGAGAGCCAGCAGCTAGGGTTAGTCCAGTCAGCTTAAGAGAAGAGAGCCCAGAGGTAAATTCATGCGTGATGTGGCCAAGAGTGGCATTTAAAGTTAAGGATTAGGGGCTGGGAATATGGCCTAGTGGCAAGAGTGCTTGCCTAGTATACATGAAGCCCTGGGTTTGATTCCTCAGCACCACATATATAGAAAAGGCCAGAAGTGGCACTGTGGCTCAAGTGGCAGAGTGCTAGCCTTGAGCACAAAGAAGCCAGGGACAGTGCTCAAGCCCTGAGTTCAAGCTCCAAGACTGCCAAAAAATAAAAAATAAAAGTTATGGATTATTCAGTATTTAGTGCTCACAGCCATTTGTTGAAAAGTCTCTTTTCCTCATTGAATTAATTGCTTTTGCACTTTTGTCAAAAACCATTTGGGAAGAGGATAAATACTGTTAAAGTAGATTGCATCTGTGAAAATAGAACAATAGAACCCATTGCAGTTGCTTTGGGAAATAGGGTATAGGAGAGTTAATAGAATAGTAGTGGGTGAGATTGGCTGTAACATATTGTAAACATGTAACAGTGAAATCCCCATTTAATGTAAGCTAATAAAAATTAAAAAAAAATTGTTTGGTCATATTTGTGTGGACTCCTAGTGTGTGTGTGTGTGTGTGTGTGTGTGTGTGTGTGTGTGTGCATGCGTGCACGCGCTCCCGCGCCCCTGTGCCTGGGTGCTGTCTCTGAGCCTTTTTTTTTTGCTAGTCCTGGGGCCTGAGCTCTGCCTGAGCACTGTCCCTGGCTTCTTTTTGCTCAGGGCTAGCACTCTACCACTTGACCCACAGCACCACTTCTGGCTTTTTCTATATATGTGATGCTGAGGAATCGAACCCAGAGCTTCATGTATATAAGGCAAGCACTCTACCAGTAGGCCATATTCTCAGCCTCTACCTGAGCTTTTTTGCTTAAGGCTGGTGGTCTACCATTTGAGCTACAGCTTTTTTCAGCTTTTTTGATGGTTAATTGGAGATAAGAGTCTCAAGGACTTCCCTGCCTAGGTTGGCTTTGAACTGCCATCCTCAGAACTCCACTTCCTGAGTAGCTAGGCTTATAGGCGTGAGCCACCAGTGCTTGGCTACCTTTGTTTTTTATTTCTAGAAATTTTAAATGAAAATGCAAAGATTCTGAAAGAGGAATTCAATGAGCCACACAATGCTGTATATTTCTCTTTGTGGTTGTGTTCCTGTGTGAACAGCACAGATGTGTGTACACGCTAAATATACAGACATGCATTCATTGTGTATACTTACATGCATATACATGGAACATGGAGAAGCACATCCTACATACATTGCTCTCAGGGAAGCACTACAGCACATAGGGTCCTTGATGGTTTTCATTTGTCCCTTGAGCAGGTCCTTTGATACCAACATATTTCCATTCATTCATTTGGGGCTTGAACTCTGGGCCTGAGCACTGTCCTTGAGCTCTTTTGCTCAAGGCTAGCACTCTACCATTTTAAGCCACAGCTCCACTTCTGGTTTTTGAGTGGTTAATTGGAGGTAAGAGTCTCACAGGGACTTTTCTGCCTGAGTTGGTTTTGAACCGTGATCTTCAGTTCTCAGCCTCCTGAGTAGTTAGGATTACAGGTGGGAGCCACCAGCACCCAGCTTCTGATATTCCTCTTACATGTCATTGGCAGAATGCTTCTGTCACAGTCAAGTGGTATGTTTTTCAGGTTACTACATCCCCAGAGTCAGCGACTCTGTTCAGTTGGTAAGCAGGCAAATGGTGGCTTCCCTCTCCTTTCTTTTCTCTCATGTGAGTCCTCGTCCCTCCTCTTTTGACCTTGGGACTTCTGTCCACAGTAGAGTTTGTTTCACATTAGATCATGTGGAGAAGATTTTTGCCATGCACATGAAAGGCACACCTTCCTGTGAGTGAGAAGGAAGGCAGGATGGACATGTTTTCATGGAAGGCTCTATCCTCCTGCATGGGGTGCTTACTGACAGTCTGAAGGATGGAGATTTAGCATGTGCCCATCTCTTTGTTTTGTTTTTGCCAGTATTGGGGCTTGAACTCAGGGCCTGAGTACTGACCCTGGCTTCTTTTTGCTCAAGGATAGCACTCTACCACTTGAGCCATAGTGCCACTTCTGGACTTTTCTGTATATGTGGTGCTGAGGAATCGAATCCAGGGCTTCATGCATGCTAGGCAAGAATTCTACCAGTAGGCCACATTCCCAGCCCCTCTCCATACTTTCACTTTTTTTTTTTTTTTTTTTTTTTTTAGTTGTGGGGCTTCATCAGGGCCTGAGCCAAGTCTATGAATATCTTTGTATTCAAGGCTAGTGCTCTACCACTTGAGTCACAACACCACTTTCAGTTTCTGGGTGGTTAATTGGAGATGAGTTTCACAGGGACTTTTCTGCCCTGGCTGACTTTAAACCATGATCCTTAGATCTTAGCCTCCTGAGTAGCTAGGATTACAGGTGTGAGCCATTGGCACACAGCTTCTAAGGGTGCTTTTTAAGGAAAGATAGCTGTTTCTATTTACCTGTGGGAAAAACCAAACCCAAATGATAATCTATAGCTATAAAAGAAGACTTAGATGTCTTCCAAACAGCAGAAGGTAGATGTGGAAATATATCTAGGGCTTTAAACCATTCCACTGGGTAGGACAGGGGGACAGGGAATGAGACAGATGGCTCTGCGTTGAAATCCAGGTAAGTGTAAAAATACAGATTAAAATAAGAGGATGTTGGGCTGCAAATGTGGCTTAGTGGTAGAGTGCTTGCCTAGAATGCATGAAGCCCTGGGTTTGATTCCTTAGTACCATATAAGAAGAAAAAGACAGAAATGGTGCTGTGGCCCAGGCAATAGAGTGCTAACCTTTAGCAAAAGAAGCCCAGGGACAGTACCCAGGCCCTGAGTTCAAGCCCTGGGTCTGGCAAAATACAAGAGGATGTTGCTTTGCTGCCACTCATGTGCCTTCCTTGTTCACAGGTATGGATCCTGGCGGGAGCCTGTCAACCCCTACTATGTCAACTCTGGTTATGCTCTGGCCCCGGCTACCAGCACCAATGACAGTGAGCAGCAGAGCTTGTCCAGTGATGCTGATACCTTGTCCCTTACAGACAGCAGCGTGTAAGTCTTGTTCTTCCTGGTCACATGCTTCCATGATCAGCTTCTACTCCGCTGCCTGGGCTTTGTCTTCTGGTTCTCCTAGGTTGTAACTCAAGTGCACCTGAAGAATAGGCAGGCTGCTCTGTGGATTATGTCATTCAGAACTCAACTAGGCTGGCTATGCACCTCAGTAAGGCATTGGATTCCACCCCTAGTACCAAAACCACAAACAACAGCCCAGGCCAGGCACTGAAGTTTTTCTGAGGCCAAGGCTATCTGGAGCCCTTTAGAGAGGAGAACCTAGGGGCAAAGCTTAGACAGACCCTAGAGCCACCCAGCAAGAAGATCTGGCTTCCATTTCCTCACAGTTTTTATAGTCCAGGGCTTCAGTTTGATAGTAGGTACAGGTCAGCAGCTGGATGAGCCATCTGCCTCAGGTGGCAGGACAGGGAAGGCAGACTTGGAAAGACTGCTTGGCTGCAAAGTCCCTTGGGATACTGGTTGCTATTCTGTACCTGTCCTTATTTGTTGTTGCTAGTCCTGGGGCTTGAACTAGGGCCTGAGCACTGTCCTGAGTTGCTTTTGCTCAAGGCTGGTGTTCTACCACTAGAGCCACAGCACCATTCTTGGCTTTTTCTGTTTATATCAATCATACTGAGGAATGAATCCCAGTGCTTCATGAATGCTAGGCAAGCACTACCACTAAGCCACATTCCCAGCCCTGTACCTGTCCTTTTTACAGCATAGAATCTTGTGTCAGATGAGGAGGACCAGAAACTCAGGAGACAAATTTAATTAATTAATTAATTTATTTATTGTTGTTGGCCAGTCCTGGGGCTTGAACTCAGGGCCTGAGCACTGTCCCTGGCTTCTTTTTGCTCATGGCTAGCACTCTGCCACTTGAGTCACAGCACCACTTCTGGCCTTTTCTATATATGTGGTGCTGAGGAATTGAACCCAGGGCTTCATGTATACCAGGCAAGCACTCTTGCCACTAAGCCATATTCCCAGCCCCTAGGAGACAAATTTTAAAGCGACTGTTCTAAGCTGAATCTGTTTTCTTCGTAGCTCAAGGATGACCCAGGACTTGCAGCTCAGTGACCAAGCCACTGACTATACAATTGAGCCTTCATGTCCCCTGCTGTCATGGCAGTAGGAGCTTATTCTTATCCAGTGTCATATAGTCCAAGTGCATGGGAATAGACCTGTCCATTCCCTGTCCCTGTGACATGCCTCTTGTACTTGCAGTGTCCTACTCTGAGAGTATGGGAATGGAGAGTTGGCTTTTTTTTGGCAATATCTCTTTTGAAGTTACTGGAGTTCCATGTGTCACCTCTCACATGTACAGTCCTCCTCTGGGAGTTGTCTTGCCATTCTTCTTGCAGCCTGATAGATGTTTCTGGTCTGAACATTATGTCCCTGGCCTTGGCAATAAAGTGAGGTCTTAGCATTACCACAAGAACTGGAAATAAATACTCTAGGCATTGCAACTGCATGCAGTCTCTGTCACACATTCTATCTTCCTACTCTTTTTTTTTTGCCAGTCCTGGGGCTTGAATTCAGGGCCTGAGCACTGTCCCTGGCTTCCTTTTGCTCAAGGCTAGCACTCTACCACTTCAGCCACAGTGCCACTTTCAGCTTTTCTATATATGTGGTGCTGAGGAATTGAACCCAGGGCTTCATGCAAGCAAGCACTGTACCATGAAGCCACATTCCCAGCCCCCTTCCCACTCTTTAAACATATAGAATTCATTCTTAGCTATCAGGCCTTCAGAAGGCCTTGCATTGCAGTTGGTTGACCCTAGGTTATACACATAAGGCTTGCACAGCTGAACTTTACCAAAATATCCAATAAAATGCTAGGTAGCAAAAACACTCCATGGCTGTTCTTTGCTATCACATAAGAATTGTATGCATGTGTGTGCTGTGCAAGTGCATGTGCATCCATGTACATTTATGGCACTGCATTACCAGCTGACTGATGGTGGGGCTGGGAACCACTCTGATTCTCCACTGGACCTTATTTCCTGTTGGAGCTAACCTGATGTCTTTCCTCTGCACAGGGATGGAATCCCCCCATACAGGATCCGTAAGCAGCACCGGAGGGAGGTGCAGGAGAGCATCCAGGTCAATGGGCGGGTGCCTCTACCTCACATTCCTGTGAGTATTAGTATTACCCTACAGCCTCTCACTGTCTTGTTGCGAATACACATTGGTCCCATCACTCAGAGTGGGCCACCATGGTACCAACTAGTGGGTGAGGCATAGCCTGTGATCTGGGTAATTCTGGAGTAGCAGAGTGGTGTGATAAACGCCAGTGGAAGTTAGTCCAAAAGAGCCCCCCAGGCTACCACAGAGCTACACATTCCTCTGTTGTTTTTTTTGTCGGTTGTAGGGCTTGAACTAGGTACTGTCCCTGAGCTCTCTTGCTCAAGTCTAGCACTCTACCACTTTCGAGCCATAGCAATACTTCCAGTGGTTCATTGGAGATAAGTGCCTCCAGACTTTTCTGCCTGGGCTGGCTTTGAGCTATGATTCTCAGATCTCAGCCTTCTGAGTAGCTGGGAGTACAGATGTGAAACACCAGTACCTGGCCAAAACACCCTTTTAGTGGCTGAGTAGTGGTTATCACCATATGAGCTCAAGGCTAGCACTCTGCCACTTGAACCACAGCGCCACTTCTGGCCATTTTCTGTATATGTGGTGCTAGGGAATCGAACCCAGGGCCTCATGTATACGAGGCAAGCACTGTTGCCACTAGGCCATATCCCCAGCCCCTGAAATAAGAATCTCTTGGTCTTTCCTGTCAGGGCTGATTTTGAACTTCAGTCCTCAGACCTTAGTTTCTTGAGTAGCTAGCATTTCAGGTATAAGCCACTGGCACCCAACTAAGGACTCTTAGCTTTTTGGTAGAACCTACAATTTCAGAGCGGGACAGTGGTATATGTAGTTGAGAAGAAAGGATGCTTGGTTATTCTTATCTCTGAGAAGTATGTGTCACCTTCCAATCATTCTTTGGCACAGATAGGGCTTAATTTAGGTGTCCACTTACCCAAAATGAGTGATACTGTGTGTGTGTGTGTGTGTGTGTCATTTTGAGTAGTTAGGATTATAGATATGAGCAACTGGCACCTGTTTACCTGATTTGCTTTTGTGTGTGTGTGTAAGCACACATGTGCATTTGTGCACACGCGTGCCCTGGTACTGGGGCTTGAACTTAGTTATGGTCTGGGTGCTATCCCTTAGCTTTTTTCACTATAGGCTAGCTAGCACTTTACCACTTGAGCCACTTCTGGCTTTTGGTAGTTAGTTGGAGATAAGAGCTGTCTTTGAACCCTGATTCTCAGATCTCAGCCTCCTAAGTAGCTAGGATTACAGGTGTGAGCCACCAGCGCCCAGTTCAGAGTTTTTCTTGTATACTCAATTTTATTCCTATAACAGTCTATCCTGACATCCTCCAACTCCAAACACCTCCCCATCCCCTCCACTCTGCATCGTACATGTGGATGTAGTGGCATCATCAGGACGAGGCATCACTCTGGTTGCTGCCAGGGGATGAAGTCCTGAAGGTGACGTAGGCTTGTACCACCTCAGAACCTGAAGAGGATGTGTGCTATGCTGACTGTAGTCTTGGTGCTCTTTTAAAAGTTTTTGTGAACAAGTTGGGAGTCCCTTGGTGCAGGACACATTTGGTGAGACCCTGGCTGCTGCCCATTTTCAGATTCATAACATGTATGCATCATATCCCTGCCTACTGGGCCCTGACCATCAGCTAGAAGGAAACTAATCTCTATTGGGATGCTTCTGGGAGAAGAGGAAGAGTGGTAGAGAAGCTGGTGCCCATGTGACAGAGGAAGAGAAAACATCTTTAAGACGAATCCTCCATGTTTAGTGTTCTAGTAGTACACTCAGCAGAGCAGGGCAAGGTCCATGATGTGGAGTGAACTTGTTAATCCCTGCTTCACTGCAGCGCACTTACCGAATGCCAAAGGAAATCCGTGTGGAGCCACAGAAATTTGCTGAAGAGCTCATCCATCGCCTAGAGGCTGTCCAGCGCACCCGGGAAGCTGAGGAGAAACTGGAGGAGCGGCTAAAGCGTGTTAGGATGGTGAGTGGGCCAAGCACCAGGGTGGAGTCAACACTGTCACCTTCCTATGGCTAAAACATCCTGTGTTTAGGGTGACTTGAAGAAATCTTTTGGGCTGGGAATGTGGCTTAGTGGTAGAGTTCTTACCTAGCATACATGAAGCCCTGGGTGCAATTCCTCAGTACCATATACTGCAGAAAAAGCTGAAAGTGGTGCTGTGGCTCAAGTGGTAGAGTGCCAGCCTTGAGCCAAAAGAAGCTCAGGGACAGTGCCTAGGCCCTGAGTTCAAGCCCCAAGACAGGCAAAAAAAAAGTCCTCACTCTGTTGTTTGCTGTATCTCTCAATGCAGGGTCACTTCTCATCCTCTGCCCTTAAGATTTGGGCTCTGGCCTGGTCCTTTTCCTGCTACCTAAGCCCCAGTGATTGCCTCAGCAGCCCCCTTCTTAGAGGTCAGGAGACACCTGTGGCTACCTCCCAGGAGGCCTAAGGTTCCCAGCACTTGAAGGTGTGGTTATTTATAAAGCAACTATCTTTGTGCCTTGTCCTCTGTGAGTGAATAGTGGATCTAAGGTACACTGGAGCCATATCTCTCTCTCTCTCTCTCTCTTTCTCTCTCTCTCTCTCTCTCTCACACACACACACACACACACACACACACACACACACGCCACTCTTAAGTTCCATGTTGGGCCACCTCCTCCCTCAGAGTTATCCCTGCTCATTGAAATTTCACATAGTTCTCAGATGTCATGGCTCCTCTGCCACTGTGGAAGGATTCCATGGGGTGGTGTGGCCACTAAAAGTGTGTCCTCTGCCCTGTAGTGTGTCTCATGCTTTGGTGAGACAAATACAGGCAGAACTGACTTCCTGGTATCTGAGCCCTAGACCTGGTCGCCAGATAGAGTGGCTCTGTCCCTAGCAGCAAGGAGGGTGACAGGTTCTGGTGCTGTCTCTAGAGACAGCCCAACAGTTCTCAGGAGTGAGTCTGGTGCCAAGGCTCAGAGAGTGGTGTTCTTTGACTTCACAATTGTTAAAATGAAACATCTCTTATATTTCTCTCACATTGGTCAGATGGCCTCCAGCTCAGATGGGTATCCATGTGTGATGGTCTGAGACAGCTTCTGGACCTGCTGCCCAGGCTTCACCATGGCCTTCTCTTCCTGCCTCATCCTGGATGCAGATTATCTGCTGGACAGCTGGCAATGTGACTCCAGGCTGTCACAGCATACAATTCTGTAGTAGTAGTAGTAGTAGTAGTTGTGTGTGTGTGTGTGTGTGTGTGTGTGTGTGTGTGTGTGTGGTAGCTTATAGTCCCTCCTTTTCAAAGGACTAACCCCATACTTTTTTTTTCCCCTCTCAGGGACTGAGCACTGCCCCTGGCTTCATTTTGCTCAAGGCTAGCATTCTATCACTTGAGCCACAGCACCACTTCCCGTTTTTTCTGTTTATGTGGTGCTAAGGAATCAAACCCAGGGCTTCATGCATGCTAGGCAAGCACTGTATGGCTTAGCCACATTCCCACTCCCTCATACTTTAACTTACTATAAAATAAGAGAAATGAAAAACCAAGAAGAGAGTGAAAAGCCATCAGCCACATGATTGACACAAAACATTTCAAAACCCTGTACTTGGAGCTGGGGATATAGCTCAATGGTAGAACACTTGCTTTGTATGTGCAAGGTCCTGGGTTCCATCTCTAGCACTAAAAATAAGTAAATGAACAAATACTGTGATTTAGTTCCTACATATGTCTCTCCCAAGGTTGCCCTGTGGATTTAGAGTTTCCTCCTTCCTTATTTCTGTCTTCAAGATGATAACATCAAAACTTACACGTTTTCATAGACCTTCCAACTAAGAACTATCTTCAAGTCCCCAAGCCCTGTGGGCAAGTGACCGACAGGCCCCTCAGAGGGGCCTCTCTCTGTCCCTCACACAGACTCTGGGCACCAACAGACGAGTTCTTAGTCTGTGCACTCTGCTGAGACTGGTATACTGGTTCTAATTGCATTTAGGTACTTTTGGATTTTCAAGGAATTTTAGTATTCAATATTTAAAAATGTTTATATTAAAATAAGACAACTGAGCCAGGCCCTGGTGGCTCACACTTATAATCCTAGCTACTCAGGAGGCTATCTGAGGATAGTGGTGTGAGGCCTGCTCAGGCAGGGAAGTCTGTGAGTCTCTTACCTCTAATTAACTACCAAAAAGCCACATGTGGAACTGTGGTTCAAGTGGTAGAGAGCTAGCCTTAAGCAAAAAGTTCAGGAACAGCACCCAGGACCAGCACAAAAAAAGAAAAGAAAACTGTTGAAAGAAAAGTAAACTTTACTGAGACAAAGTAAAATCTGTACAGAGCTTTTCCAGTGGTCACAGCTGCCACAAGGCCCCTATCCCCTGTGTGCCTGTCCTCCACTGCTCCTGGGAGTATTCTGTGCTTTCTGTGGTCCAGCCACACTCTAGGCAGGAACATACCTTCTGTGACCCCCAGGACCACAGTACAGTTGCTGGACCAGTCCTCTTCCTACCTGTTTTCTGTGTGCACACAGGACCAATTCTGATAGTGCACTCTGTCCCCACAGGAGGAGGAAGGAGAGGATGGTGAGCTGCCTTCTGGGCCCCCAGGAACAAGTCATAAGCTGCCTTCTGTTCCAGCCTGGCACCATTGCCCTCCCCGCTATGTGGACATGGGCTGTGCTGGGTTGCGAGATGCCCATGAGGAGAACCCTGAAAGCATTCTGGATGAGCATGTGCAGCGAGTCATGAGAACACCTGGCTGCCAGTCTCCTGGGCCAGGTCACCGCTCCCCTGACAGTGGGCACACAGCTAAGATGGCAGTGCTGGGGAGTGTGGCCCCAGGGCATGGGAAGCATGCATCCAAGTCAGGAACAAAGTTGGAGTCTACTGGCCTGCACCACCACAGGCATATCCACCACCATGTTCACCACAGTGCATCCAGGCCTAAGGACCAGGTGGAGGCTGAGGCCACCCGCAGGGTCCAGAGCAATTTCACGTGGGGTCCAGAGTCACACACCCACTCCAAGCCCCGCAGCTACTCAGAGACTACAGGTGCCACCCCCAGTGCTGGGGACCTGACCTTCAGGTGAGTTCTCTACTGCTCTGTTGCACACCTGATGAGTGGGGTGGCAGAGCCCTCCTGCCAGTGCCATGGTTATGAGGGCAACCAGGAGGTGGGCCAGAGCAGGAGGCCATGTCCCTATGGAGGCTTCACCTTCTGTAAAAGTCACAGGAGCCAGGAGTGTCCAGCAGGGTCTGGGGAGATGGAAGGTGAAGAGCGGACCCAGTCAGACTAGTTCCCAGCCACTAACTCTGCCTAGATATTTATCTTTAAGGGTTTGTCTTGTAATTTTTTTTTTCCTGTTCTTGGGCCTTGAATTCTGGAAAGCCCAGGTGCTATACCTGAGCTTCTTTTTGCTCAAGGCTAACACTCTAACACAGCACCACTTCAGGCTTTTTCTGATTATTTTATTGGAGATAAGAGTCTCTTGTCCTTTCCTGCATGCCTGGCTTTGAACTGAGATGCTCATATCTCAGCCTCATGAGAAGCTAGGACTACAGGTGTGAGCTACTGGTGCCTGGCTTCTTCCAATGTATTGAGGACAAAACAAACCCATTTTTGAATGTTGGGAGGCAGTGACTTTCACAGTGGGCCCTTCTGTTGGGTTGTAAGGGCTCAAGAGACTGTGTGGAAGGCCAGTATGACCTCCAGGCCCTGCTCTTGCAGTGGGAAGGCAGGTGCGTCCTCCAAAAGAAGTGCCAAGAAGGCAGACTTGGGGAAAAACAGCAGTTCTGAGGTGCCAGGCTCCACAGACGATGTGGAAAAGAACCAGAAGATCATGCAGTGGATCATCGAGGGGGAGAAGGAGATAAGTAGACACCGAAAGGCCGGCCATGGGTGAGTGCTCTGTCCAGAACCTGCCCCTGCAGAGTGGGAGAGTGTCGTATCATCCCCCAGCGAGCTCCTCTCAAAAGTACATGGGGCATGCAGGGGAGGCCTTCGTCCTCATCCTCTTGCTTTCAGCACTGACACTCTTAGGAGGTTATTTCTGGCTTCTGGATCAGGTATTTCCTTCTGAGCATCCTTTCACTTGGAAGTTATGTAAGCCAACCTTAGGTTTGCCTCATACCTGCTTTTCCCCTTTCCTGAGGAGGCAGTGGCTGCTCTGGTGGCATAGAGCACTGGCCCCAGGGTCATACCTACAAAAGATGGCTTTCTGGATGTCACCTCAACTGTCCTGTTCCATGTTCCTCCTTTGCCTGAACCTTTTTTTTTTGGGGGGGGGGGGCGGTCCTCATGAGAGTTGAACTCAGGGTGCTGTCCCTGAGCTCTTTTTGCTCAAGGCTAGTGTTCTACCATTTTGCATCACAGGCTCTACTTCCAATGTTTAAGTGATTAATTGGAGATAAAAGAGTCTCACAGACTTTTGGCCTTGAACCTCACTTCTCAGATCTCAGCCTCCTTAGTAGCTAGGATTTAGCCATGAGCCAGCAGTGCCTGGCTGCTACTTTTCCCTTTTGTGAGACAGAGCTATACGTTCTAGCTCAAGCTGACCTGGAATTTGCTGTGTAGACCAGGCTGGCCTTGAACTCTATCCTGCATCAGCCTCCTAATTGCTGAGATTACATAGGTGTGTTTTAACAAATTGGCTTTTGTTACAGATTTTACTCAGGGAATGATCTCTATGGATTGTTTCCCTAAAACTAACGGTTTAGTGATTGACAGAGGGAGAGTGTTCACAGACATCGCAGTGGGGCTCTGCCTTCAGACGGGTTGTACCATGAGGGCCCAGGGCTTTTGTGTTGCTGGAAAGAAGAGCCCACTGACCTTGTCACTCTTCTGGGGCAATGTCATCACTGGCTCCGTTCACAGGTTGAAAGTTGGGCAGAGGACATGTTTCAGAGTTTATAATGCAGGAAAGGCTGTGAAATACTATGTGGGAAGGCCAAGAAAGTATACTTGTATTTCCATGATTTGTTTTCTTAACTGTTTTTACTCAGCTAAAGAAGTATATCAATATACTGAGTGGCTGTTTCTATGCTGTGATACTTTGGCTTGTTCATATTTATATATATGTATATTTTTTTATTATCAAACTGAATTACAGAGAGGTTACAGTTTCATACATTAGGCATTGGATACATTTCTTGTACTGTTTGTTACCTCGTCCCTCATTCCCCCTCCCCCCTCCCCTTTTCCCTTCCCCCCCCGGATTGTTTATATTTTTAAGTTTCTTATATATTTTAGATTTTATACCATGAACATGCAGTTTTGTTTTTTTAACTTCTTGTGCTGGGCATGGGGATGGAGCCAGAGCCTTTGCACTCTACCATTAAGGAAAACCATCAATCTTAAAAAACTTTGGTTTTTAAGTGCCATTCCTTGGGCTTGGATTCAGAGCCTGTGCACTGTCCCTGAGCTTTTGTTCTCAAGGTTAATGGTAACTCTCTACCACTTGAGCTTTACTTCCAGGTTTTTCCTGTTTAGTTGGAGTTAAGAATCTCATGGACTTTTTTGCCCAGGCTGACTTTGAACCACAATTCTACAATCTCAGTCTCCTGAGTAGTTGTAATTACAGGTGTAAGCCACTGGCAAGTCCTTTTATTTATTTATTTATCTATCTATCTATTTATTTATTTATTTTTGAGATAGTACTTGGCCCTAGCTACTTTGGACACAGTCATCAAGATTTGTGGTTCAAAGCTAGCCTGGGTAAAAAGTTGCAAAATCACATCTCAACCAATAATAAACAGGACACAGTAAAATATACCTGTCATCTAAGCTATGCGAGAAGGGTAAATAAATAAGAGGATCACAGTTGAAGCTGGCCCATGTATAAAATACGAAACCTTGTTCAAAATATATTGAAAGCAAAAAAGGCTGTGAGGCCTTTTATGGCCTCATGATAGAGTGCTTGCCTTACATACATGAAGCTCTGGGTTCAATTCCTAAGCACCACATTTATTTAAAAATCTAGAAGTGGCTCTGTGGCTCAATTGGTAGAGTGCTAGCCCTGAGCAAAATGAAATCATGAACAGTGCTCAGGCCCTGAGTTCAATTCCCCTCCCCCCCAGGGCTGGGAATATGGCCTAGTGGTAAAGTGCTTGCCTCGTATACATGAAGCCCTGGGTTTGATTCCTCAGCACCACATACACAGAAAAGCCAGAAGTGGTGCTTTGGCTCAAGTGGTAGAGTGCTAGCCTTGAGCAGAAAGAAGCCAGGGACAGTGCTCAGGCCCTGAGTTCAAGGCCCAGGACTAGCAAAAAAAAAAAAAAATCCCCTCCCCCCCCCAATAAAAAAAAAGGATGTGAATGATAGCTCAAGAAGATTGTGTAGTGAGCTCAGGTCCCTGAGTCCAAAACCTTAGTACAGCCAGGGGCTGATGGCCCATGCCTGTAGTCATAGCTACTCAGGAAGCTGAGATCTCAGGATTGCAACTCAGTTACCAGGGCAGACAAATCTGAGACTCTTCTACATTTATCAAAAAGCCGGGCCTGGAAGATAAGAGGTGGCTCATACCTGTAATCCTAGTTACTCAGGAGACTGAGATCTGTGAATTATGATTTGAAGCCAGCCTGGATAGGGAAGTCTGTGAGACTCATCTTCAGTTAATCACTAAAAAGCCAGAACTGAAACTGACCAGGTCGTATATTGCTGACTTCAGTCCTTGAATTCAAGTCCCAGAACTGGTACCAAAAAAGGGGGGGGGGGCCGCGACCCTGTCATGCCTGCTCACGCCTGTCATACTAGCTACTCAGAAGGCTGAGATCTGAGGATCCCAGTCCAGGGCAGGGATTTTTTTTTTTTTGCCAGTCCTGGGCCTTGGACCCAGGGCCTGAGCACTGTCCCTGGCTTCTTTTTGCTTAAGGCTAGCACTCTGCCACTTGAGCCACAACACCACTTCTGGCCATTTTCTACGTATGTGGTGCTGGGGAATCGAACCCAGGGCTTCATGTATACGAGGCAAGCACTCTTGCCACTAGGCCACATTCCCAGCCCCGTGAGACTCATCTCCATTTAGCCACCAGAAAACCGGAAGTGGCACTGTGACTCAAGTGGTAGAGTGCTAGCCTTGAACTGAAGAGCTCAGGGACAGTGCCCAGGCCCAGAGTTCAAGCCCCACCACCAACCAAAAAATAGAGAAAGAGGAAGAGACATGTGCATGAAGTTGGAGGAGGCTCATACACCTTCTGTGGTCAGATTCAGATATTTGTGGTCACTTGTGCCTTGTCCTACTCCTGAAGGTCTTCTGGGACCAGAAAGCAGCAGGCCCATGAGAGCTCCAGGCCCTTGTCCATTGAGCGACCTGGGGCTGTGCACCCCTGGGTGAGTGCTCAACTGCGGAACTCCGTTCAGCCTTCTCACCTCTTCATTCAAGACCCCACAATGCCCCCCAACCCAGCCCCCAACCCTCTGACACAGCTGGAGGAGGCCCGCAGGCGTCTAGAGGAGGAAGAGAAGAGATCCAGCAAGCTGCCCTCCAAGCAGAGGTGGGTCCGAAGCAGGAGGTTACCTTACAGGTAGCCCCAAGCCCTGAGATCCGCATAGGTGGCTCCTCTTCCACCTAGAACCACTGAGAAGGCCCTATTGATAGGGGTTGAGGGAGGACAACAGTGAATGTCCTCACTGCCCTTAGTCAGCTCATGCCAGGGAGCTGTGTAGTTCCCAGCATGCCAGGGATGGGACAGGCATGCACACAGATAGCCAAAAGCTGCTGGGCAACCTGGGCTGTGGCTGGCATCCTGAGGCATCTTGGCCTCCTTCAGTGATAGTCACATACAGCACAGCCACAAGAGGGCGCTGGGCAGCTCTGAAGGGCATAGAGGTGCAGAACTCCGCTGGAATACAGCCTCTCCTTCCTTGCCTTCTCTTTCCTTCAGGGTATGAGTGGTTGGACTCACTGCATTGTTGCTCGGCTGAATCCTGTTCTGTCCTCAAGAGGACATTGCATTGCTCAGGCCACAGGGAGACCCTCCTCTTTTGGGTGGCACAGTTTTTTGTCCAGTCAAGAATATGGTTTCTTTGTTCTTTTTGTCAGAGAAACTCACTCTTGCAGCCATTCCACTGGACTTTGTGGCCCACTAGAATTCCCACTCTTCCCTCAGAAGTTGCTGGCTCCTCTTACCCAGCCTGGTCTTGTATGGCCTGGAATCCAAACCCATTTCTCCAAGTTGTTGCTTCCCATGGAGCTGTATATCCCTGGTCTGTCTTGCTATGGGCTGTCTCTAGCCCCAGGAAGTGTGCTTGTGTCTCTTGGTCATCAGAGGTTCTTGTGACTTACATGGCCTCTTGAGTGTGCAGCAGCTATGGGGCCAGAATAGGTCACAGCTATCTCAACCCTAAGGCCATGCCACCTTGTGCTCTTACTCTGCCTGCTCTGTGCAGGAAACACTCCTGCTGAGATTGGTACATGTCTTGGGCCTGTGACCTGACAGGCTTTGCAGCTGTGGAGCAGGGCATTCTGTGGCTCTGGCAGGGTTGCACCCCACATGATGGATATTGTTGGGATTTTCTTCCTCTGGCCATTGATACTAGCTGAGCTACAAGAACCACTCTAGTCCCATATCTGGGGGCCTGGTTCCTGCAAGGTTTCAGCTGGTGCCTCCAGCCTCTCTGTGTGTGGGAATCAGTTACTGGCTTGTCTTGTCTGATGTCAGAAGTTTTTATGAGCAGCTAGCTACAGGCTCCTGGGGTGGAGATGTGCAGGGCCCACAAGCATCAAGCTGATCCCAGGCAGGTCAGAGTACACCATTTGGAGTAACACATGCAGGATGAAGTCCCTATAGACAGGCCTCAGTCACAATCACAGGCCCCTGATGTCCACATGGAGCACTGCTGTCATCCTCAGCTGGGTCCACACTGGCCTTGGGAGGTTTGTGCCACCATGGACCTGCATGGGAAGAGCCTCCCCAGGGAGAGGCTACCGACAGGGCTCTGCAGTGTGGAGATGTTCAACAGGGGACAAAAGGGCAGCTCCCAGCACCCAGATCAGCAGTTCCCCTATGAGTGTTCCAGGGCCCTGAACTGAGTGACATCATGCTTATGTGATAAGGTCTCCAAGAGGCTTAAGTGTCTCACACTTCACACCAGTGGTGGCTCTCGATGGGTGGGTACTTTAGCTTTTTTTTTTTTGCCAGTCCTGGGCCTTGGACTCAGGGCCTAAGCACTGTCCCTGGCTTCTTTTTGCTCAAGGCTAGCACTCTGCCACTTGAGCCACAGTGCCACTTCTGGCCGTTTTCTGTATATGTGGTGCTGGGGAATCAAACCCAGGGCTTCATGTATACAAGGCATATCTCCACTAGGCCATATCCCCAGCCCCGGGTGGGTACTTTAGTTCCTGCCCTCCTTGCCTGCCACCTGGTATCTCCCAGTGCTGGTTGCAGCCCCCTCCCCACTGACGTGGGTTGTTCCCTAGGTATGTGCAGGCGGTCATGCAGCGGGGACGCACCTGTGTCAGGCCAGTGTGCACGCCAGTGCTGAGTGTGGTGCCAGCCGTGTCGGACTTGGAGCTCTCCGAGACAGAGTACGTGTGACCCAGGGTCCTCCCAGTCCCACCACCTGGCCTGGCCCTGAGGCAGGTTCCAAGGTGGAGCTGTCCTGGGACTCTAGCACTGGCACTGTGTCTGTAGAGGCACCAAGGCAGGGGAAGGGCCTGCCAAGTTTGAGCTTCTCTTCCTGTCTCCATCAGAGGAGATGATGACTGCCCATAGTGGTGCTGTTTGACCAGTAGGCCTGTCCTTCACCTTCCCTCTGCCCTATAAGCTTACTAGCCAGCATAGACTCACAAGTCCACAGTTGATACAGAATTATCTTTCTTAAATTTTTATTTTGTTTTATCAGTTTTCAGGTTGTTAATTGAACATAAGGGTTTCATAGATTTTCCTGGGATGACTTTGAACTTCAATTCTCAGATCTCAGCCTCCTGAGTAGCTAGGATTACAGGCTTGTGAAACACCAGCTCCCAGCCTTAATTTATTTAATCAGTAGCTGTACAAAGGGGTTTCAGTTCCACAAGTCAGGTTATAAGTACAATGCATCTTGATCAATGTCACCCCTCCCATTGTTTTCCCCCATCTTTCCCTACTTAATGCCTCTCCTGAGGCACATTTCTCTTGACGTGGTGCCAGTAGCTTGAGATGCATTGATCTGTCATGAGGTCTGCTTAGCCAGGAATGAACTCTGTCACCTCTACCTGATGTGGCCCTATGTGCAGTGTGGTCATTGCTGACCATTCTCTTCTTATGCTTCTGCTCAAGCAGGAGGATGGGATCCCCCTGGGCCTTAGGCCTTGCTCACCTAGTCCAGAGTCTATAAGGTCCAACTATGAGCCAGCAGCATACCAAGTGCTCAGTGCCTCCACTCTGAGGTGCTCTTCAGGTGGCCCCTGGTCTGTTGAAGAAATAGCTCCCGGATTGGTGCTTCTCTTTTGTGGCCATGGTGGTCCTCCAAGGGATGGTCCAAGCCAGCAGATACCTGAGAGCCTAGTGTGTGAAGTGGACAGTCGTGTGCCAAGGCAGCTTGCTCTGCTCAGACTCGGGGAAGGTGCCCCTATGTACTAGGCTCACTCTGAAACGAACAGTATACCCAAAGACTGGACCCAAGAAGCCTGGGGTAGTTCCAGGGTGATGGGAGATGCAGAGGAGACACTGCGTGTCACCCTAACCCAGAGCCATGATGCATTGTTAGGCTGAACCCTAAGCTCCAGCTTCTCATGCTCACTCTGGAGATCTGGCTGGCCTGCCTGGCCTGTGGGGCTGAGTTTCTAGATCCCTGCATAGTTGCATTGTCCACTCCCTGCCCTTTAGTTGTTTAAAAGTTTTAGGAGGTTAAATTTTACTAGAGTAAAGGCAGATGGGGTACTAAAGTAGAGTGGTGGGCCCAGTGTTCTGAGGTGGCCATTGTGAGGAGCTGGACTTCCTGAGAAGTGGCTGAGTGGAGAGTGCCCACCTCATCAGCTAGACCTAAGGCCAGGGACATCAGACTTATGTTTCCTAGTGAGCATTATATGGGACTGGGTACCAGATTGGTAACTGGGTAAAGTAGGGTCTTCAGAGCCATGATGGTGGGTGGCAGTGCCTGAGGACACCATGTACCTGAGTGAAGTTCTCACTCTTGGGCTGCTTTGTTGGTAGTGGCAGCCAGGGCATGGTATGGGAAGCACCCTTTGGGACCTTGGCCTTAGCCTGATGTTTACCACTCTGTCTGCCACAGGATGAAATCGCAGAGGAAGGCAGGTGGTGGCAGTGCCCAGGCATGTGACAGCATTGTTGTGGCCTACTACTTCTGCGGTGAGCCCATTCCCTACCGGACCCTGGTGAGGGGCCGTGCAGTCACCCTCGGCCAGTTCAAGGAGCTGCTGACCAAGAAGGGGAGCTACAGGTGAGAGGAAGGGCCTTTACCAAAGTTATGCCGGTGCAGAAGGAGGCAGTTTCCTGTCGGTCCAGTCCTATCTGCCTCTTAACCCAGCCAGGGTTGTCTGCTGCTCCAGGCTGGCTGGGGCATGTGAGAAACAGGCTTCGTTCAAACCCCAGGTCCTGAAGGACTCAAACCTCTAGGTGGCTTGGGGTCTGGAAAGACCCAGATCAGGCTCCATTTCAGAGCTAGGGAAATATACCCAAACAGATCGATACCTGCATGTGCTGATTTCGCCTGGGGCTGGTCTTGGCTCAGCAGTTTCCACCTGCTGGCAAAGTCAGGCTCCTTCCCTGATACCTCCTTTCCCCCCTTGTGCTGGGCCCCGGGGACTCCTGGTGCACTGTAGGAAAGCAGTACCTGTCCTGAGTTGGGACCTGAGAGTCTGGCAGAGGCTGCTGAATCAGGCCAGAGTGGATGTGGGTGATTTCTTCAGTCTATACAGAGACCACGAAAATGGCCCAAGTCTTTTTCTGCTGGAAGAAAGCTGAGGTGGACAGGGTCTCTAGTCTGGCCAAGTCAGAGTCCATGGGAAGCCCCACAGCTGCCCTCTCCACCCCACAGCAGGGAGAGGGCTCACAGGGTGTGTAGCACTTGCCAGTGGACCATGAACTCATGCCCCAAGATGGGCCTGGTGTCCTCCCATGTGTTGTCACTGCACTGGCACAAACGGACAAAACCTTACTCTAAGAGCAGGAATGTGCATATGTGGGGAGGCTCCCTCCCTCCTCTGGAATTGATGCCCCTCACCACTTCCCATGGTTCTGTCCCCAGATACTACTTCAAGAAAGTGAGTGACGAGTTTGACTGTGGGGTAGTGTTTGAGGAAGTACGGGAAGATGAAGCTGTCCTGCCCATCTTTGAAGAGAAAATTATTGGCAAGGTGGAGAAAGTGGACTGAGCAGCAGGCAGCCACAGCCGAAGGTGCGCCATCACTGTGCATCTCCCTCAGAGCCATGTGGACAGTCTTGTACTCAGGAGCCTGGGGTGTGTCCCAGGGAAAGTGTGCTACCCACATCTTGGTCTTCTAGGTCCAGGTGGACTGGGGTCCCTCTGAGTGAGGTCCCACAGGCTTTTCTGGCCATTGACGAGGAAGCCGCTCATCCCTATAGCAATATCATAGCTTCCTGCCCAGCAGGAAAGCCCCCAGAGACCCCTGCAGCCCTCCACTGCTGAATGCCTCACCCTTTGCCCACATGCAAGGTCCACCTTTCCCTCTGGGACTCACCTAATAGACCTGATGGGGCCCAGGCCTGGGCACAGTGGGCCCCGTGAGGCCTGTAAATTGTACATGTCACTGAGTGCCTTTAACACAGCTGTTTCTTTTCTGCCACTGTGTGAATCTGGCAGTAGAGTGCCATAGGCTTTCCTCTGCCTATCACTAGCCACTGGCTCAGCAGGTCAGTCGGGTCCCTCCTATGTAAGGGTCCATGTAAATAATGTATATTTCTCAGGCCAGGGCCAGCAGGGGCTGCCTCAAGCCCATTTTTCATGCAATGACTTGTACAACTATCTTTTCAAAGGTACTTGGATAATTATGAAATAAAGGTTTTTTAACCTTCCTTGGTTATGGGCTGTGCTTGTCTGCAGTTGCTGGGGCCTGGCCCTCTGGGGCATGTCATGCTTGGGTCTAGTGGTAAAACAAGACATCCTGGCATCCAGTGAGCAGAGCATGGAGTCTGAACTGTACCGTCCACATGGTCCACCTTCCTGACCCCCTGGGGGCCGGACCTCAGTCAGCATGGAACAGGCCCCAGGGAGCCAAGGGAGGGCCAGGTAAGGACCAGGACCAGGACCAGGCTACACAGACCAGCAGCCACCTTTGTTCAGGAATCACACAAGAGTGTTGAACAAAGTCTTTATTCACAGCACACAGCTCCCTCTAGCACCAGAGAGACCAACTTCTCCCTGGGCACAACGGTCAGTGTGGGAGGGCATGACTACAGCTCTTCCTTGGACCCCATGGTAGAGTTGGTCATTAGCTCCTAGACAGGATCACAGATGCCCAGCTCAGAGCCCTGCCCTCAACTCTCCCCTGCCAAGGACCTGTCCAGGGGCTTGGAACCTAGGACACAGTACCTACCGGGAAGGGGGCCGCAGGCTCCTCCATGGGCTCCTCCACAGGCAGCTCACCCCCACTGTCTAGGAACTTGGAAAAGGTCTCCAGGTCCCTGGTGCTTGTATATTCAATTACCTGAGGAGGAACAGGAGGTCCTGAGGTCATGTCCTCATCACTCCCAGGCCACAGCCTGACTGGAGCATCACCAGAGGAGCAACGGTGCCTGCCTAGCCCAGCCTCTCACCTTCTGATCGGGCCCTGCAGGAAAGAATTTGAGCGTGGGAAAGCCGTGCACTGTGAAAGCCTCCAGTTCATTGGCTGTAGCGTCCAGCTCAGCAATGATGATGTCTTCATGGTCCTTGTACTTCTCAGCCAGTGCCTCCCAGGCTGGGGCCATCTCCTTGCAGTGGCTGCACCATGGAGCATCTAGAGAAGTGTCAGGGTGTGGTCAGCTGGAACCCCTCTCCCCACCTCCCCCTGCCGCCTTCAGCACTCACAGAACTTGACAAATACATTCTTGGTCTCATCAAAAGCCACCTGCTCAAAATTCTTGCCCACTAGGATCTTGACGGGCTGCTGGTCCCAGTCAGGAGGCACCTCCTGGCTTAGAAGGTATGGCTGGGGAAGCAACAGGCTTCGCTGGAGTCCGCAGCATCAGGGCCTGCAGCTCCCACCTATCCCTGCCCCACGCATGCACAGAGACCAACATACCTTCACTTCACCATGGAGGACAGCGTGGCAGAAGGCAGCCACAGACGCTGAGGTTATGGGCTCATTGCCTGCCCATGAGTACTTTCTGGTAGTCTCCACATTGACCAAGCGCAGGGTCGGGGCCTCCTCAGTCTTGAGGCCAAAGTACTGCAGCACGTAGTCATTGTCTACAGCCACATCCACCACCACAAAGAGCACCTGCAGACAGGAATCCAAGCTGGTGCCCTGCTGCTCTGCCATCCACCCCCCCACACCCCCCTCCCAGCTCCACAGTACCTGTCCCCGGAAGTGGGGAGCTGCCTCTCCAAAGCCTGCCAGGAGTTCCCGGTGCTGAGCCAGTGTCTGGTTCACAAATAGCAGCAAATGGTTGAGGATCCTGGCAGCGAAGATCTTAGGAGATGTCTGCAGGAGTGGAGGGGCTCATGAAGCCCATGGGCCCCGCCCCAGGCCCCCAGCACATATGTACCTGCAGCCTCACCTGGCTGTTGAACTCTGTGACCAGGTGCATGCTGTGTGTGACGAGGAAGCGAGACAGGTCCCCCAGGTCCAGGCCAAGCTCCTTGTCTACTGGGAAGTCGGCCCTCCCTTCGTCGAACTGGACACCAGGAGCATCAGTGGGAGCCACAGCTCTGACCCAGCCCCCACCTCAGTCCCCACTGCAGTCCCCACCCACCTTCTTGAGGAGGACCACAGTGTCCTTGATGAGGCCAAACTTCTCAAAAAGATTCGGCTGGTCAGTGAGGCCAAAGGTCATGTCCAGGGCATCCCGGGCCAAGGCCAGGAAAGTGGCCACATCCTCATCCTGCAAGTCCTATGGGCCTAGCCCGTGAGGCCGGTGGGTACCACCATAACTGCTCCCACACTTGGCCCCATGCCTACCTTACCTGGAAAAAGCCGATTACAACCACATCCTGGGCGTCAATCAGTGCTTGGGCACCCTGCTCATCCTCCAGACGTGTGGCACTGGGTCCCACCCGCCGTCTCAGCCACTCAGCAATGCTCTCAGCCTCTCTGGGCCCTGTGGAGAGTCCCATCAGTCCAGCGCCAACCCCCGCTCCATCCACCCCTGCTCCCCTCACCCCATGCATGCTTGCCCCACACCTGTGTACTCCTCAGGGTGTGTGCGGTTCCCATCACGGAAGAATTTGAGTGTCGGATACTCTGTCACACCAAACTCCTTGGTCAGTTCTGGCTCTGCAGGCCCGTCCACCTTGGCCAGTGTGGCCATGGCTGACTCGGCTGCTAGAAGAGCAGCTGCTCTGATGTATTCAGGGGCCAGTGCCTGGCAGTGGCCACACCATGGAGCATCTGGGGAACGAGACCATGAGTTCACCAGGCCTCTGAGGTTCCAGCTGCAGCCCCTCCTACCACATCCAGTGGGGAGGAAGGATTTTCTCTTCACACCCTCCTCCTAGGCCTCCACTACAACAGAGCTTAAGTGCCAGCAGCAGCAGTTCTCAGAATTCCCAGGCTAGCTGGCTGCCTGTGGCTTACTGTCATCCTAGCTACTCAGGAGGCTGAGATCTGAGGATCACACAGTTCAAAGCTAAGCCTGGGCTCCAATTAACCACCTAAAAATTGGAAGTGGAAGTATGGATCAAAGTGGTAGAGCACTAGCATTGAGCAAAAGAGCTCAGGGACAGTGCCCAGGCCCTGAGTTTAAGCCCCATGACCACCACCACCCGTCACACACACACACCCCCCAAAAAAAAGAAGGTTCATAGCAAGGTTTGGGAGATTTGACAAGAGCCTTTCTCCAGGGTTCCAGACCACATGTGACTGCCTGGTGGAGCTAACAATTGCTTTAAAGAGCCGCAGAAGTACATGCCATAGATACCACAGCCTGTACCCTGAATGACACATCACTAGCCATTGGAGAAGTGGCTCCTAGGTGGTGACATCAGTATTCAGCTGTAGCTGGCAGAGCCAGGGTATATGGGTTATGTCCTTTGGGTGCCACCTGCATTATCACCACTCCTATCCACTCAGACTGAAGTGACCTCCTATTCACAGGCCAGGCTCAACTCCAGGGCCCTCCCAGGAAACCTGGGGTCTAGATGACAGGGACTATAAGGACAGTCCTCAGGTCCAGGCTGTGGGGGCTTGAGCCTTCGGGTGCTCCCACCTTCTGTGCTCCCTGCAATCCCTAGGCCCTGTGGCCCAAGCACTTACAGAATTCCACCAGCAGGGCCGGGTGCTCCTGTAGGGCCAAGCTCAAGGTGTGGTGGCTCAGAACCAAGACCCCATCCTCCTTGTGAACTTCCTCCTCAGAGAGCCCCCTTGAGGGACCTTCAGAGTCCTGTCCCTGTCCCCAGAAGCCTGAGGCCCCCAGCAGGAGCAGCAGCAGCATGGGCAGGAGCTGGTTGTCCATGGCGGTGCTGGGCCCTGAAGGCTAGGGTAGATAAGGAGACTAGGGACCAAGCAGCAACTGCCACGTGGCACCTGGCTGGGTCTCAGGGAAGATAAATCCCAAGGGTTGGGGGAAGGCAGAAAAAGGCAACACAAGGGCAGTGAGGCAGGTGACGTTTAATGGGGCTATCGGGGCACCAGGTGGCAGGGCAGAATAGAGCAGAGGGTATGGGGTAGTCTAGTCACTGACAGGGGTACTAAGGAATGCTGGGGGTCCCTGTGCAGCAGTTGGGGACTAATGGTCCCCAAGTGGGCTTAGTCCTTCCAGTCCTGGCAGATCTGGAGGCCCCACTCCCAGGACAAGTGGTCCTTCCTGTCGTCATCCGTGAAGAGAGACTTGATGACATAGGGGCCCCGCACCAGTGCACCCCTCGGCGCCTCCTCCACCGGTGTCACGAACTCGTATTCTTGGGCCCTGGGGCCATAGCTGCCCACCATGTAGATGGTCTTATCCACTGCAAGAGGGGAGGGTGTCAGGGGCTGCTGCAGCCCCCTTCCCCTTCCCCTCTTAGGCTGCCCTTCATGCTGCCCTCACCTTGCAGACCCCGGCGGTAGGTATGATGCAGACACTTAAGGCCGCTGACAATCTCCTTATTGACCTAGAGGATTGGAGAGTCTTCAGAGGCTCCTTGAAGAGGCTGAGACATGACTGACCACCCCCCTTGACAGCTGCCCTCACCTTGAAGGTGATCTTCACCTTGTAATCAACACCTTCCTTCAGGATAAACACTTGGTTTTTCAGTGCCACCAGGTCCCCTATTAGGGAAATAGAAGGTACGGTCTGAGCTCCTAAGATGGGCCCCTAGAGACCCCATGGGCCCCAAGAGGGCTCCACTCAAAGGATGGTTTTGCCAGGCCCCAGGTGGCTCACACCTGTAATCCTAGCTACTCAGGAGGCGGAGCTCTGAGGATTGTGTTTTAAAGCCGGCATGGGCAGACTCTTATCACCAATGAACCACCAGAAAACTAGAAGTGGTGCTGTGGCTCAAGTGGTAGAGCACTAGCCTTGAGCTGAAGAGCTCAGGGACAGCGCCTAGGCCCAGAGATCAAGCCCCACAAACGGGACCTATGTGTGTGGCGAGGGGGAGTTGTTGGGGGAGGGGGAGAGGTTTTGTGACCTGCAAGGGTTACCTGTGAGATCCATGGTGATGGGCCCCGGCGCATGCTCAGAGATCAGTGTCAGCCTGGTCACCTGCACATTAGGCAGGCTGGAGTCTGAGAAGAAACAATGTCTACAGGGTGCCTGGTCCTGTCCCTCCCACTTCCCTGGTTGCAGCCCTTCAAGCCCAGGACCTAGGCCCATACCCATGGCAGGCAGCAGAGTCCCCAGCAGTGCCTGCTTGTACTTGTTCAGGCTTTCATCCTCTGGGTCCAGCTCCCAGATCTCCAGCATGCTCTTTTTACCCGGGGCCTGGTACTCTGGCACAGCTTCATCCAGCACCTCATCTGACAGGGTTGGTCCACCCTCCTTGTCAGCCAGGAGGACTGGGAGACAAGGAAGTTGGTGAGCAAGCTGTCACACAGCTGACCCTGGCTTTTGAGTACCAAGGGGAAACCTCTAATCTTGCCAGCTGTGTCTCCCACTACTCAAAGGAACTAAAGAAGCAGCTGGTTGGGAGAGTGTGGCCAAGTGGACCACTGAGGGCTTGGAGGACACACAGTGGCTCAAGCCTGGCCTCTTTGGGCTCAAGCCCTGGCAGAAAGCTCCCAAGAGACCAAAGGGCATCCTGGGAGCATCAGCTTGCTTTTGGTCAGCCATCCACCCAGGGCTGCTCCCTGACACTGAGGCCAAAGGTAGAGGAATGGAGACTCTGGGAAACCGGGGACTATAGCAAGAAAGGGTGGCCTCAGGTCCCCCAGGGCCCCTTCCACAGAACTCAGGGTTAGGGGTCTCCAGAGCCCCTGCCTGCCTCCTTCCTGCCTCAGCTAGCTGCCACTCACCTGAAGGAGCTCCAACCCCACTTACAGGGAGACCCCTGCCTCCTGAGCTCCACACTCCTCCACTCTTGGCTCCTTTCTCCATGAGGGTAGACCTGAACGAAGCCCCCACCCACGACCAGAACCCAGGCAGAATCCACGCTGTCCCTGTGAGGCCCCAAAGTTGTGGGGGGAAACCCCCCAACCATCCCTGCCACCCCCCACCCCCAGCGCACGTGGCACCGACCGGCCCAGCCGCTCACCTCGGGCGCATAGCGCCAGCCTGAGCAGCTCCAGCAGCTGCGCACCCAGCTCACACGCGTCCAGGCCCAGCATGGTGGCCGAGGACGCCGCGGAGCCGCCGCCCGCCCGCTCCGCTCAGCCCCAGCGCGAATGTGGTGAGCTCATCCCGGCCGGGAGCGCCCCCCGCGCCCAGCGCCGCGCCCGCGCCGCGCGCCCCCAGCCGCTCCGCGGACCCCGCGCAGCCCTCAGAGACGCGCGTGTCGCCCGCACAGCGCCGGCTCCGGGTCGTCCCAGCCGCGCCCAGGCGCGTTCGCCTCGACTGCGGTAGCTGTCCCGCCGCTACCCGGCCGGGAAGGTCCTGCTCCCCCCCACCCCCCACCCCCCACCCCCCACCCGGGTCCATCTGGGCGTTCCGGTTTGGGGCCAGGGCGCCAAGTGCAAGCAGGTGCGCCGCCCCCAGGTCCCCGAGCTCTCATTATCAGCAGGCCACACCTGAGGCCTAGCAGCCCTCCACCCAGCCCCTGCTTGTCTGGGCAAAGAGCTCGACTGGGGCCGGCTGCACGTGTGTGGGGAGGTGGCTGACAGAACCTTTGAGATCTATTGTCATTAATACCGAGGAACACGGAGGTGCAGTCCGGCCATGCAGACTACAAGAATCCTTTAATGCATACTGATGTCTTCCTGTGTCAACATGTGGTGGAGGGGCGTGGTACAGAAAACAGTTCCAAAGGCCCCGGAAGGGAACTGCAGAAAATAGAATATGCTGAGAGAAGCTGGGAATGGAGGGTAGTGTTGGTCAGCAGGATGAACAGGCAGAGAAGGCTGGACTTAAGACCTGGCTCTGAGTAAAAGAAGCACTTGTAGCCACCTGTAATCCTATCTACTCAGGAGGCTGAGACCTGGGGATCACAGTTCCAAGCTAGCCCGTGCAAGAAAGTTGTCTAGACGCTTATCTCCAATTAATCACAGAAAAAAAAAACCTGAAAGAGGCACTGTGGCTCAAGTGGTACAGCGCTAAAGGAGCATCCAGGATCAGCAAAAATAAATAAATAAAAATAAAGAAGTAAGGCTGGGAATATGGCTTAGCAATAGAATGCAGGAAGCCCTGGGTTCAATTCCTCAGCACCACATAAACAGAAAAAACAAATGGAAGAGGTGCTGTGGCACAAGTGGTAGAGTGTTAGCCTTGAGCAAAAAGAAGCCAGAGACAGTGTTCAGGCCCTGAGTTCAAGCCCCAGGACTGGCAAAAAAAAAAAAAAAAAGCACTATTGGGAGGCCCTTCTTTCTCACACACTTATACTCTAAGCCCATTTCTTGGGACACCTAAGGGTCAGTTTCTTCCTTCTCCACATATGTCCTACTTTGAGTGTTAGGGAAAGATCAAATGGTTTGTCCCATCACTGAGCAGGAGGCATAATGGCTGCATTGTGCCATTTGCTATCTATTCATAATCTTTCCTGCGTCCCCTGCAAAGGGGTCCAGGGTGCCCAGGAGAACCACCTGTACTTGCATTTTCCTGTAGGAGAGGTAGTCATCTACTTGACCCCAAGGTGGGGGAAGTTCCCACCGCCAGTGGCCTCCATGGATGCTTTATCATCCATGCTTAGTCATGGCTCCTGAGTGGAGCCACCTGACCTGGCTTGGAGGGATGGGAGATGGGGAATTTAGGGGGAGGTTATCCTCCCCTTAAAAGAACCCAGTTCCCAGTCCCTCTGTCCTGCTCCTCTTGGACCTGGCCTTGACAGTAATAGGAATGGAACCAGAGGGCCAATATTTAGAGGCTCTTAGTCCAAGGCTACCCCAGAGTGGGTAGGAGGAAAGGAAGTACTCTCCTACTGGAGTCTGAAGGCCCTGGGATAACTGGGAAATACCAAGGTAGGTATGACCACGCTGTTAGCAGAGGGACAAAAAGAACTGTGGCAGGGTCCCTGAGCCTGGAGGCTACTGGTGAGTCTGAGTGGAGGAGTGCTAAGATCACTAACCCCAAACAGAGCCCCTTCCCATAGTCCCAGAGCATATGGGCTAGCATCTCTGCCTATTCTTCTGGCCCACCAGATCCCTATGCAACTGACAAGATGTGAGCCAATCCCCATGCTCTCCCCAGCAGCAGGGAACCTCTGCTCAGAGCCCAAAGAAGACAGGAACATCAGGTCAAACAACATTATACATTTCAAACAGCTTCAAACCAAACTGGTACTGAGCCAGTGAACAAACAATCCATACACTTGCTCACTGCTGGACTGACAGCATGCAGTGGCCAGGATCCAGCTGGAGAATGTAACCAGCATCACACCAACCTATGACACCACTCAGCTCATGTGTGGTACTCCATGTGATCAGAGACACACTCAGGGCAGTCAGCATTCATCCTGACCTCACAGCCCAGATCATTGCTGGTCTCTGCACATCCTGGGGGTTCCACACAGTCCTAAACCACTGTTCCCCTGGCCCACTGGGTCCCTTTTCCTAAGGTCTACCCCCTTCTAGTCCTCAACCTTTGTGATCTCCGCCTTTGCTGGAGACCTTGCCTATGGTGGCCTTCTCCTGGCTGCAGGTGTGCAATTCCTTTCGTAGCTCCCTGTAGTCCAGTGCTCCGCCTCCACTCAGCCCCTCATTGGGCTGCGTTTCTCTAGATGCCCAGAGGCTCTGGCCGCTCTGTGGGGGCGGGGGTGGACTCCGCCCCTAGGCTGCCAAGGCCGCCAAGGTTAATCCAGCAGGCGGGCGTGGGCGGGGCGACTCGGACATCCGCCATGGCCACGGCCTTCTGCTGCACACCTCCGGGAGGCCGACCCCGCGAGCAGAGGCCAGATCTCAGCAAGGTGGGTTGCGGCCGCCCGGCCCGAGGGCTACGGCGCGCGGGGTGGGGAGCAGGAGGCGGCGGTGAGCGCCATGTGGATCCCGCGTTGGCCCCAAGAACCTGGGCCGGGTGCCCGACTCTACTCAGATGGAGCGCGTGGTCGTGAGCATGCAGGACCCGGACCAGGGCGTGAAGATGCGGAGCCAGCGTCTGTTCATCACCGTCATCCCCCACGCCGTGGCGGGTGAGGACGGGGCGAGCGCTGGACAGGGCGGGGCGAGCGCCAGAACGCTGAGTGGGCGTGGCTAGCGCCGAGTGGGACGTGGCGAACTCTGAACGCAGGGCGAACGCAGGGCGAACGCAGGGCGAACGCCGGGAGGGGCGGGGCCCACCCGAGCCCATCCCCGCTCAGCGGGGTTCTCTCGCCCTTTCTCTCCTCTGTCTCTGATTGTCTTTCTCCCAGGCCGGGATGTCGCGGAGTGGCTGGTCCAGAAGTTTTGTATCTCCGAGGAGGGTGAGGGTCTGCGTGGCGGAGGAGTTGCAGGAAGGGGGGAGCGCAGGCTTGGCTGAGCGCTCGCCCTGTCCCAGCTCCCGCAGAGCCCTCCCCCACCCCCACCGCACCTGGGCACCCGGGGCGGGGCAGGCTAGGCTGAGCTCTCAAACCGGCCCCACCGTCTCCTGCAGAGGCCCGGCACTTGGGCACCCTCCTGGCACAGCACGGGTACATATACCCACTGCGCGACGCCCGCAGCTTGGCGCTCCGGCCTGATGAGACGCCCTACAGGTTCCAGGTCAGGTACAGCGGGAGCAGGGGATTTACCTGCCGACTCTGGAGGGCGTAGCTTGTTTGGGTTGGAGCCCAATGTGGTGGTGTCTCTCTCTGGGTTGGTAACATCCCCAGCAGGCCTGGACCGAAAGCGTCCATGAAGTGAGAAAGGAGAGTTAAGGAGTGGGGGTTTCTGTTTTCCATGGGAGTACATTGGATGCCCTTAAAAAATAGCATCTGTGGAGGATTCTGCAGGTTCCCTGGGGGTCCTTGGGAGCCCCCATGAAGGATGCACCTGTGTTCAGATGAGGACAAGATCCCTGCACCCCAATGTGTGTATGAATTTACTGGAACCCCCTCCTATCTTTGTGGATGGCCTCAGGACCCAGACCACCCCAAGCTGTGGCTACATTCTTGTCTCATCCCACTCTGGAGTCTTAGGGTACCAAGAATCAGGGAGGCAGCCTCTGCACAAGGCCCAGAGAGGAGAGTAGGCCACAATTCCAGGTGGAGAGATAATTCACACGTAATACTTACTCTCTGCGGGTTCCCTGGGGAGGTGAGTCAGTTGAGCTGAGATGGGGCCAAGAGGAGATAACCCCTACCCAGTCCAATCCTTAAGAGAGAGCTGTGAGTGTTGAGTAGGGAATTATCAGGAGGTCTTGGAAACCCTTCTCCCTGTTCTACACCAGACACCATACTTCTGGACAACCACCGTATGGCCAGCTGCTGAGCTGGACTATGGTAAGTAAAGACAAACATCTGGCACTGGTGACCCCAGGGTGACAGCCTGGAGTAGAGGCAGAGCTTGCCCCTCTGAAGCTTGTTCCCTGTCCTTCCAGCCATCTACCTGGCCAAGAAGAACATCCAAAAACAGGGGGCCTTAACTGACTATGAGAAGGTAGGTAGGATGCTCTTCAGGCTGAGTCCCACCAGAGGAGCACAAGTCTTCCATCTTGCCCCAGAACAAACAGTCCAGGCCTCAAAGTAATGCACACATATACTACTCTCTGCATAATCTCACTGGGGAGCCCCCATCCCACAGTAAGGGGATAATTTAGGGTGTCTAGAACCAGGGAGGGAGGCAGTCCCTGCACAGGGCTCCAAGGAGTGTGTTGACCTCAGTTCCAGATGGAAAGAGAATTCACACACAGCACACACTCCCTGCAGACTCTAGGGAGGTGAGGGTCTTTGACCCAGAGCTGGACATGCAAAGGGGGGGGGCGAGCACCCACTGGAGCCTTACTGTCCCCTAGGAGCAGTATGACCAGCTGCACAAGAAGCTCAACCACACATGGGATCTGGTAGTGATGCAGGCTCGAGAGCAGCTCCGGTGAGACCTCACCCTGCCCATGACCAGCTGGCACTGCTTGGGAAGCCCAGAAGTGCCCAGCTAGGCATTGGCCGTCCCCAGATCATGAATAGCACTTCCCAGTCTCTGCGCCTGCTCAGGCCCTGGCTTGTGTTGTGGTGAGCTCCAGTGTTCCCTCACCGTGGCCTATTCCTTCCAGGGCAGCTAAGCAGCGCAGGAAGGGGGACAGGCTGGTCATTGCATGCCAAGAGCAGACATACTGGCTGGTGAACAGACCCCCGGTGAGCTCCTTAGGTGGTGGTGAGGGGATGGAGGTTCCCTATCAGTAAGCTTCCCAAGAAAGGTCTCAGAACCTCCAATAGGGAAGGAAGTACCTTTCAGGGTCAACATTTCTTCTGAGTTGAGAACCTAGAGGCAATTTGGGGAAGACTGCACTCTCAGACCACAGAGCAGAAAGCTTCCTCCTAGGGGGAGAAAGGGAGGGCTATGGGGAGCCAATGTGGAATTGAGGGCCCACTGGGTGGGGAGAGGACTGGGCTCAGCTGTAGCAGGAAAGACCGGGTCTGGAGGGGCCACTGTCTGGGAAGCTGAGGTCCTGGCAAGTGGCTTGAGGCCTTCTACTGTCCACCAGAGGGTAGAGTGCAGCGAGAAGATAGTTTAGGACCAGGTTAGGGTTTCATTTCTGTGTTTCTTGGAGTGTCATTTCCCACAGCAGAGGATGAAGTGTGTTGGGATCCTTGGATGGGGGCCTAGTGCTCCATTCATATTTCTTTTGCAGCCTGGGACCCAGAGTGTTCTGGAGCAGGGTCCAGAGAGGGGCACCTGCACAGCCAGCCATGTGCAGATGGTAATCATGGCCAAGTTACCCTAGCCCACTGCAGCAAACATACCCTTACCCCACTCTACCCACTGTGGGACTGTTGGCTGTTTGAGCTGCCTGTCTATCCACTCTTCTGTCCATCATTGTGACACCCTCCCTGCAAGTGCTAATGCAGTCACTCCTGATCTCAGTCCCTCGCCCTCCCTGCCCTCCACTTCACTGTTCTCACCACCACCTGCTGCCCTGGGTACAAGTAAGTTGAATGGCCCTGGGAGCTGGTGGAGGGAGTCTTCCCTTGGCTGGACAATGTCAGAGTACAGGGAAATGGAAGGGTGACCAATAGGACTATGGTCTGAGTTGCCTGGCCACAGTCCTTTCCCTCCAGGGTTTCTGGTGGTCTTCAAACCAGAGCAAGGACCAAGACAGGTAGATGCTGACATGGCAGCCAAACCATTTGTTTTCATGTCTACCCAAACTCACTTTCTACAAAAGATCATATTTCTTACTGCTAATTTCAGCATCCTAACTTTTTTTTTATACATAAGAAGGTATCCAAAGAGCTGGGATGAAAATTGGAAGTCAGCAGTGGCCTCCATTTTCATCTCTGTCCCCAGTGTTGGTTGTTGAGGATGGAGACCTGAGGCAGCCAGTCTCCTGTTCTCCACTTTGGCAACCCAGACATCAGTGGCTGCCTGGAGGAGCTCAAGAGTTTTGAGTTCAACCTGGGCTCTCCAGTGTGAGCCCAGGAGTAGGATTTCACATGTATGTAAAAAAAGAAATACATACATCTGGACTGGGGGTATGGCTCTGCTGTAAAGCACCTGCCTAGAAAGCACAAGGCCCCAAGTTCAAGCTCCATTGCTAAAGAAAAAAAAAAGCAGGTTAATCAGTTAGGGAACTTCCAAGCAACTTGAGCTCCTGAAGGCTTTGTGTAGCATCCTAAAAGTCTTAAAGGCTTCCAGAGGTCTCCTAGAGGAGAGGGCACTGAGGGTCAAGGATGGGGACTATGCTCAGTGCATCCTGGTGGGGTGAGGGTTCAGTCCTGTGGGAGCTGGGTGGGTGAAATTTCTAGTCCCCACAGACCTGCCTGGTAACTGTGGCTCTCTGTGCCTTCCTAGACCCAGAGCCCGGATTTCTACAAGTGGGAGGTAGGTTCTAGGGGTGGAAGTGGCATGCAGAGAGGGTTCTGTCTACCCTCGCCAGGCCAGGTCCCAGGTCTCAACTCAGATCTGGTGTTGTAGATCCATTGCACCAGGAAAGCACTTGGCAGGACCCGGGTGAAGTCCTCTATCTGCCTTGAGGCGTGAGTGTGTGGGGTGCCCTCAACCCAGACCCTTTCTGGAGCCTCCTCCAGACTGGCCTCCCAAAGCCAGTCCACATTAGCCACTGGTATGCCCTAGGTACCTGAAGTTCAGCAGCCAGCGCACTTCACATGACCCGATCATGTCAGGGTGCCTGCCCAGCAACCCTTGGATCACAGATACTGTGGACTACTGGGCCATGAATGCTCCAACGTGAGCCCCTAGCGGGTGGGTGGGTGGGCAGCAATGAGGAGTACCTCCATCCTGGGGCCAGTGAGGGGGTCAGTGTCCCCACCTGCTTCTACCTCCACCAGTGTGGCTGCACCCACGAAACTCCGTGTGGAGCGGTGGGGCTTCAGCTTCTGGGAGCTCCTGTGTGACCCTGTGGGCAGGGCCTACTTCATGGACTTTCTCCAGAAGGAGTTCAGTGGTAAGAAGTCCCCGTCTCAACTCTAGGCCCAAGAGGGAGGACTCTGCCTGGGATGGCCCCCTGTGCATGACCCCTTCTGCCCAGCCATCAGGGGCTCTGACTGGCTGCTGCTCAGGGTGGGCCCCTGATTTGGTGCTTGGCCTCCAGCGGAAAACCTCAGCTTCTGGGAGGCATGCGAGGAGCTGCGTTTTGGAGGACAAGCCCAGGTCCCCGCCCTGGTGGACTCCGTGTACCAGTGAGTGGGGAGTGGGCACTTTTCAGTAACCAGTCAGGCATGGCCAGCCTGGACCCACTGGTGCTATCCTATCCCCAGGCAGTTTCTGGCCCCTGGAGCTGCCCGCTGGGTCAACATCGATAGCCGGACGATGGAGCGGACCCTGGAGGGGCTGTGCCAGCCCCACCGCTATGTCCTGGATGATGCACAGCTGCACATCTACATGCTAATGAAGAAGGTGGGGACAGCCTCTGGGTCCCTACTTGGTAGAGCTCTTCAGATGTATCTTCCGTTTTAATTTTTGTCTGTTTGTCAAGAACACTTACTTCAGAGAGGGTGGAGCCATCTACTTAATCCAGGTGTGGTTTTTTTTTGCCAGTCCTGGGGCTTGAACTCAGGACCTGAGCACTGTCCCTGGCTTCTTTTTTGCTCAAGGTTAGCACTCTACCACTTGAGCCACAGCGCTACTTCTGGCCTTTTCTATGTATGGTGATAAGGAATCGAACCCAGGGCTTCATGTACAAGCAAGCACTCTTGCCACTAGGCCATATTCCCAGCCCCTTAATCCAGGTTTTGACAGACTGCAGCATGTCCAAGTTCCAGCTGTACCTCTTTGTCTGTGGCTGACATCCTCCATACTGCACTCCCCTGTGCCCTCTGTCCAGTGGGGCTAGAGGTCATCTCTTCCTTCACCTCTATCAAGGATTTGAGCCAGTGTGGTACCAGTGGTTCATGCCCTTCAACCTAGCTATGCAGGAGGCTGAGACCTGGAGGATCACGATTCAAAGCTGCCCTGGGCAGCCTCCAGCAAAATGTTTGGCTGGAGGCATGGCTCAAGTGGCAAGCAAGCACAAGGTACCTGACTTCAAATCTATGTACCAGGAAAAAATATCCAGAGGTATGACTCAAGTGATAGAATGCCCTGAGTTCAAACCAGTACCATCTAAATATGATTATCAAGAGTGTACACAGGTATTTCCAATTCAGATTCAGGTTAGAAATTTTTCTCAATCTCTTTGACCTGGGACTTCCATACACCCATGCTGAATTTTTTTCTTTTTTTCATTTATTTATTTATTTATTTTATTTATTTTTATTGTTTTTTTTTTGCCAATCATGGGGTTTGAACTCAGGGCCTGGGTGCTGTCCCTGAGCCTGAGCTCTTTTGTTCAAGGCTAGTACTCTACCACTTTAAGCTATAGCACCGCTTTTGGTTTTCTGGTGGTTCATTGGAGATAAGAGTCTCTCAGAATTTCCAACCCGGCCTGGCTTCAAACCATGATCCTTAGATCTCATCCTCCTGAGTAGCTAGGATTACAGGTATAAGCCACCAGCACCTAGCTTTGAAATTCTGATTTTTTTTTCTTTGCTGGTCCTAGGGCAGGGCTTGGACTCAGGGCTTGGGTATTGTCCCTGAGCTTCTTTGTGCTCAAGGCTAGTGCTCTACCACTTGAGCCACAGTGTCATTTCTGTTTTCTTCTGAGTAGTTTATTGGAGATGGTCTCACAGCCTTTCCTGTCCTGGCTGTCTCCAAACTTTGATCCTGGGGCTGGGAATATGGCCTAGTGGTAAAGTGCTTGCCTTGTATACATGAAGCCTTGGGTTTGATTCCTCAGCACCACATATATAGAAAAAGCCGGAAGTGGCTCTGTGGCTCAAGTGGTAGAGTGCTAGCCTTGAGCAAAAAGAAGCCAGGCCCTGAGTTCAAGCCCCAGGACTGGAAAACAAAACAAAACAACCAACTTCGATCCTTAGATCTCAGCCTCCTGAGTAGCTAGGATTACAGGCATGAGAGATGGTACCTGGCTTGAAAACCTGTTTTTTGAGAGTGCTGATGCAACTTCTGTTACCGAGCAGCACAGCACTACCCTCTGAATCGCAGCCACTGGAAAACATTTACTTCTTTTTAGATGCATTCAACTTGGGATTTGTCTTGAACAGCTCTACCAGTTTACTTTTTCTGCTTGGGAATTGCTGTACATTGTTACAAGAGATTAACTCAGGGCTTGCTTTAGCAAGTGCTCTTCCACTTGGGGTATATTCTGGCCGTGTGTGTGGGGTGTCACTGGGGCTTGAAATCAGTCATGTTCTGAGCTTTCCCCACTCACACTTGGCATTCTACCTCTTGAGTTTTGCCTATTTGGGCTTTTTGCCAGTTAACAAGATCAGTGTCTCTCAAGGATTTGTTTGCCCAGACTGGCTTTGAATCGTGTATGTTTTGGTCCTGAGGCTTGAACTCAGATACTAAGCATTGTTCCTGAGCTTTTGTACTCAAGGCTAGTGCTCTTACTTGAGTCACAGCTTCACTTCTGACTTTTTGGTGGTTCAAATTGTGATCCTCAGATCTTAGCCTCCCAGGTAGCTAAGATTATAGGTGTGAGCCACCAGCAACCAGTCTTGCTGATTATCTGGGAGATGGACTCTGATGGACTTTGCCTGGGCTGGCTTCAATCTGGATCCTCCAGATCTCAGCCTTTCTGAGTAGCTAGTAGTACAAGTCTGGGATAGCTAACTCCAGCACCCTGTCACCTGGGCCTAGGCAGGGAGAGGATCCAGCAACGCTTTTGCCAAATCTGGCTGAAGGGTGAGTAGAATGTTGGGAGCCCAGTGTTTTCTCTTGCAGGATTCCTACCCAAGATTCCTGAAGTCTAACATGTATAAGGACCTACTAATAGACGCTGTAATCCCACCGGAGACAAGGCGACGGTGAGCTCAGGCAGTGCTTTGTATCTGCTGGCCAGCAAGGCCCATGAAGGTAGGGGGTGGGGTCCTCCCGCCACCTCAACCTCTTCCCACCCACAGGATGTTCCCATTCATGCGAAAGCCTCGACACTCAAGCCTCAGCCCTGCCCTCCTTCCTGTCTCTGGGGAGTCCACAGCAGCCTCCAGGGGTGATGGGGAGGCCTAGATGGCTCTCCTCACCTTTGGCCACACTCTGCTCATCATTGCTGAGCCAACAACCCCTCCTCTGCCCAGAAGAGACATCCCAACTGTGACTCCCAGGGAGGCTGAGCTCAGAGCAGGACCTGTCACTAGAAGGAAGGTAGGTGGAGGCCCCTTGGAGCCCCTGGCAACCTGTGGCCTTCAGCTCACCACTGGGTATTCATCCAATGTCCAGAATATTAAGTCAGCCAGTGACACACAAACACATATCATAAGATGACTGTCTGTGTGCTTGCACCTGTCCAGGACAGCTCGAGTCACCCACTGTGACCCTAATCCCACCGAGGCTAGGCTGAGAGGCTTCTCAACAGATCATTCCTGAAGTACCACCCTTACCAGTTGTACATGGCATCCTTTCCAAGCAGAGCCCTGGCCTCTCTTACTAGATCTATAGACACGTGACTGCATGTTTTCCCAACCATGAGGCTCCCACCAGGGTGGCAGAGCTGGTGCCCAATCTTTCTGCCTCCATTGTCACTCATGTCACCAGTGTTAAGTGCCCCTGTTCCTCTTGTGCATCAGAATAAGGTCCAATCCAGCTCCCTTCAGCGCCATCCCACCCAGAGCACTAGCCCCTTCGCCCACTTCTGCACAGAAATAAAATTGCTGCACCCTCATTCATTCTGAGTGCATCCCAGGCCTGTGGTGTGCATACGTGTGGGGCAAGCATGTATGTAGCGCATGCCTGTTGTGTGTGATGTAATGTGGGGGAGGTAAGGGTGATGACTTGGGTCCAGGGCAGGGAGGTTCACGGAGTCTTGGGCTATGGGGCTGATGGAGGAACTGGACCTTTTCAGGCTAGATCCATCTACAGACTTGGGGAACTTTGTCTCTAGGGGAGCTGAGGAGCATGATCTATGCTCTGCCTCCACAGTAAACGGGCTGTGCAGGTACAGTGGGAAGCCAAGCTGTGTGGGAGGGTCTCTGGCCAAGGAACCAGTATCTGTCATGAAGTCTTCACATGCTCCACTTGCCCCTGTGGCAGTCACAGCTAACTCCAGCTCCTCTCCAGAAAATGCACTTCACCTGTCCCAAGTGGAGCCCCATTTTTCCAGGGCTTCCCTCTTTCCCATGGGGCAGGAGTCCTCATCCTAGAGACCCTGCCGAGGCCCTGTGAGTACAGCAGGCCATGCTTGTTGGGCAGGTCCAGGCAGGGTCCTCTTCCTTGTGACCTCACAGCCCATAGTATGGCCAGCTCCTCCTGGCTATCACTCCAGCAAACCTACTTTGCTTGCCAGGGACATAAGGGCAGGGGACAAGCACCAGACTCACACTTGATTACTGAGGCTTTTCAGACAGTGCAAATCATTTATTCTGCTGTTTTCTGTGGTGGCTAGAGTCATGGGACAACTTTGGCTACAAAGCTTGGGCTCTGGTCGGGGGGGGGGTCTGCTCTGCATAGGGTACACAGGTGCCCTTGGGCCTCAGTAGCAACAAGGCACAGAAGTGGGTCCTGCATCAGGTGAGCACTAGGAGTGGAGTAGGGAAGTGCCCACTATCCCCAGGGCACAGTGGTCCCCCTAATGGCATGTGTGCACTCCAGTGCAGGCCCCTGCCCACCTGTCAGAGGTAATTGCTGCAATCATTCTTTTCCCTCCACACCCAACACCTTCCCCCTGCTCTGGGAAGGGCTGCACAGCCTCTCTTTCCTGCTGCTGTTCTCAGGATGTCTCCAGGGCCCTCCACCCCTGGAGCTTTGAGATTGGGTGTGGGGATGGTGCAGCTAAGAAAACTAAGCCGGAATAGGAGGAAGGGAATCCGTGCTGAGGCCTGGGGAAGCAGCATGTCCTACAGCAGTGGCTTCTCCAGTGAGGTGAGAGGCTAGTGGTAAGGAGGGCACAGAGAATGAGTTCTGTCCTAGTGATCCAGGGAGAAGACAGGGAGGCAGTTTGGCCTTGACAAGACACATGGCTACTGGCAAGACTGTAGGGAGGTCAGGGTGCACTGGGCAGGAGGCCTGGGGTACCCCCCACCTATCCCTGAATACAGCTAATAAGGCCACAGCTCCCCAGAAAACACTGTCACGAGTATCAGGAGTGAGGGGTCAGCAGAGCAACTGCAGGAAAATTGGACAATTTCCCTGTGCTCCAGCTGACACCACCTAGGCCACACTTTGGTATCGCAGCCTGGAGAAGTGGTCCTTGATGGTCTGGTCACTGTCTGACCCGCCCTTGCCCAGGCGGACCACTCTGCTGCTGGGGACAAGGTCTCGAACCTTGTGCTTGGTCACGGAGACCAGGCCCGGCTCATCTGAGCTTGCAGGGCCTGTCAGGAGCACATAGGCAGCATGGCGATTCGGTTCAAACAGGACCACTGTGCGGGACATGTGAAGAGCACCTCTTAGTACCAGACATAGCAGAGCAGGGGTAGGGGAGAGACCCAGGCCTGTGGCTGAGGCTATACTCACCATCAAAGGCAACAATGTTGGTAGACACATTGGCCAGCTCCAGCAGGATACTGGGCAGGGTCGGGTGGAACATGTACAAGCTGTGCCGAGTGTCTCTGGGCTCCTGGGGTGGGAACCAACAACAGGTCTCATTCCTCCTGTTCCTGGGCTGTACCCATAATAAGACAGACCTGGGACTCAGGCCATCATCCTAGGCAATGTTCAGGCCACCCACCCCATGGATGGTGCTATCAGAGTGACCACGCTAAGAGCTCTGTATCTACTTGGTCCAGCCTGGGGCTCACAAATTGATACCTTGCACTCCATATGCACCTGCCAACTCCTTCCTCCAACCTGGATCTGGTTCTTCCTGATATCCATCAGTGCCTACCCTAACACAGGCCTTCAGAGTCTCTCAAGATCCCTCTCACATGCCCCAAGAAGGCCTCTGCAGGACACTCCTTCTCAGCCTGCACTGACCACACTAGCCTGTGGTAACCCACTCACTGACAGCCTCCAGGAGGGCCCTAGCTTGGGGCTCTGCCCCTTGCTTCAGCAATGATGTTGAGCGTACCCCCATACCATTACACTGGTGCCAATCAGCTCATGGAGGCCCCAGAAGAAGAAGGCTGAGCGGTGGTCTGTGGTTGGGAGGCTGGCAGATGGCGGGACCCCAGGGAAGCTTGGGAGAGCCTGGCTCCATAGGACAGTCCCAGTGCTGAGGTCCAAAAACAGCATCTGGGGAAGGAGGAGACACTGAAAGGTCATTTGTCCCAACCTCAGCTTGTGCAATCAACACTGCAGGCAGCTGTTCTCTGAGGATAGCCAGAACCTTCTCACCACTCCTGAAGGCAGCGCTACCAGGGCCAGAATCCTGTCTTCTTTCACACAGTTTGTCCTTAGTCATGGACAAGTTAGACTCTAGAGGAAGCCCAGCCCACCTGTCTATCGATGCTGGTTCCGTTTTCAATGACCACGGCTAAGGTGTCTGGTTTGTAGTGGCCGAGGATGGGCTTTCTGGAAAGAGAGTTAGAGAACAAGAGCTCACAGGGGTCTCTGTAAGGAGCTCTAAGATAAGGGAAATACCTGGGACAGGTAGGACACTCGGTTTTCTGTGGCTGCATCTAGACAGGGTTGGGCAGCACACATCCAGCCCAGGACAAGGAGCTAGCACCCCAACCAGGAGTCTCTTTGGCCTCTCAGCAGGTATGACTGTGTCAAGGACAGGTGAGATGCCACAGGTAGAGGTGCATGGATCTCTCCAGCCATTCAGTGTGCCAGTAGGGAGGTAGGCTGGGGATTTTGGAGAGGGCTAACCCACCATGTGGTCTGTGACAACTGCTCTGTACCTCAGGACCTGGGCTGAGCTGAGGGTCCACCTGGGGGTCAATTCTTGCCCATCCAGCAGAACACAGGCCTCGGAGTTCACAAGGAGCACATCCTGACCAGCTTTCCCTCGGATGTTCATCAGGTAGCGGACTTCTCCAGAGCTGGATAGGGCACCAGGAGAAAAGTGCACAGGGACTTTAGGATGAGACTCCTATCTGGGGCTGCTTCCTGTGGGTCCCTACATCCCTCAGTTCCCTATCTTGAGAGTATAAACTAGACCCTGGCTGGCAGTGGGATGAGGATGAGAATCCCACTGGGACTCTCTCTCCTTAGCTTACTTGGCTTTCATTTACCCCTTTCCAATGGCTGGAGGTAGGATGGTCTGAGTTCAGCAAGGTCCAGCACCTCTCAGTCTACCTGGCTGCCCCATGCTCCATACAGATCATACCGGACTGAGGCCCATGGCTTACAGGAAAGATGTTCTTTGTGTCAGACCAACCTGGGCAGAAGCCTCCTGTGGGTAGAGGCATTGAGCATGTTCTCCCAGAGGGGGTCATTCTTAAACGGGCCATCTCTCCCAGTCAGCTTCTCATAAAGACCCTTCACAGAGCAGCCACAGAGAGAATTCACTATTCAAAACACAGAAGAGCCAAAGTCATCACAGTTGTTCCTAGGGTCTTGGGACCGGGCACATCCACCTGTCCCACTTTCAGGAACACCCAGTGCCACATTCACTCTGGGCACGCAGGCTCCCTGATCATCAGTGAGTAATTGACTCTCAAGAATACAGCAGCAAGTAAAGGAAATGCAAATAAAAACAACCCTGAGATACCACCTCACCCCAGTTAGAATGGCCTATACTCTGAACTCAGGAAACAACAAATGCTGGAGGGGCTGTGGGGAAAGAGGAACCCTTCTCCATTGTTGGTGGGAGTGTAAGTTAGTACAACCACTTTGGAGACCAGTATGGAGGTTTCTCAAAAAGCTCAATATAGACCTACCCTATGATCCAGCCATACCACTCCTAGGCATCTATCCTAAACAGCAAAATCCAAGATATCAAAAAGGCATTTGTACTTCCATGTTTATCGCGGCACAATTCACAATAGCCAAACTATGGAAACAACCCAGATGCCCCTCCACAGACGAATGGATCCAAAAAATATGGTACTTATACACAATGGAATACTACATAGTGATTAGGAATGGTGAAATACTGTTATTCGCAGGGAAATGGTCAGAACTTGAACAAATAATGTTGAGTGAGACAAGCCTAGAACACAGAAAACAAAGGGGCATGATCTCCCTGATATATGACTGTTAACAAAGGGAGACGGAGAGACAGTAGAGACCAAGTCTGTGAATACTGTATATGTTCTTGATACATTGTATATTGCATATATGTCAACCTGACCTAGACAAGGGATAGAAAAACAGGTCGTAAAATATCACAAGAAATGTACACACTGCCCTACTATGTAACTGCACCCTCTTTGCACAACACCTTGTAAAAAATTTATGTCCAATTAATAAAAATAAAAATAAAAATAAAAAGAATACAGCAGCAAAGGATGAACTAATACAACAATGATACTCAATAGACACTATGTTGGAAATGAACTCTACAACTTGGGGGGAGGGGAGTAGGAGAGGTAAGTAGGAGAAAATGAGAGAGGGAGCCACTGTTTAAAAAGAAATGTGGGGCTGGGGATATAGCCTAGTGGCAAGAGTGCCTGCCTCGGATACACGAGGCCCTAGGTTCGATTCCCCAGCACCACATATACAGAAAACGGCCAGAAGCGGCGCTGTGGCTCAAGTGGCGGAGTGCTAGCCTTGAGCGGGAAGAAGCCAGGGACAGTGCTCAGGCCCGGAGTCCAAGGCCCAGGACTGGCAAAAAAAATAAATAAATAAATAAAAAGAAATAAAAAGAAATGTGGGGCCAGGGAATATGGCCTGGTGGCAAGAATGCTTGCCTTGTATACATGAAGCCCTGGGTTCGATTCCTCAGCAGCACATATATAGAAAAGGCCAGAAGTGGCGCTGTGGCTTAAATGGCAGAGTGCTAGCCTTGAGCAAAAAGAAGCCAGGGACAGTGCTCAAGCCCTGAGTTCAAGCCCCAGGACTGGCAAAAAAAAAAAAAAAAAAAAGGCATGGGGCTGGAAATGTGGCTTAGCGGTAGAGTGCTTGCCTAGCATGCATAAAGCCCTGGGTTCAATTCCTCAGTACCATATAAACAGAAAAAGCTGATAGTGGCACTGTTGCTCAAGTGGTAGAGTGCTAACCTTGAGCAAAAAGAAGTCAGGAACAGTGCTCAGGCCCTGAGTGCAAGCCTCAGGACTGGCAAAAAAAAAAAAAAAGAACACAAGCAGGGGCTGTGTGCTGGTGACTCATACTTGTAATCCTAGCTATTCAGGAGGCTGAGATCTGAGGACTGTAATTTAAAGCCAGCCCAGGCAAAAAAAAAAAAGGGGGGGGGCTGGGAATATGGCCTAGTGGCAAGAGTGCTTGCCTTGATTACATGAAGGCCTAAGTTCGATTCCTCAGCACCACATATATAGAAAACGGCCAGAAGTGGCGCTGTGGCTCAAGTGGCAGAGTGCTAGCCTTGAGCAAAAAGAAGCCAGGGACAGTGCTCAGGCTCTGAGTCCAAGCCCCAGGACTGGCGGGGGGTGGGGTGGGAGGGAGAAGAAGAAGTACAGGTGTGGTTCCTATGGTAGAGTACCAGCCTTGAGTAGGAAAGCCAAGTAAGGGTGCAAGGCCCCTGAGCACTAAATAAATGAACAAAATAAAAAGAATAGAAGGGCTGGGAATGTGGCTTAGCAGTACAGTGCTTGCCTAGTATGTATAAAGCCTTGGGTTCGATTCCTCAGCACCACATACACAGAAATGGCTAGAAGTGGTGCTGTAGTCAAGTGGTAGAGTGCTAACCTTGAGCAAAAAGAAGTCAGGGACAGTGCTCAGGCCCTGAGTTCAAGCCCCAGGACTGGCAAAAAAAAAAAAAAAAGAAAGAAAGAAAGAAAGAAAGAAAAGCTGTGGAACCTGGGGAGCAGCTGCAGCTTTCCTCAGAAACAGCTTTCTCCAAAGTGCCTGTTAGTTAAGAACAGCACCATTTGATACAGAGCTCAGTGCATTTACACACAAACAAAATGACGGAGTAGGGGCTGGGAATATGGCCTAGTGGTAGAGTGCTCGCCTTATATACATGATCCCTGGGTTCAATTCCTCAACACCATATATAGAAAAAGCCAGAAGTGGCATTGTGGCTTAAGTGGTAGAGTGCTAGCCTTGAGCAAAAAGAAGCCAGGGACAGTGCTCAGGCCCTGAGTTCAAGCCCCAGGACTGGCAAAAAAAAAAATGATAGAGTATACTCAGGGGAAGTATCCAAAGGTATAACTCCTCTGAACAACTAATGTCCTATATATCAAAACAAATACCAGAAAACTGACACGTTTTGGGAGGTGGGCAAAGGGTGAGGGGGCACATTATGTGTATACATTGTATAAAAAATTAACTATGTAACTTGAGGATAGGATGGAAAGGGGGAGAATGAAGGAAGGGGTAACACTGACCAAGAGGGCTTGTCCTCATAACCTAACTTAAGGAACTGTAATGGTTTTGTACAACTACTTAATTAATAAAAGAAGAAGAGCAAGGTTGTGAGAGGAAAGTCTATCCCAGGTGTATGGCAGATAACGTACCGCAGGGCAGGAGGATGTAGTGGGCACCTGTCCAGGTGATGTGGAGAAGGGCACTGTGGTCTCCATCCACACCAAGAGCACCTCGGTGGCCAATCTGGTGCCCGGTGTTGCGTGAATAGATGTCCCCACTGACCTGCAGTGATAAAGGCAGCAAGGAAGAGACAGAGCTGGATCCACAGGGGGGAGAGGGACATTTTAGGTAGCTGCCAAAAGAAAATGTGTTAAATTCTCTTGGTTTGGGGGCAAGAATGCCTTGAAATAAGTGACTGACTGGGGGCATCTGTGGAGCTCGCCCTGCTTAGGAGGTATAAGGAGGCCCTGGGTTAACCCCACAGTGGCATAGATAGGAAGCCCTCTGTGCCACTATTTGGAAGGGCTCACAGCTGCCTATAGAGATGGCCACTTCAGTGTACTGCCTCTGTGGGCCTCAGGAACACAGAGCCCTGGGTGAATCTCCTGACAAGCAGTCAGGCACAAATCCTCTCTGGATGGAAGCAGATGAGGAGGCAGAGAAGGGCTGTGTGGAAGTGGGCCTGGGCAACTTGGGAGAGCTGTGCTAATCCTCACCTTCTTTCCCTCCTCTGTGAGGAGCAGTAGGTCTGGAGTGCCATCGCCATCAACGTCAGGCACCTGGAGCAGAGGGCTCAGGACAGAGGTGTTCTCGCTGAGGTTGCTGGGGTGGCTCCACAGGATGTCCCCTATAACCAAGGACATCATCATTGCTTGTGGCCCTAAATCTTTTGGCAATTGCATGGCAGACTCACATGTAGAAATGCATCCTCCAGGGCTGGGAATATGGCCTAGTGACAAGAGTGCTTACCTCATATACGTGAAGCCCTGGGTTCAATTCCTCAGCGCCACATATATAGAAAAGGCCAGAAGTGGCGCTGTGGCTCAAAAGGTAGAGTGCTAGTCTTGAGAGCAAAAAGAAGCCAAGGACAGTACTCAGGCCCTGAGTTCAAGGCCCAGGACTGGCAAAACAAAACAAAACAAAACAAAAAACCACAACAGAAATGCATCCTCCAGATTCCAGAGCTGCTGCAGTTCAGAAATAGGATCTCTATCAATCATGCCTAATGGTCCTTATTGAGGAAAGATAGACATATACCACACGCCCTAGTGAAAAGAGACTGAGTGACCACAATAAAATGGTAGCTGCTAGTCTCTCTCTCTCTCTTTTTTTGCCAGTCCTGGGTCTTGAACTCAAGGCCTGAGCACTGTCCCTGGCTTCTTTTTGCTAAAGGCTAGCACTCTGCCACTTGAGCCACAGCACCACTTCTGGCTGTTTTCTATGTATGTGGTGCTGAGGAACTGAACCCAGGGCTTCATGTATACGAGGCAAGCACTCTTGTCACTAGGCCATATTCCCAGCCCTCTAATTCTGGTTTTTAAGTGGTTAATTGGAGATAAGCGTCTCATGGCTTTTCCTGACTGGGCTGGCTTTGAACCGTGATCCTCAAATTTCAGCCTCCTGAGTAGCTAGGATTATAGGCATGAGCCACTGGTGCCCCATCCAGCCTCTTCTTTATTTTCCTTTAAGCCTTTGGTCTGGATATGTAGTTCAGTGATAGAATACTTGCTAGCATGGAATACTTGCTAGCATGGACAAGGTCTTGGGTTTGATCCCCAACACCACACATACTTAGGTTAATACATACATTATCAGAGCAACAACAAAAAACTTACAACATGTAAGGGAAATACCAAAATGTACAAATCCAGGCACAGAACGCCTATGACTTTGGTGAAGTGCCAGAGTCTGTCTCCAGGTCACCTCCTGCTATGCCGTTCTCCCCTGTGCTCTCACATGTGGCCTGTTAAGGCTCGGAAGAGACTAGGGCCCCAGAGCTAAGCACAGCAGAGACAGTCTAGCAGTGCAGTGCCTCCTATTCACTTGTTGCCCCATGTGAGTGATGCTGATTGCCTTACCTGACTAAAAGATGCCAAAGATACCAACTGGGCAGTGTAAGACATGGGTGTCACATGCTAAATTCCCAGGAGTCACACCTGGAGGTCTCCTACCCAGAAAGTCTCCCAGGGTAAGAGGGCTGATGCCTCCACAACAAGAACCCTTCCCTTGGCACCATACCTGTGAATAGGTCAATTGCAACAAGAGAACCAAGTCTTCCCACAAAGATGCAGGTGGAAGATGCCTCATTGTCTGATGATTGCAACACAGTACACTCCACAAGGACCACATCTTGGGCCACAGGCTTCTCCCAGAGCATCCTGCCATTGGCCCCTGACACAGCAGCCACAAAGGCACAGGGGGTAGAAAAGCCTAGAAGGAAAACCCACAGTGCCTGATCAGGCTAGCCTAGCCACACTCTGCCAGCTCACATCTTCCTCACTGGCCTCGCCCTAGGCCAGCACCCATTTCTTTTACCCTCACCAACGGAGTGGAGTGTTGACCTTGGGTGGGGAGAGGGAGCAGAGCCTGCTGTCTTGCCTCTGCCAGACCCAAATACCACAGAAGTGAGAGGGGACCCAGAACAGAGATTTCTTTTGCCATGAAAAGTCCCCTTTTCAGATAAAATAAAAATTACCTTCATCAGCACAGGATCTGGTGAAATTGTTACTGCTGTTGGTGTTTTTATAAAGAAAGAGAACATCTTGAATCTTGTCCCTGTTTATGTCCTCCATGGTCAGAAAGTCGTAGAGGACTGAAAAAAGAAACCCACAGACTATGGCAAAGGGCATGGCCATCTATGGGAAGGTCATTCACTACTCACTTTCATTCTGGAGTTTGGTATGCTCTGAAATCTGCCACTGAGAAGTCACCCAACAAGAGTAGCAGCCACCTCACTAGGAAGAGAAGTTTCCCACAGTTTCTCTTCAGAAATGCAGCAGTTCTTCATGAGCATGAAGATAGGACATCTGTGTGTGTGTGTGTGTGCGTGCGCACGTGTATACATGGGTATGCATGTGCACAACAGGATCTTGCTCTGTAGCCCAAGCTGGTTGTGAACTCAGATCCTCATGTCTCCACCTCCACACTACCAAAGAACAAGCAAGGAACAAGCCAGATACTTTGGTACTATGAAAAGGTCCTTTGTACACCTTCTACTAAGGGATGAGTCCTAGGCCACTGTAGGGCAGCCATACCCTAAGGGCTTTCTGCTTTCTTTCATTCTAGGACTTAAATGACCAACTGCAGAGAGCAGACAAGATCAGGCATATTCAAGGTGGTATGGCTAGAGATAAAGAGCTTGACTAAAAAACAAACAAACAAAAAAGGGGTTAGAACTGGATGCCAATAGCTCACACTTATAAACCTAGGTACTCAGAGGTTGAGATCTAAAGATTGTGGTTCCAAGCCAGTGTGGGCAGGAAAGTCTATGAAACTCTAATCTCTAACCATCAAAAAGGCAGAAGTGAAGCTACGGCTCAAGTAGAGTTGTGGCTTAAGTGATATAGCACTAGTCTTTGGCACAAAAGCTCAGCGATAGTGCCCAGGCCCTGAGTTCAAAGCCCTAGGAATAGCATCCCCCACAAAAAAAAAAAAAAAAAAAAAAAAAAAAAAGCTGAGCCATAGTTCAAGAGGTAGAGAACTTGCTTATCATGTGTGAGGTGCTAGGTTCAATCCCCAGCACCAAAAAAAAAAGTAAAAAGAAATTGACCTTCAGAAGTGGTATTGGTGGCTTCATGCTTGTAGTCCTAGCTACTCAGGGGACTGAGATCTGAGGATAGAGGTTCAAAGCCAACCTGGGCAAAAGAAAAGTCCATGAGACTCTTATCTCTAACCACTCAAAAACTAGAAAGTGGTAGAGTGCTAGCCTTGAGCAAAAGAGCTCAGGGATAGGGTCCAGGCTCTGAGTTCAAGCCCCACGGCAGACAAAGAAAAAAAGGAAAAAAAAAAGGAGTTACGAAGATAACCCATGACATAGGAAAAAGTATTTACAAAATCATATGTAGGTCAGGGATCACTACCTAGAATATTTTAAGACTCTCCTAACTAAACAGCAAAATAAGCTATTCAGCTGAAAAATAAAGAATTTTCTTATTTCTCCTAAGAAGAGATGCAAAGGACCAATAAGACACAAATATATGTCCATCATCACTAGTAATTAGGGAAATGTAAATAAAAATACTAAGATATCATTTCAGACCTGTTATGACTCTCTAGTTAGGAAAACAAACACAAAAGCAGTAAACAAATATTGGTCTGGGAAGTTTTGTGCATTGATGGTGGGAATGTAAAAAGGTGCAGCACTGTGAAACATGTCTGGCAGTTTCTCAGAAGAGTTCTAGCATGTGTTCCAGCAGTTCCACTCCTTAGGTTCATATCTGCCAGGATTCAAAGCAAGGATTCAGAGTTACTTATAGATGGCAGCATTATTTACAATGGCCCCAAAGTAGGAATTACCATGCATATTAGTAGATGAATAGATAAAGAAAATGTGGGGGCTGGGAATGTGGCCTAGTGGCAAGAGTGCTTGCCTCATATACATGAAGCCCTGGGTTCCATTCCTCAGCACCACATATATAGAAAAAAGCCAGAAGTGGCACTGTGGCTCAAGTGGTAGAGTGTTAGTCTTGAGTAAAAAGAAGCCAGGGATAGTGCTCAGGCCCTGAGTTCAAGCCCCAAGACTGGCAAAAAAAAAAAAAAAAAAAAAGAAGAAGAAAATGTGGGGCAGATGGTCCTCTGTATCTGCAGGGTGTGCATCCACAGATTTAACCAACTTTGATTTAAAATATTCAGAAAAAGGACAACAGAGCTAGATATGGTGGCTCATACTTATAATCCCAGATCACAGTTTGAGGTCATGCCAGGCAAAAGTTATTAAGACCCTATCAAAAATCAGCTGGAAGCTGGGTACCAGTGGCTTCTGCTTTATAATCCTAGCTATACAGAAGGTTAAGCTCTGGGGATCAGAGAACTAGACTAGGCAGACAAATCAGTGAGACTCTTATGTCCAATTCACTGGCAAAAAGCTGAAAATGGAGGTGTGTTTTGAGCAGTGAACAGAAAAAGACAAACTGGAGTTCAAGACCCTGAATTTGAGCCCAGTAAGGGGGGAAAATGAGCTGGTTATAGAGGTACATGCCTGTAATCCCTGCTACAAAGGCTAGCAGTAAGGACTGCAATCTGAGGCAGTCCTGGGAAGAGTTAGCATGAGTAAAATTAAAAGATGGGGGGAAGGGATTGGCTCAAGTAATACAGCATGTGCTCTACAAGTAGCAGCAAGCACAAGGCCCTAAATTTAATCCCCAGTACTGTGTAAAAGATTCTAAACTTGATGTAATGGTTTTCATCACAGGAACCCAGCATTGGTTCAACAAATGTGAAATCAACTAATATGCCATGTGAACAGAATACCACATAATTGTAGACATACAAAAAGGCATCTGACAAAATCAAATACCTTTTTGGGAGGGCGGGGGGGGGGGGGCCAGTCCTGTGGCTTGGACTCAGGGCCTGAGCACTGTCCCTAGCTTCTTTTTGCTCAAGGCTAGCACTCTGCCACTTGAGCCACAGTGCCACTTCTGGCCGTTTTCTATATATGTGGTGCTGGGGAATCGAACCCAGGGCTTCGTGTATGTGAGGCAAGCACTCTTGCCACTAGGCCATATTCCCAGCCCTCAAATACCTTTTAAGGATTAGAAAAATCTCTTTGAACTAACAGTGTCTACAAAAACCCTGGGAATATGGCCTAGTGGCAAGAGTGCTTGCCTCGTATACATGAAGTCCTAGGTTCCATTCCTCAGCATCACATATATAGAAAAGGCCAGAAGTGGCACTGTGGCTCAAGTTGGAAGAGTGCTAGCCTTTAGCAAAAAGAAGCCAGGGATAGTGCTCAGGCCCTGAGTTCAGCCCCAGGACTGGCCAAAAAAAACAAAACAAAAAACCCTATGGGTGGGACTGGGAATATGGCCTAGTGGTAAAGTGCTTGCTTGTATACATGAGGCCCTGGGATCCATTCCTTAGTACCACATATATAGAAAAAAGCCAGAAGTGGCGCTGTGGCTCAAGTGGTAGAGTGCTAGCCTTGAGCAAAAAGAAGCCAGGGATAGTGCTCAGGCCCTGAGTCCAAGCCCCAGGACTAGCAAAAAAAGAAAGAAAAACCCTACAGGTGAAATCATATTTAAAGATCCATAACCTTGCCAGCCAGGTGCTGTGGCTCATATCTGTAATTCCAGTTACTCAGGAGGCTGAACTCTGAGGATTCCAATTCAAAGCCTACCCCAGCAGAAAAGTCTGTTAGACTCTTATCTCCAATTAACCACAAAAAGACAGAAGTGGAGCTGTGGCTCAAGTGGTAGAGTGCTAGCCTTGAGCAAAAAGAAGCGAGAGACAGCACTCAGACCCTGAGTCCAAGCCCCAGGGCTGGCAAAAAAATAAATAAATACATAAATAAATAAAAGATGAGCAAGATATACACTAACCACCATCAAGCAAGATGAACACTAAAAGTCTGGATAAAAGCCAAGTGTGATGGTCCATGCTTACTGGTTGAGGCAGGGATAGGTCAGAAATTGGGAGGAATGTAGTCAAGGCTAGCCTGGAGAAAAAAGTAGTAAGATCCCATTTCAATAAATAAGTCAGGCATGGTGGCATATGCTTGTAACCCTAGCTACTGGCAGGCACAGAGAGAAGAATCAAAATTTGATAGCATACACAAGCAAAAAAGGGTGACCCTATCTGAAAATAACTAAACAAACAAATAATACATAACCACAGAAAATCCACAAGGAAATAGAGGAACACGTATTACTATCTGCTTCAAAATTAAGCACCAACTTCTGAACAGAACTACCAGGGAGGCTTCAACAAGCAATTTCCTTATCCCACCGGAGAAGGGAAGTCTGTACAAAGATCCATTCTGAGGCTGACATCTCTCACACTCACCAACAGCTTGACTGGGGAAACACATTGTTCCCAGGAAGAAGAGACTATTAAGCCAAATTCAGTTGCTTTTCTTTTACAAGGGCCAATTTGGGGGAGGAGAAAGGAAGATGCCCTTTGGTGTAATTTTTTGTTGGCTAGAGCACATCAGCTGCATATTTTTCATCTTACAGATCCATCTCTAAGTCTTTAGCCATTTGATCTGTTTCCTTGAAATGTGGCCAACAGGCCACTCTTGCTTATTTACCCAACCACAGCAGGGCTTCCCTAGTATTCAGGCTGCTCAGTAGTTCCCTAAGGACTGGGGGTGTGTGGCGTAATGCTCAGTACCCCACAAATCAACAGCTCCCTTTATAAACCCCAGGATACATAATTGCCAGTGACTGAGTGATGAAGTAATGCTTGTCAAAATCCACTTCTGGACTCTGGAGAGCACCTGGAAGCAGGCAGAGAGGAGAGACCCTTTTAGGCTCACCAGCAGCGTTGTAATCAATCCTCCATGTTGCTGGTTGGTCTGGACATGGGATAAGGAATGAGACCACAAACACCACAAAGAGGCAGATGAACAATGAAAGAAAAAATGCCACTGCGCGGCAGCGGGAGAGCCTGGACTGCACAGGCTTGCTTTTTAAATGATCATCATTTTTCAACTGGTTTTTCAGATTTTCTTGTGATTTTCTGCCTTCATTCTTCAAGGGGTGAATCTCAGCTTCTAAATCCTTATTGTCTGTCATCCTGTGCATATTCCAAGGGTGAACTAATGGTCACTGCAAAACAAGAGGTTTACGTTAAGGCCAGCTGTCCCACAGCAAAAAGCTGTAGCACACAGCAAGTTCTAGTGCAGCTACGAACCATTAGCCCACCAAATAAAAGATCTATAAGCTGGGCTTGGTGGTGTACACCTGTAATCCTAGCTACTCAGGTGCTGGAAGAAGGATTGTGAGTTTGAGGCCAAGCTGGGTAAAGTTAGTAAAACCTTACCTCAAAACCAAAATAAAGACAAAAAGATTGAAGATATATAGTCCAAACAGTAGCGCTTACCTAACAACTGAGAAGACTTGTGCTCAATGACTAAATACTACAAGGAAAATAAAACACTATGTAAATATGTAGGATGGCAGAATCAACAGATTCTACTTAAGGTCTCCAAGGAACACAGAAGGAAAGGCAAATTGGTTGTACAGAGCCAGCAGGAAATATTCTACACCTAGCATACTGGGGTTTCCTGCCTGCTTCACCACACACACACACACACACACACACACGTATGTAGTAGCTGGAGCTGACTGCAACAAAACACACACATTAATCATTAACTAAGCCCTGCCTGCCATCTGCTGGGCACATCTGGCCAGCCTCTCAGCAAAAGGATACCCAAGGGCTGGGAACATGGCGTAGTGGTAAAGTGCTCGCCTCGTATACATGAAGCCCTGGGTTCAATTCCTCAGCACCACATATATAGAAAACGCCGGAAGTGGTGCTGTTGCTCAAGTGGTAGAGTGCTAGCCTTGAGCAAAAAGAAGTCAGGGATCGTGCTCAGGACCTGAGTTCAAGCCCCAGGACTGGCAAAAAAGAAAAAAGGGATACCCAAAAAAGAGTTTGGTAAAACCAACATTCTTATACATGTAGGGCTGGGAATGTGGCTTAGTGGTAGTGCTTGCCTAGCATGTATGAAGCCCTGGGTATCATTCCTCAGTACCACATAAACAGAAAAAGCTGGAAGTGGTGCTGTGGCTCAAGTGGTAGAGTGTTCTCCTTGAGCAAAAGAAGCTCAGAGACAGTGCTGAGGCCCTGAGTTCAAGCCCCAGGACTGGCAAAAACAAAAAACCTCACACATGGACTCTAAGATCAAGGAATCTTAAGTGAAGATGGGCTCTGGAGTCAGTCTTACCCTTAGCATGTGTGACCTGGGACATGATTTGATTTGATTGTACCTCTATTTCCTTATCAGTAAAAGGGATACAACATCTACTTTAGAAGACTTTTTTTTTTTTCCAGTCCTGGGGGACTCAGAGCCTAAGCACTGTCCCTGGCTTCTTTTTGCTCAAGGCCAGCCCTCTACCACTTGAACTACAACACCACTTCCGGCTTTTTCTGTATATGTGGTGCTGAGGAATCGAACCCAGGGCTTCAAGCATGCTAGGCAAGGACTCTACCACTAGGTCACATTTCCAGCCCTACAAGACTACTTTTAAGGATTAAATCAGTGTTCAAGGGGCTGGGAATATGGCCTAGTGGCAAGAGTGCTTGCCTCATATACATGAAGCCCTGGGTTCAATTCCCCAGCACCACATATATAGAAAACAGCCAGAAGTGGCACTGTGGCTAAAGTGGCAGAGCACTTAACAAAAGTAAGCCTGGGACAGTGCTCAGGCCCTGAGTCCAAGGCCCAGGACTGGTAAAAAAAAAGAAGAAAAAAAAGAAAGAAAAGAAAAAGAAAAAAATAAATAAATCAGTGTTCATATGAAGTACTTATAACAATATCTAAGAGGCTGGGAATATGGCCTAGAGGTAGAGTGCTTGCCTCATACACATGAAGACCTGGATTCCTCAGCACCACATATGTGGAAAAAGCCAGAAGTGGCACTGTGGCTCAAATGGCAGAATGCTAGCCTTGAGCAAAAAGAAGCCAGGGACAGTGCTCAGGCCCTGAGTCCAACCTCCACAACTGGCAAAAAAAACCCCAAAAACCCAGCAATATCTAAGATACTGAAACACTAGTTTGTTCTTACTACTGGTAAAAAAGAAAAGAAAGCATGTTTAAGCCAGCATCACATGCAAGGGAAGGTGACCAGTCATGTGGAATACATATAGTATGTGATAACCTCTAGTCCTCTGGAGAGAATATGCTCTCTTCTTGCCCACGCCCTGCCTGCCCCTGGACTGTGGATAGATATGGTGGAGAAAATCAAACAGGAAACACATGTATATATGTTCGTTGTTTTTAAGAAAGTCTCATATGTGACCCAGGCTGGTCTAGAACTCACAATCCTCATATATGTTGTGATGACAGGCATGTTTCACATGGTACATGTCTTCTACCACAATTAAAAACAAATCTTTGTGAACTCTCTTTAATGCTAAGGCATGAGTTGTAATTACTTGAAGGTTGGGAAAGGTGTTTCTATCCAAGGTAATGAAATGAACACAAGGAAAATCAAACAATGAGTCATACCAGGAACCTCATTAAGCCCAAGCACCTGAAATGGGAATGGCAAGGTGTGGCAGAGGCTATCTAGAACAGGTAACCAGGGGAAAAGCCAGAAGCTACTACATATGAAAGTTCAGGGGCAAGGGCCAGTGCTTGGAGGACAGGAGAGCTCTTTAACCAGCAAATCTAGCCACCATGTCCCCAAAGAAAGGACACTTGAAACAGTTAAAGCATCAGTGAGAAACTAGAATACTAATGTTCTACATTGCTATCTGTAAGTTACTATTACTCAAGGGTCTCTGAGTTTTGGCTATGCCCATCTGTCAGAATTTCAGAGTATCTTTACAGGCAGAAAGGCAACCATCCTTAAAGTTCATGCACCATGCAAGAACACTGTTCCCAAGTCTCCAAAGTAGGGAAATAAATCCCCCACCCACCCTCTCAGCTCATTTCCTAGGCTTACCTTCTGGTGGAGACACTTGCAGAGCGTGTTCAACAGTAGCTCCTGACCAGCTGCTGGCACAACTGGTCACTAGGCATGGACAAGGGATCTGTGTCTTCATAAGCCCAGGTGAATCTATGGGATCAGAAAGCCATTAATAGGGCTGGGAATGTGGCCTAGTGGTAGAATGCTTGCCTAGCATGCATGAGGCCCTGGGTTCAATTCCTCAGCATCACATACACAGAAAAAGTCAGAAGTGGTGCTGTGGCTCAAGTGGTAGAGTGCTAGCTTTGAGCAAAAGCAGCTCAGGGACAATGCCCATGCCCTGAGTTCAAGTTCCAGGATTGGCAAAAAAAAGAAAAAGAAAGCCATTGGTAAACATACCTCAGACTGCCAGTGAATGTACCACAGCCATGTATCTCAGCCTAGGCTCTACACTGGGACCAAGTCCACACCCCAGACCAACTAAAGAGCCCTTTTCTGCGGGGGTCTGAAGCAGAAGCTATCACAGTTCTCCTGGTGACTCCCAGGAGCAGGCAGGTAGAGAAGCATGGCCCAGGAGTCTGCCCTTGCTTTTCATGCCACATCAGCCTTCAGAGGATGACTCGATTTCTCTTGGAAGTGGGGTTTCCAAAACCCATTGCCAGCCTGAAGCACAGAAAAGGGTGGATGGAGGACAGACTACTCCCCTCCCAACTTGTTTTGTTTTTTTGTAGGTAGGTTCTGGGGCTTGAACTCAGGGTCTTGAGCTTTTGTGCTCAAGGCTAGTGCTCTACTACTTGAGCCACAGCTCTATTTTCAGCTTTTTGGTGGTTAATTGGAGATAAGTGTCTCATGAACTTAGATCTCAGCCTCTTGAATAGCTAGGATTACAGGTGTGAACCCCTGGTGTCTAGCACAGAGGCCCCTTTTATCAAGCTGTCTACAATACACTCTGTGTTTTCTCTTCCTGGTAATTCCCAGAAAGTTTAACTGATAAAGTGTAGACAGCAAGCTAGTAAATATTGCTACATTTGAACTCAGGGCCACAGTGCTTGGTATTTTTTGCTCACACTACCACTGGAGCCACCTATCCAGTTCTGGCTTTTTGCTGGTTAGCTGAGATAAGAGTTCCTAGGATTTCTCTGCCCAGGCTAGCTATGAAATTTAATCCTTAGATCTTAAGCTCCTAAGTAGCTAGGATTATTGATGTGAGCCACAGATGCCTGGCAAACTGCTACTTTTCTTAAAAGGAATTCATTTTTAGTCCCTAAACTATGTAGATACCAAAAGCTAAGAACAAAGGCCAGAAAAAGAGCTGTGAATCAAGTGGTACAGTCCTAGTCTTGAGTGAAACCACTCAAAGGACAGGGCTAGAGTTCAAGGCCCTCAACTGACAAGCCCCCCCCAAAAAAGCAAAGCAAAAAAAAAAAAAACCCAAACAAACAAAACAGTGGCCAAGTGCTATAAAGGCTTGAACTCCAAGCCTGGGCACTGTTCCTTGGCTTTTTCACTCAAGGCTGGTGTTCTGCTACTTGAGCCACAGCTCCACTTTCAGCTTTTTGCTGATTAATTGGAGGTAAGAGTCTCTTGGATTTGTTTGCCTTGGTTGTCTTCAGATCGTAGTCTCCTGAGTATTGCTAGGCATGAGCCACTACAGCAAGACCCTATCATGAGTCTGATGGGAGGCAGTATGTAGTACTTGTAGCAGTTCCCTAAGGAGACTCTGCCCTGGCTGTGGAGACAGTGGACAGTGGTTTGGGTTGGAATCTGGGATTGTTCAGTTTGGGACCATTTGGCCTGAGCAGCAGAGTTATTGGGACACATTCTTGGAGAGACCTCACCTGCCTCTGCAGGAGTGTGAAAAACCTGCTTCCCAGCCTATATTAACACACCACTGATTGTTGCCATATCTTTAAAATGATGGTATGCTCTTTTTGTGCTAGTCTTGGGGCCTGAACTCAGGGTCTGAACACTGTCCCTGGCTTCCTTTTGCTCAAGGCTAGCACTCTGCCACTTGAGCCACAGTGCCACCTCTGGCCTTTTCTATATATGTGGTGCTGAGGAATCGAAGCACTCTTGCCACTTGGCCATATTCCCAGCCCTCCTTCAAACTTTTGAAGACATTAAAGGCATAATTTAATATCTACCTTTGTGAATCATTTACTATTGGTCCCAATATAGAATAACCCTGTAAGGTCAGCCTTTGCTCCCAGATGAGGACTGTGGCCTTTAAGTACAGCCTGCATGCATGGCATATACAGCAGAACAAGGAAAACTCACGTACCACATACACACACATACATTAAGGCCCAGGACTAGCAAAAAAACACAACAACAAAAAACAAACAAAACTTTGAAAGACTTCCTATGGGAGGGGCCACAGATTAGGACCAATGGACAGAATTAAACCCAGGGCTTCATGCATGCTAGGCAAGCACTCTACCACTAAGCCACACTTTCAGCCCCTGTATGATTATTTTTATTAAAACTTTTCTTAACTCACTTTTTGCTATTTAAAGATGGTTCAGGCTAGGGATATGGCCTAGTGGCAAGAGTGCTTGCCTCATATACATGAAGCCCTGGGTTCAATTCCCCAGCACCACATACACAGAAAATGGCCAGAAGTGGCGCTGTGGCTCAAGTGGCAGAGTGCTAGCCTTAAGCAAAAAGAAGCTAGGGACAGTGCTCAGGCCCTGGGTCCAAGCTCCAGAACTGGCCAAAAAAAGAAAAGATGGTTCAGGGCTAAGATGTGGCTTAGTGGTTTTTGGGACAAGCCTCTTGCCTCAGCCTTTTGAGAGAGGGGGACTATTGGTATGCACCACTACATTTGGCTAGTAATATATTTCTATGATTCTCATATTTAATTGCTTTTTTAAATTAAATTATCTTTGGTTCTAATAAGAGAAGGCTTCTACAATGCTAAGAAGGAAAAATAAAAAACAAAAAACTCAACTAGCCAGGTGCCAGTGGCTCACGCCCATAATCCTAACTACTACTCAGGAGGCTAAGATCTGAGGATTGTGGTTCAAATCCAGTCCAAGCAGGAAAGTCCATGAGACTCTTTTTTTTTTTGGCCAGTCCTGGGCCTTGTACTCAGGGCCTGAGCACTGTCCTTGGCTTCTTCCTTCTCAAGGCTAGCACTCTGCCACCTGAGCCACAGCGCCCCTTCTGGCCATTTTCCATATATGTGGTGCTGGGGAATTGAACCGAGAGCTTCATGTGTAGGAGGCAAGCACTCTTGCCACTAGGCCATATTCCCAGCCCTCCATGAGACTCTTATCTCAAATTAACCACCAGAAAACTAGAAGTGGTGCTGTGGCTCAAGTGGTAGAGCACTAGCCTTGAGTTGAAGAGCTCAGAGACAGAACCCAGGCCCAGAGTTCAAGCCCCATGACCAACCAAAAAACAAAACAAAAACAAAAACAAAAACAATTCAACTAGTTGATGCATATATATATACTCAGTACTGGGGGGGGGGGTGGGCAAAGCCAGAAAATGTCTTGAGCCCAGGAGTTTGGGTAACATATTGAGTTTGGGTAACATATTGAGACCCTATTAAAAAAACAAACAAACAAAATAAGGAACATCTTGGGCTGGGAATATGGCTGGGATATGGCAAAGTGCTCGCCGCATATACATGAAGCCCTGGGTTTGATTCCTCAGCACCACATATATAGAAAAAGCCGAAGTGGCGCTGTGGCTCAGGTGGTAGAGTGCTAGCCTTGAGCAAAAAGAAGCCAGGGACAGTGCTCAGGTCCTGAGTTCAAGACCCTGGACTGGCAAAAAATAAAAATAAATAAGCAGCATCTTTATATACATGTTTGGAAATAGACCAAGAAAAACCTGTTTGATATTATTATGGGAAAGGAGGGTGACAGTAATAGAGGAGATGAGTCTGAATAAGGAGCACTGTGTACATATATGGACATGTCAAAATAAAAACCCCTTTCACAACTAATGTTAGTGAAAAAGGAGGAGAGAAAGAAAGAAAGACAGATAGAAAGGAAGAAAGAAGAAGAGAGCAGGGTGTAAGAGCACAGCTCAAGTAGCAAAACACCTGCTGGGCAAGCACAAGGCCCTGGTTCAGTCTTCAGTATCACAACACACACACACACAAATAAGGTTTAGATTTTAAATCTATTTGGAGATTATGTTGATTGGAGAGAAGATTTTATTTTTTTTAATTTAATTTATTTATTAATTGAACACAAATTTTTTGACAAGGTGTTGTGCAAAAAGGGTACAGTTACATAGTAGGGCAGTGTGTACATTTCTTGTGATATCTTACGCCCTGTTTTTCTATCCCTTCTCTAGGTCAGGTAGACATATATACAATATACAATGTATCAAGAATATATATAGTAGCCACGTGGCCACGCCCAAGAAAGTTCGCCTAGGGCTTTAAATGTAATGTCGATATTAGACAATATGTCGACAGTAGTCTTATATGAACGTACATACATAGCTTTTGAGCTATTGTATTCCCCTGAGAGGTCAATTTTTGACCTTTATATGTTGAGTAATTGTTTGGTTTTAGTTACATACTGTTGGGTCACTGCCCCAATCCTGTGGGGAATACTATTTGACAAGCAGTTTTTGGTTTCACAGACCTGGTCTCTACTGTCTCTCCGTCTCCCTTTGTTAACAGTCATATATCAGGGAGATCATGCCCCTTTGTTTTCTGTGTTCTAGGCTTGTCTCGCTCAACGTTATTGTTCAAGTTCTGACCATTTCCCTGCAAATAACAATATTTCACCATTCCTAATTGCTATGTAGTATTCCATTGTGTAAAGGTACCATATTTTTTGGATCCATTCATCTGTGGAGGGGCATCTGGGTTGTTTCCATATTTTGGCTATTGTGAATTGTGCCGCGATAAACATGGAAGTACAAATGTCTTTTTGATATCTTGGGACTTGCTGTTTAGGATAGATGCCTAGGAGTGGTATGGCTGGGTCATAGGGTAGGTCTATATTGAGCTTTTTGAGAAACCTCCATACTGTTCTCCAAAGTGGTTGTACTAATTTGCACTCCCACCAACAATGCAGAAGGGTTCCTCTTTCCCCGCACCCCCTCCAGCATTTGTTGTTGCCTGAGTTCAAGGTATAGGCCATTCTAACTGGGGTGAGGTGGTATCTCAGGGTTGTTTTTATTTGCATTTCCTTTACTACCAGGGATGTTGAACATTTCCTTATGTGTTTCTTTGCCATTTTTATATCTTCTCTTGTGAAGTCTCTCTTTAGCTCTTTTGCCCATTTCCTAATAGGTTTATTGGGCTTGGAGGGGCTTAGTTTTTTTTTTTTTTTTTGGCCAATCCTGGGCCTTGGACTCAAGGCTGAGCACTGTCCCTGGCTTCCTTTTGCTCAAGGCTAGCACTCTGCCACTTGAGCCACAGCGCCACTACTGGCCGTTTTCTGTATATGTGGTGCTGGGGAGGTATTGTGATACCTCCTGCACTGCTTTTTTTTTTTTGCCTAGAATTGCTTTGGCTATTCTAGGTTTTTTGCTGTTCCATATGAATTTATGGATTGGTTTAGAGAAGATTTTATTAATGATTTTTTTCTTTTATTTATTTTTTGGTACTAGGAATCAAAACCCAGGGCATTTTACTTAGTAGGTAAATGCTTTGCCACTGAGCTACATCCTAGCCCTTTATTGATTATTTTTTGTGTGTCAGTCCTGGGGCTTGAATTTAGGGCCTGGGCATTGTCCATGAGCTTTTGTGCTCAAGGCTAGTGCTCTACCACCAAATCCACAGCTCCACTTGTAGCTTCTTGGGAGATAAGAGCCTCTCGGACCTTCCTGCCTAGGCTGGCTTCAAGCTATGATCCTCTGATTTCAACCTCCTGAGTAACTAGGATTCGAAGCATGAAACAGCAGCATCTGGCTGAACTACTTTCTCACAACTTCTTTTGGATCTTCTATCATCTGTGTCCCTCACAAACCTACGTTTTAACCAATGGCTAACCAATGGTAGCATGCACCTGTCATCCCAAGCTACCTGGAAAGCACAGTGGCTGTACATAGTGATGCACACCTGTCACTGAGTTGACAGGGTAAGCACATATAGAAGAACCACAGTCCAGGAAAAACCACTAAGCCAAAAAGGCACTAGAAAATTGGCTCAAATGGCAGAGCAACTGAGAAAACACTCAAAGGAAAGGGCCTGAGGCTCAACTCAGTAGTAGAATATATAGCAGCTGCAGGTTCCATCTCAACACCACCATCAACAGAAAGGAGAAAAACAGGAAAATGTCGGACATGGGTTTCCTTGTTCTGCCAGATATGTCATGCAGGCATCCAGATTTCACCAGGTTGCATGCAGGCTGTACTTAAAGGCCACAGTCCTCATCTGGGAGCAAAGGCTGACCTTACAGGGTTATTCTATATTGGGACCAATAACAAATGATTCACAAAGGTAGATATTAAATTATACCTGTAATGTCTTCAAAAGTTTGGAGGACTTCCTATGGCAGAGGCCACAGATTAGGACCAATGGACAGGAAGCCTTAGGAGGTATTTGGGGTAAAATAAAAATGTTGTCAGTATTGTTCCATTCTGCCTTCCAAGACTTTTGTCCTAGTAAAATTAAAAGATACTTTGCAGGGGCTGGGGATGTAGCTTGTAGCTCAGTGGTAGAGCACTTGCCTACCATGCACAAGGGCCCTGGTTTCATCTCTAGAACCACAAAAAGTAAAATAAAACAGAAATACCTTTTTTTTTGGGGGGGGGGCAATCCTGGAACTTGAACTCAGTGCCTGAGTGCTGTCCCTAGCTTCTTTTTGCTCAAAGCTAGCATTCTACCACTTTGAGCCACAGCAGTGAGAACCTGTGTGCTCCAGGACCGGAGAAAAAACTTTGCCACCCAGGGTGAGAGTGTGCAGTACGGGTGGCACAGAGCCCTTCCGTCCAATGGTGAGAGTGTACTGTGCAGGTGGCACAGAGCTTCTATCCCATGGGCATATCTACACTTAACTGTGGTGCTGCTTCTCACAGAAACTACCTGTGCTAAAGGGTGGAAACTGAGACATACACCCAAATAAGTGCATGTGAACACTAGAGTACTGGAAGGAGTAAGGTCTACCTCCAGTTAACTGCATCTTATGTGAGATATTATGTCTGCAGGGGCAGAAAAGTTTCAAGACAGCTCTCTATTACTTTTGCAACATCTTTTTCAGCCAGACAAAACTTAAAACTAAAAAAAAATGGTACAGAAAAAATGTTTTTTGTTGTTATTGTTGGTTGTGGTGCTTGCACTCTTGGCCTGGGCACTGTCCCTGAGCTCTTCTGGTCAAGGCTAATGCTCTACCAATTGAGCTACAGTGTCACTTCCAGTTTTCTGGTGGTTAACTGGAGATAAGAGTCTCACAGACTTCCCTGCCCTGGTTGGCTTTGAACTGAGATTCTCAGATCTCAGCCTCCTGAGTAGCTAGGATTATAGGCATGATCCACTGGCACCCAAACAGAAAACATTTAACAAGGGGAAATGAGGTTAGAGGTTCACACCAAGTTCAAGAGGAAGAGCCAATCTCCCCATAGGCAGTCTTGGTCAATTCTTCAAAGCTATCTTGTTCCAAAGAGAAGAATTCTTTGTCTTGTTTTATATATTTTTGGGAGAAAATCAGTAACAGTGGAGTTTTGTAGTATCTTGAAGACATACTGAAAGAATAGTCAGACCCCTAAAATGCTCTATTTCAAAATAATTACTGGCTTCCTGAACACTACTCATTGCAACGACTTCCCTTTCCACTGTGTGTGGGGAGGAGAGATACAGCATAACTCATTTATTATGGTGCCCAGAAGAGTACAAAGCAAATGCCAGGGTGGAATAAGGGTCACATAGGCCAGGCCACATGGTGGTGACTTAAATGCTAAAAGGACAACACTCTCACTGCTAGGCATCCTCCACTGCAAAACAGGGGTGCATGACGGCTTAACTCAAATGAGGAAAGGCTTGGAAAACTAAATAGCTGATCATAAATCTCCTCATAGGTAAGACTTTCTTCCTAGGAACTCTACATAACTAGTAGAATATGGGGTTGTTAATGGAGGTCTCAAGATCAGCACAGCCAAAGCTAGCCATTTCACTTTCACTAAGCTTGCAAATAAGGACAATTAGAGATGGGTTTAGCTGGGTGCTAGTGGCTCACCCCTGTGGCTCTCTTAGGAGGCAGAGATCTGAGAAACACAGTTCAAAGCTGGCTCAGGCAGAAAAGTCTGTGAAACTCTAATCTCCAATGAACCACCAGAAAACCGGAAGTGGTGCTGTGGCTCAAAGTGGTAGAGCACTAGCCTTGAACAAAAAAGAGCTAGGGACAGCGCCCAGGTCCTGAGTAGCCCCACAACTGACAGAATATGAGAGAAAGAAAGAGAGAAAGAGAGAGAGAGAGAAATTGAGAGAAAGATGGAAGGAGAGAGAGAATATTAAAGATTTGCTCATCTAACTCATTTATTATGTTTTACACCTCTAACGCAGCTATGTGGAGTCAGAGACAGAAGGCTCAAGAGTTTGAGGCCATCCTTAACTACTTAGTTTGACAGAGCAAGACCCTGCAAAAAACAAAAAACCCAAATTTAAACAAGAGCATTGGGGCTGGGAATATAGCCTAGTGGCAAGAGTGCTTGCCTCGTATACATGAGGCCCTGGGTTCGATTCCTCAGCACCACATATACAGAAAATGGCCAGAAGTGGCGCTGTGGCTCAAGTGGCCAAGTGCTATCCTTGAGCAAAAAAGAAGCCAGGGACAGTGCTCAGGCCCTGAGTTCATGGCCTAGGACTGGCCAAAAAAAAAAATTAAACAAGAGCATTGGAGGTGTCTCACCCACCCCCACGAGCACTTAGGTGGCCTCGCACCAAGCTACATCCAGCCCTGTGATATACGTTGGTTAAGGTAAAAATGGTACGTAAAGGGTGATATCTATATATACGGTTTTCAAACAGATTATCCCTGGTACTGTGGAGCTCTCGGGAAACCACTCAGCCACCACTTAGTTCAAGGCCACCAGCACTGGCACACCTGTCCTTCAGGGAGTACACAGGCTATGTGCCAGAGTGAAAACTGATTATGCAGAAGAACAATAAAAGTGTGCAAATCAATCAAAATTATGGATCTCAATAAAAGGTACCCACCTTTTCTCCAAGGGTTCTGAGAATAGTTACTGAGCCAGAGAGAACAGGAAATAAAATTCTCATTCTAATTGTTTTACAGGAAAAGGATAAAACCTCCAGGAAGGACAGAGAGAAAATGGTCAGAACAAATAACTAGTCATTTCAAAGGTATCTTGGAAGTAGAGGGTCTTATCTAAACTACAGAAGTTTGGTGAAAGCAACACTTGTGTTTTGCAGTGATGGGGATTAAGTCATTTCAGGCAAGCTCTCTACCACTGAGCACACCCTGTCACTGTGTATGCAGTCCAGACTGTCCTCCAACTTGCCATCCTCCTGCCTCTGCCTCCTGAGTGCTGGGATCACAGGTGTACACAACCACATCTAGCTAAAAACTACTTTTGAAGAAAAGATCATTTCAGGTTGCTTTAATAGAAAATCCTTGCTCAGTTTTTAAATTCTTGTTTTTTGATTCCAAAAATCTTAAAATTTATAACATTCCTTTGAGCTAATAATGGTGGTATATGTTTGCAAAACTCAAGGTCAGCCTGGGTTACATAGGAAGTTCAAGGCCATCTTTGCTCCATAGTGAATGAGACCTTGCTTTTTTTTAGTCTTTTTGATTTTTTTTGTTGTTATTTTAACTGTACTTATTTTTTGTCTTTCCTTTTTTGGTACTAGTTGTTGGGGACTCAGTTTTGGCCTTGGTGGGGGAAGGGCACCAAGAGCCAGACACTGCCCTTCCCCCAGCCCTGGGACAGTGTGGGAGGGAGCCCCTCCCACCTTCCGGCCTCAACGGGAAAAGAAGCCCCCCACCCCTGGGGGGCGAACACGTGCGTGCCACCATGGTGGGGTTGTCCGGCCCACAAAGGGGGTTTCATGACATCACCTGATGGGCAGCTCGGCTTAGGTAATGGCCCAAGTCCTTTCCTTTCCCATTACCGCTATATAAGCCCCCCTCCCAAATTATATCCTTTGAGACTCATTCAACCATCACAGAGTCTCCCAGATGCCTTCTTCCGCCTCCGTTCCTGGTGACATGTGAGGGGATGGGGGGGGAGGGGAGGCTTCAGCAACCTTTCCTCAATTTAGAGTATTTCCATAGGAGTATGCCTTGGCCTTCTGCCAGCGGAAGGCAAGGCCGAGTGCTCTTTCATAGATTTTGGGGTTCAAGCATTTTCCCCGGGAGATCGGGGAGAAAGGGATCCGTCAGATCCCGACAACTAGTGATCAAATCCAGAGCACTGCACTTGCTACATTCCAGCCCCTTTCCTTTTCTCCGTGTGTGCGCGCACATGCATGCATTGGTCCTAGAGCTTGAATTCAGGGTCTAGACTTGTCTCATTGTTTTCACTTGAGGCTGGTGCTGTACCACTTGACCTCCACTTCCACTTTTTGTTGATTAATAGTACATAGAGTCTCACAGTATTTCTTGCATGGGCTGGCTTTGAACCATGATCCTCAGATCTCAGCCTTTTGAGTAGCTAGGATTATAGGCATGAGCCACCAATGTCTGGCTGTGCAAATATTCTTTCAGGGGAGTTTTCAAACAAAGAACAAAGGAGACCAGCCATATAAACCTTTCAACACTTTGCTCTAAAACACAATTTTTTTTTTTTTTTTTTTGGCCAGTCCTGGGCCTTGGACTCAGGGCCTGAGCACTGTCCCTGGCTTCTTCCCGCTCAAGGCTAGCACTCCGCCACTTGAGCCACAGCGCCGCTTCTGGCCGTTTTTCTGTATATGTGGTGCTGGGGAATCGAACCTAGGGCCTCGTGTATCCGAGGCAGGCACTCTTGCCACTAGGCTATCTCCCCAGCCCCCTAAAACACAATTTATATATTTCAAAAAACTAGCTTTGGTTAGTTTTAACTTTTCTCTGAAATCATGTACCTTTTATAGTACTGAAGTATACTAGAATGATGTTACAAAATAGATATAGTTTCAAACTACAGGAACTTGCAAATTAAAATAAATGAGAGGAAAAATTAAACCTGTAAATTAATAGAGAGAAAGGAAAAAATAGTTTAGCCAGGTACTAGTAGCTCTCATCTGGAATCTAGCTACTCAGGAGACTGAGATCTGGGAATCCTGGTTCAAAACAAGTCCACACAGGAAAGTCCATGAGACTCTTATCTTCAATAAACTCCTCAGAAAAAGCCAAAAGTGGCATTGTGACTCAAGTGAAAGAGCTCTAGCCTTGAACAAAAGAAGGTCAGGGACAGTGCCCAGGCCAGGAGCTCAAGCCCCATGACAAAAAGCAAAACAAAACAAAAGAAATTTTAAATCAACAGGCCAGTACAAATAAAAGACAGCAACCACATCTAACACATATTGGGGATTGAATCCAGGGCCTCCTACATGTTAACTCAACCTCTTGAGTTATGCCCCCAGAAGAAGACTGACTCCTAAATGGAGAAACTATCGTGGGGATACATACAGAAAAATCTGACAACAGAATAACCTCACTAAGTAGCTACATCAGCAAAAGAAAAATGGCTTTATCAGTGGACTTAACAAAAATAGCACCATGTGCTGGGTGATAGTGACTTACTCCTGTAATTCTAGTTACTTAGGAGGCTAAGATCTGAGGATCACAGTTCAAAAGCCAGCTAGGTCAGTTACGTCCATGAGATGCTTATCTGCAATTAACTACCAAAAAGCAGGAAGTAGAGCTATGGCTTAAGTGGCAGAGCACTAGCCAAGAGCAAAAAAGCTCATGGATAGAACCCAGGCCCTGAATTCAAGTCCCAGGATCATCACACACACACACAAAGAATGTCTTTTATATTAAGTGGCCTGGGTTACTGCCAATGCTGGTCCATGCCTTCTGACAACAATTGAACACAAGATACTTGAGACATCCACAATAACCAACAAGGGAACACTGGATATTTCAGCTGAGCAAAGCAGATGTCAGACAATAACAGCTACAGTGTTCAGTTGTTTGTAGTGAATAACTATTTCTTGCCTTCACCAACAATAATCTCAAGACAAAGAAGAGGCTCATGATAATTTTTCAAATGAGGACAAATTTTAAGGTCATGGCTCCCTGACAGAGCCAAAAGTATCACAGGACGTATAGTCAGCACAAAAACCTCAACACAGTTCCTTTTCCTTTATGTAACTGAAACTTTTAAAGTAACCAAGGATGGTATCTCCTCAACACAAGCTGAAGATGAACAGTGATTGGCACTCAAATAAGCAGCTATTACCCAAAGCAAATTTTACAAGTTTGTCCATAAAATAAGTTTCTTTCCTGAATCTAAGGTAGATATTACTTACTGTGATTCTAACATATTGTGTCCTCACACTAGAGGGAGGAGGCAAAATCTCTTAAGAAGATAAAGTATAACTTTAACTTGACCACTTTTTGGGGAGTGATATTACCATTTGAATTCAGGACTCTAACACTTGAGTCACATCTCTAGCTCCTTGTTGCTTCATTTTCTTTTCATATGGACTCTCCAACTTTCTAACTGGGCAATTATCCTAAAAGTATTCCACCACAGTGGTAAGTTTCTTAGTGAAGTCTCTTATTTTGTTAGAAGTCAATTGCTTTTTTTTCTTTTTGGCAGTCCTGGGCTCGAACTCAGGGCCTGAGCACTGTCCCTGGCTTCTTTTTGCTCAAGGCTAGCAGTCTGCCACTTGAGCCACAGCGCCACTTCTGGCCTTTTCTATATATGTGGTGCTGAGGAATCAAACCCAGGGCTTCAAATATACAAGGCAAGCACTCTTGCCACTAGGCCATATTCCCAGCCCATCAATTGCTTTTGTGTTGTTTGACATTTCAACTCAAGCCTTATGCTCACTAGACCGGCAGCAATCTAGCAATCTGAGCCACATATTCAGTACTCTCCTTAGCTCTCCTTCTCCCTTTACTTTCCTTCCTTCCTTCCTTCCCTTTTATTTTCTTCTTTTCTTTCTTATGCTAGTACATGGGCTTGAAATCAGGGCTTTATGCTCTTGCTGACTTTGTTGCTCATGGCTGGAGCCTTAACATGTAAGCTACCTTTTTTGCCAGTCCTGAATTTAAGGCCTCAGCACTGTCCTTGGCTTTTTTTTTTTTTTTTTTTTATGCTCAAGGCTAGCACTCCACCACTTGAGCCACAGCCCCACTTCTGGCTTTTTCTGTTTATGCGGTACTGAAGAATCGAACCCAGGGATTCATGCATGCTAGGCAAGCACTCTATCACTAGGCCACATTCCCAGCCCCATCTCCACTTTTTAAAATATCTTTATCATCTAAGTTTCATGAAGGATTTTACAAATAAGAATGAGAATAAGGGCTGGGAATATAGCTTTGAGGTAGAGTGCTTGCCTTGCATGCATGAAGCCCTGGGTTCGATTCCTCAGCACCACATAAACAGAAAAGGCCAGAAGTGGCGCTGTGGCTCAAGTGGTAGAGCGCTTGCCTTGAGCAAAAAGAAGCTCAGGGACAGTGCTCAGGCCCTGAGTCCCAGACCCGGGACTGGGGGGGAAAAAAAAGAATGAGAATGAGATATACTAAGTTTATGAGTTTTGTTTGTTTTGTTTTTTTGCCAGTCCTGGGCCTTGAACTCAGAGCCTGCGCACTGACTTCTTTTTGCTCAAGGCTAGTGCTCTGCCACTTGAGCCACAGCGCCACTTCTGGCCGTTTTCTATATATGTGGTGCTGAGGAATCGAACCTAGGGCTTCATATATACGAGGCAAGCACTCTTGCCACTAGGCCATATTCCCACCCCAGTTTATGAGTTTTGTATAGAAACACATTTTGAATAAATTTGAAACCTATAGATTCTAACTCATTTATCTCTTCTAACCAGCCCCTCCTTTCCATAACCATTGTTTTAAGTCATATTGCTAAACCTTCTTACTAGGATTTATGAAGTCCTCTCAAATCTTCCAGAAATATCTTCTGGTCATGTTACTGCCTTGTTTACAACTCTGGAATGATTCATCCCCACTTCAGAACAAAGCCAACACCTTGGTAAACTCTGGGTCTTTTGATCCTATTTGCCTCTCCAGGGTCACCCTCTCTCCAAGTTCCTAGCCTACCACTTGTCTCAGTCCTGCTTCCCCCAATCATACTGCTGTTCTCCACTCTCCATTTCACTTGTCCTTTCTCTACTTGTTCCTTGTCTACAAAGCCCACTCATGACTGATGTCCACATGGACACCTTCCCTGATGTGTTGTTCACACTGCTTAGGAAACACAGAGTCTGGCGAGACTTACCACCAGGCTGTGAGGAATTTGAGAACAGACACTTCTTTTCTTTTCTTTTTTGGCAGGTTGTAGGGTTTGAACTCAGAGCCTAGGTCCTGTCCCTGAGCCTTTACAATCAAGGCTAGAGCTCTACCACTTGGAGTCACAGTACCACTTCCAGTTTTCTGGTGGTTAATTGGAAATAAGATTCTCCCAGACTGGGGCTGGGGATAGGGCCTAGTGGCAAGAGAGCTTGCCTTGTATACATGAGGCCCTGGGTTCGATTCCCCAGCACCACATATACAGAAAACGGTCAGAAGTGGCGCTGTTGCTCAAGTGGCAGAGTGCTAGCCTTGAGCAAAAGGAAGCCAGGGACAGTGCTCAGGCCCTGAGTTCAAGGCCCAGGACTGGCCAAAAAAAAGATTCTCCCAGACTTTCCTGCCCAGGCTGGCTTTGAACCTTGATCCTCAGATCTCAGTTTCCTTATGATTACAGGCATGAGCCACCAACACCCAGCCAGACACTTTTTACTGCCTTTCCCCCCCTAAGGATTAACCATAGTCACCCTGGCAGAAAACAAACATAACATTCACTTGTCTGAATAAATGTTCAATTTCTTGATAGGGTCCTCTGAATGACTTCTTTTGGAAGTCATTTACTAATGTGTTCTTTAACCATTAAAAAAAATCTAGCTTGCAGAAGCTTTTGCTGATTAGCAAAAAAAAGTACACAGATCAACTGTATCTACCTGACACCCATGCCTTCTCTCTAGTTAAGAGCGCCTTGATTTTCTTTGGGGAAATCTGATTTCTCACATGCTTAGTGTAGTTCTAGTGTGACTGGCTCCTGAATTCAGGGTAAGGCTCCTTCCCCAGGCCTAGTTGATTAATCAGATTCATAGGAATTAGGCCCCAAATACATATTAGGTCTAGAACTTCAGGGGAAGTTACAGGAACTAGGCATTTTCCCCCCACAGTAGAAAATGGTATGATGGTTTAAAATACTTTCACAAACTTTCTGTCTCCCTTCAGACTGTGATGTCCTTTTTTTTTTATCTAGTAAACCTAAGGAACAGAATGTGGAGGATGCAAATGTTGGACTTCCAAAACTAGATCATAAAAGGAACAATGTTTCTCACCCCTGCATGCAGCCCTCTTCAGTCTCTCAGAGGTTCCCTGTGAGGGACAACAGCAGCAGGTGAGGGTAGTGGGCTCCAGGGAAAAGCCCGCTAGATGCATCGGTGGGCCACCCATACCTAGGTGAACTAGACTGAAGCCCTGACCCACAGAAACTGTTGAATAGCAAAAGGGGTCTTAGTCCATTATACTGTGTTTACTCATGACAGCAACAGATTATAATACAAGGAGCCTAGGGGAGCATGAGCCCGAGAAAAAAAGCCAACACAGAGTAGAGAAGCACCATGAGCGGGTGAGGACTAAAACAACTCCCCACCATTTCCAGATCCTGACCTCATCCTTGTCCGCGGTCCCATCGTGCTCCCTGGGCTCAGGGAACCGTCACAACAGCCCGCAGGCGTCCACCCACAGCCGGGGCCACGCTGGTCCCCAGTCCCACCCGGCCCCGCACTTCCTCCACTGCACGCCGTACGGTTTACTGGGCCCTTGTCTCCGCGCCTCCAGAGCCGACGCGGCGTCCGAGGGCCAAAGCGCGCCTGGAGGCGCAAGGACCCGCAGGCCCGGGCAGCTGACTGCGCCGTGACCTCGCGCGAGGCCGTGAGGACGACGCCCGCCCCCCACGCCGGACTCAACCCAGCCCACGCGGGTGAGACCGAGCGTGTGGCTATTACCTCAGCCGGCTCCGGACGGGCTCTCACGCGTCTGCGAGACAGGTGGGGGTGCAGCACTTTCGGGGCTCCTCATCAAATGGTCAACTACAGAAGCTGGCTCAGCTGCGGCCCCTGGGGCCAGCGATCCAAGGCCTGGAGACCTGGAGAGCAGATTCGGCAATGGCGCGGCAGTATACACTACAGGCCATGCCCCCCTCCCATCTTAGCCGAGCCCCTTAGACGGCCCCGCCTCCGCCACAGACCACGCCCTCGGGGGGGACCACCTCGGGTCCCGCCTCCTTCCAGGTTAGCAGGCCCCACCTCCTCCCACCGGTTAGGCGAGCCCTTCTGGTGACCCCGCCTCCTCCGCGTTAGCCGAGCCCCTCAGGAGGCCCCGCCTCCACCGCATGACCCGCCTCCTCCCCCGCCCCCCGTTAGCCCGAGCCCCTCAGGAGGCCTCGCCTCCGCCCAGGCCTCGCCTCCTTCCCTGGTTAGCCAAGCCCCTCAGGAGGCCCCGCCTCTGCCGCAGGCCCCGCCTCCGGAACGCGTCCCGCCCTCGCGTAAGGACTCCTCGGTCCTCAGGTTCCGCCTTCATTACGTCACTTCTGGCCTGTGTTGTCAAAGCCGTTCAGTCCAGCTGCGGGCCTGGGTTTTGGGGTAGCCTGGAATTGGGGTTGCGGCTCAGGCAATTTGCAGAGTTGCCAGAGTACTGCGCATTTAGAGGTCTGAACACTCTCACTGCTCCGGCTTAGGCGCTGCACCTTTTTTCCCCAAACCTGCACGGTAACGCTGACTGCCCTCCTTGGGAGACCTCGGAAGCCCGACTTCGGTGGGATAGGCCTGGCCTCGCTTTGGCTTTATTTTCTACTGCAAGGTTGCGCTTCGTTTCAAGCACTTATTAGCCGTAGTATTTCCTCTTCTCCGAATGTTGGTCTGTGTTTTAAAGGGGGTGGGAGTGTGCGTGCACACGTGCGCGCGCGCCCGCCCCATTTCTAGGGCTTGCACTCAGAGCGTCGGCTCTATCCCTGAAGGTTTTTTTTTTAGCTCAAATGGTAGAGCGCTTACCACTTGAGCCTCAGCTCCAGTTCCAGCTTTTTTGATTAATTGGACATAAGAGTCTCACAGGCCGGGCGCCGGTGACTCACGGTGACTCTCCTAGCTGAGATCTGAGGATCGTAGTTCAAAACCAGCCCAGGCAGCGAAGTCCATGAGACTCATCTCCAATGAACCACCAGAAAACCGGAAATGGAGCTATGGCTCAAGTGGTAGAGCGCTAGACTTGACCAAGAAGCTCAGGGACAGCGCCCAGGACCAGAGTTCAAGCTCCACGACCAAGGGAAAAAAAAAGCCTCACGGGCTTTCCTGTCTGGGCTGGCTTTGAACTTGGTGCTCTGCCACTTGAGCCATGTTTCCACTTCTGGCATTTTGTTGGTTAATTGTAAATAAGAGTTTCTGGGAGTTATCTTCCTGGGCTGGCTTTGCACCTTGATCCTCAGATCTTAATCTACTGAGTGGCTAGGATTACAGATGTGAGACACTAGTGCCCAGCTAAGTCTTGGCTTTTTTGCTCAAGGCTGGTGCTTTGCCACTTGAGCTACAGCTTTTTGCTGGAGATGAGTCTCGTGGATTTGTCTTCCAATGCTGGCTTCAAAACCTGGATCCTCTGTTCTCATCCTCCGGAGCAGCTATGATTACAGACGTGAGCCACCTAGTATTAGAATGCCTTTCTTTTTAAACTTCCCATTTCTATGTCACAAAGATGTTTTAATAGCAGAAGTAGCATATAATGACCTTATCCAAAGTGAAATCCATAGGCGATATGGACCCAAAGGAACCAGGTTTCTTAGACTAAATATCTATAGAAAGGAGTTCAAGTTTTATTCTAAGTACAATGGAAAGACATTATGTAATTAGTGTTAGGTTTTTAAAGTAGGTATCTGGTAAAAGAGAATGCCATGCGGTATTCAAGCAGGAGAGAAAGTTTATTACTGACCTGAACTGTGTGGGCTTGTGGCCAAGATGATCCATGGCAGGGGGTGTGGCCAGGTGAATTAGGATGTGACTTCAGGGAAAGGGGAGGTAACTGCCTCCAGGTCTGCTGGTTACCCAGGTAACTGGGTGGAGACTTAATGAGGTGGGGGCATCTACATGGAGCCTTCCAGAGATGGACTTTACAATTAGGTTTACATTAAAGAGATCAGATGTCCTGCATTGTGGAGAAAATATGTGTGTATCTTTGGGGGAGAAACTTGAAAATTAAAGTAGGGAGATTACCTAGGAATTTATTTTCCTGTCTTAAGGTAAAAGATGAGGGTAATGTGGACAGTGCAGTTAGAACCAGACAAACCCAATTCTGTTGATTAACAGCAATATGCCCAACTTACATGCATAGCTCCATTGCAACATATTAATTGCTTTCATGTCTCCTTTTATCATCTAAATGGAAGATCATAAGCTTAGAGAGTAAATCATAGGACCTAAGTTTAATTTTATTTGATCTTGCAAAAGTCATGAAAGGCACTTTTAGCACCCTCATTTTATTATTGGGGCCCCTGGGAAAGAAGCCCTGGTTCTGAGTCATGCCATTTGGCCTCCAAGAAAAAAAAGGCATAAAACATAAAATGGGAAAAAATGTATTTACAGTTTTTGATAAAACTGGAAGAGAGACCTTCTCAGTCTGTCCCTACCTTTTTCACAGCAGCATTACAATTTATAGAAAGGACTTAAAAGCCAGAAACACGCATATTGAGAATCAGCTGTGGGGCCCAGTGAGTTGAGCTGGAACAAATAGGTCACAAAAGCCCAAGTTTTATCTTTCCAGATTCCAGTTGCAGAGACAGGGCTTCAGGGCGGCTGCTTTTGCTCTCACTATACTATTTCCGTAGGGAACCGGAACTGAGAAAAGACTCTCCACCCCCACCACCACCCCAAAAAAAAGATGAAGAAGAAAAAAAATCTCCCCAGATGTTTAACAAAATCAAGACTGTAATATGGAGGTCAGATCTGTCCAGAGAAAGAGGGCAGAAGCTGACTACAACTCCGCTATCACCTCAACCCCATCTGTTCAGAGGCCCAGGAAGATTCCCTCTCAGGGTAAACAATAGTGCCCCTGCCGAATCCGCAACGCCAATTCTTGATGAGCATGCCTGGATTCCTATAGGAAGGGAAGCCCCAGGGAAGTGCCATCCCCAGGTAATGGGAGTTGCTGAACCCCAAGAGACAGGGGCGGCACATGACTTACAGGTTATTGAACCTGTCTGTCAAGTGCTTGGAACTGGGAGCTTCCTGTGACCCTGCCCCCTGGCCTATTTAGGGGCAGGCGAACTCAGGCGCCATTACGCAATGCCACATGTTTGAGCCTTGTGTCTGTCCTCTCCATGGCGTCCCAATTCAGCTCTCCACTGGAGCTGAATTGGCTTGTTGGTTCTTGGAAATCCTCCGGAAGTAAGTCTCTGTGCCACTCTCCTGTGCGTTATATGTGTTTCTGAAACCTGGGACCGGTCCATCCGGAACTTCCCCAATAAATTCATCTTTTTACTTGAGACTGTCTCTGAGTGGTGGACTCTTGGAGGGATGGGGGATTCCCCCCCCCCCCCCATTACAAAGACAAAACAAAAACTCCAGTCAGGGGAAATGAAACAAAGCTCATAATTCCACGGCTAGCAAGAAAAGTTCCAGACTTTTCTTTTTTTTGCCAGTCCTGGGCCTTGGACTCAGGGTCTGAGCACTATCCCTGGCTTCCTTTTGCTCAAGGGTAGCGCTCTGCCACTTGAACCACAGCGCCACTTCTGGCCGTTTTCCACATATGTGGTACTGGGGAATTGAGCCCAGGGCTTCATGTATATGAGGCAAGCTCTCTTGCCACTAGGCCATATTCCCAGCCCTCGAGACTTTTCTTTTAATGAAAGCTGGGTTTTAACTGCTCCAGGGACAACTTGTTATGACCTTGCGGCCTGCCAGAGCTCCACTCCCAAACTACATTTCCCGGCAGGCGCTGCGTCTGCGTCACGTACTTCCTCCCGGCACCCTCCACGGCTAAAAAGCCGAGCGGGCTCGGGGCAACGCCACCAGGCTCCCTTCGTCGCTGCTGCCGTCGCCCACCTGAGAGGAGCTGTTGTGGCAGTTTCCGCTGGCCACCATGTCTGCCCAGGCGCAAATGAGAGCCCTGCTTGACCAGCTCATGGGCACCGCGCGGGACGGTGAGTGGGCGGCCGGCCAGGCGTGGGGCTAAGGGCGGGAGTGAGACGAGGCCTCCGAGCGGCCTGAGGCAGGGGCTGCGCCCATGTGCGCCTGCGCCTGCACCGCTGTGCTGCCCTCCCGCGCCCGCCGCCCTCAGGCGCCGAGTCTTTGTGTGAGCGGCTTCGCCTTCCGGGCCACCGCGGCCGGAGGGCCACGGCGGGCTCCTTCCCCGGAGTCCAAGCCATCAGTGTGGCACCTGCGACGTCCTCCGGGTCGGCGCCGGGGCTCCGCGCCCCTCTGCGAAAGGGGACGGTGAAGGGCTGGAGCCGGCCTGGGCTCCGGGTCACCAGTTCGCCGTCAGGTGGGGGAACTCCCCCAGCGACCTCAGGGAAGAAGCTACGCTCGAGGGAGCAGATGGGGCCTCGACGTCCTGGGCGCGCTCGTTCCTTTGCTAGGGAGCCGCGCGTTGACCTTCTCTAACGAGGGTTCCCGCCGAGTATTCATTTTTCCAGCCCCCGTCCCCCAGCCACGCAGGAGAACCTCTGTAGCCAGCACTTGGCAGTGGTTAGGTAGGTTACCACAGGGAGGAACGCAAGGTCCTGATGGTTTCTCAGGAGAAAGCCATAGCATCCTTGGAAAACTATACCTGCTGTGGTTTGTGTTTTCTTTTCTACTAAAGTAATGAAGTTGTAATTTCACACTGGCACATTCGTAGGGCTGTGCAGATTCTTTGCACTTTATTTCGTAGGTGAATAAGTGCTTTTAGCTTTCTTTGTATATGAGTTGCTTTTGAATTGCTTCCCCTATTTTTATTTCATACAAACTGAACAATTGTGGCCCCTCTATTTTATTTATAAAGGTTCAGTGTATCTTTGCCTGCCTACATCAATCTGCAAGGGAGTTGCAGAAAAGCCTCATGTTCATCGAGCCGTGAGTCACAACCAATTTCTAAGCTGTTATAACAAAAAAGTGTTTGCTTTTTTTCACAAGTAACTTTTAAAGTGTAGTTTAGAAAGAAAAAAGAAACATTTTCAATAAAAAGACACTACATTAATCCTGGATGCTTGCAAGTCCTGAAATATACCCCTCCTTGACTATTACACAGCTCTGTGTCCTATACACAGATTAGCTTTAAAATTTGTCACATACCACTTTGCCTTTACTTTTATGTATCATTCCCCCTGACTTCCTTACTGCAGGTGTGGGCAAGAAAACTTTTCCTTTAAAACTTTTCAACAGCGGGCATAAAATTCTGCAGCTGAGTTCTTGAAGAATGCAGATGGGTACAGTATGTGTTGGAGCTCACAGTGTGTATTGACTAACCTAGTTCTTTCTTGCCTTTTTTTTTTTTTTTGTATTGTCTAGTTAAAAGTGACTCCGGTGCCAACTTTCTTTTTTAAGGGCGGGGATGAAAGGTCAGTAGGAAAAATGGGTTATTTAACAGTCAGTGATAGAGCTTGAAGGCATTTTCCTTTTTGTAATTTTGAGCAAGACATTGCCTGTGCATTTGTCTGTAACAAAGATTTGATTAATAAGTAGCTTTTGTTGGTGTAAATTACCACTTATAAGTCATATGTGGTGATTCATAGCACTATGATTACATGGGTTTTAGTATGTCAATCCCCACATGTGTATTTTGGCTAATGGCTTCTTTTGCTCATTCTTTTACTTCTGACTCAACTTGTTTGGCACAGTGATGGAGTCAGATCTCATTAATGTGGTTCTTCTTGATAAACTTATTCTTTAAAAAAAAAAAAGATCTGTGCAGTTGTAAATTATCTTTAGATCAGCTTTTCCGTAGATGATGGGGAGAGCAAAGAAGTGATAGTCTACAAATCATCCAGGTGAATTTTTGTGCCAGGCAGTCTAATTTGTTTAACATTATAATACTGTCTTATTTAAAACCATAAATGAATTTCAGGAGATGAAACCAGACAGAGGGTCAAGTTTACAGATGACCGAGTCTGCAAGAGTCACCTTCTGGACTGCTGCCCCCATGACATACTGGCTGGGACGGTAAGTATGTTTGGGGACCTCTTGGGATACTCAATGTGTAGAATAGTAGGTGCATTTTGCTGGCTCTCATAAGATCCTTGAAGTGTGGATATTGTGTGTGGTAGTGAAGGTGTTTCAGATCGAACTCAGTTCTTCAGACCAGAAGTTTCCTATTACTTTTCTTTTTTGGGGGGGGGGCCAGTCCTGGGCCTTGGACTCAGGGCCTGAGCACCGTCCCTGGCTTCTTCCCACTCAAGGCCAGCACTCTGCCACCTGAGCCATAGCGCCCCTTCTGGCCGTTTTCCATATATGTGGTGCTGGGGAATCGAACCGAGAGCTTCATGTGTGGGAGGCAAGCACTCTTGCCACTAGGCCATATTCCCAGCCCATAGGCCAGGAGAATTTTTTTTTTATTACTTTTCAAATTAAAGATTCTGTTAGTTTGATAGAATTTTATGCTGTAGAACATTTTTTCACTCATAAAGCGCAGTCTGTAAAGCTGATCAGATTGGTAGTCATTTATAGTGTGATCTTCATGATTAAGTAGTGCAGGTAGCCTGGTGTAGTGAAAAGTGTACTTTAAGTCAGCCTTTGTAGATTTGGGTGGTTTGTTTAATTTCAGGTGATTGTATGCTTTTCATCTAGCTAAGCACTTGGCTTCTCTTTCTCATTTCTTTTCTTTTCCCTTTCCCCTCCACTCCCTTCCCTTCCTCTCTTCCCCATACCTCTTCTTTCTTTTCCCCTTTCCTTTCTGTCCTCTCCCTTCCCCAACAATGAGCTCTATTTTTTTTTTTTTTTTTTTTTGGCCAGTCCTGGGCCTTGGACTCAGGGCCTGAGCACTGTCCCTGGCTTCTTCCCGCTCAAGGCTAGCAACTCTTCCACTTGAGCCACAGCGCCACTTCTGGCCGTTTTCTGTATATGTGGTGCTGGGGAATCGAACCTAGGGCCTCGTGTATCCGAGGCAGGCACTCTTGCCACTAGGCTATATCCCCAGCCCCTATTTTTTTTTTTAATACCAAACTCTGGCTTAAACTAAGCCTTGTTACTGGCTCTTAACTTTTTTACTCAAGGTTGGTGCTATGCCAGTGAGCAACAGCTCCACTTCTGGCTCTTTCTTGGTTAGTTGAAGATCAAACCTTGATCTGGTCTGAACCTACCCCTGAGTAGCTATACAATTACAGCTGTGAGCCACCTGTGCCTGGCTTGACACACACTTTTTTTGTCTAATACTGTAACTTGATACTGAATCTTCGCATATGAGCTCCTATGTTATTTAGCTGACCAGAGCAGGAGGTACCTATGTGGATGCTTGGACTCACGACATTAACACTCAAGCTAGCTGCCAATGGCTTATATCTATAATCCTAGCTACTCAGGAGGCTGAGTTCCAAGGATGGTGGTTTGAAGCCAACCAAGGCAAGAAAGTCTGTGAGACTTTATCTCCAATTAGCCACCAAAAAGCTGGAGGTAGAGCTTTGGCTTAAATGGTAGAGGGCTAGTCTTGAGCAAAAAGTTTCAGGGACAGTACCCAGACCCTGAGCTCAAGCCCCAGGATTGGCGCACGTATGCATGCATGTGTGCGCACACACACACACACACAATATAACACTTGAAATCTGGACCTGGTTGTGCATCATATAATATCAGCACTAGGGAGTTAGAGGTAGTTAGGGCTGGGAATATGGCCTAGTGGTAGAGTGCCTGCCTCGTGTACTTGAAGCCCTAGGTTTGATTCCTTAGCCCCACATATATAGAAAAGGCCGGAAGTGGCGCTGTGGCTCAAGTGGTAGAGTGCTAACCTTGAGCAAAAAGAAGCCAGGGGGGCTGGGAATATGGCCTAGGGGAAAGAGTGCTTGTCTTGTATACATGAAGTCCTAGGTTCAATTCCTTAGCACCACATATATAGAAAATGGCCAGAAGTGGTGGTGTGGCTCAAGTGGCAGAGTGCTAGCCTTGAGCAAAAGAAGCCAGCGACAGTGCTCAGGCCCTGAGTTCAAGGCCCAGGACTGGCCAAAACAAAAACAAAAACAAAAAAAGAAGCCAGGGACAGTGCTCAGGCCCTGAGTTCAAGCTCCAGGACTGGCAAAAAAAAAAAAAGTTCAAGGCTAGGAGAGGCTATGTGACCATATGTTAGAAAATAGGGAGAGGAAAAAGTTGTAAATTGTTGTTCACACTAACATACACAGTACTTCAAACAGAGCTTACTGGTAATATGTCATTTTTAGTAATAGAGCCTTCTCAAATTGGTCAGTGGAATTGGTCCAATTATTGTCCAAGATTGTCAGGTAAAGAGATAGTTGGAGTGTTTATTGGGCTGTGAATCAGCCACCTGTTCTGCTTTGTTTCCTTTAATACACGAAGTTCTGTGTTGTGATTGCCAAAGTCTAATTTATTTTCTTCCTTGTTTAGTTTTTGATAGTCTATATAAGCCAGATTGCTCTGGAACTTAAGATGTTTCTGCCTCTGCCTCATGAGTGCTTCATTCCTGGGCAGTTTCAAAGTGTTAGTAAAAAAAGTAAATTGGTTAAGTTCATGTGTAAACTTTTTGTTTGTTTTCCACAGAGGATGGATTTAGGAGAATGTACCAAAATCCATGATTTGGCCCTCCGTGCAGATTATGAAATTGCAAGTAAAGAAAGAGACCTGTTTTTTGAGTTGGATGTAAGTTATATTTGGTGTTGATTTATCCTTATTGTAAAAAAACCTAATAGTGAACTACTAAGAATAATGTAATGCTTATAAATTATAAAGCAAAATAAAAAAATGGAAATTTGTAATCCCATCACTCAGACTGAGCACTAGGCTGTGAGAAATAAAATCTTTTATCTGCGTGTTTTTCAACATATACTACCCTGAATTTGATTTTTTATTTTTGTGTGTGTATGTTTGTGTATTTGTACTCATCTGCTGGTACTAGGGCCCAAACTCAAGGCCACATAAACAGAAAAAGCCAGAAGTGGCACTGTGGCTCAAGAGGTAGAGTGCTAGCCTTGGGCAAAAAAAGAAGCCAGGATAACTTAGGCCCTGAGTCCAAGCCCTAGGACTAGTTAAAAAAAAAATGTGCTGGGGGACTGGAAATGTGGCTTAGTGATAGAATGCTTGCCAACATGATTCAATTTCTCCGTACCACATAAACAGAAAAGGCTGGAAGTGGTGCTCTGGCTCAAGTGGTAGAGTGCTATCCTTGAGCTTCTGCTCAAGGACAGTGCCCAGGCCCTGAGTTCAAGCCCCAGGTTTGGCAAAAAAAAAAAAAAATACATTGTGCTTGAAGCTCACACCTATAACCCTAGCTAAACAGGAGGCTGATATCTGAGGATCAGAGTTCAAAGCCAGACTGGGCAGGGGAGTCTGTGAGTCCCTTCTCTCCAATTAACCACCAGAAAACTGACACTAGCCTTGAGTTGAAGAGCCCAGGGACAGCACCCAGGTCCAGAGTTCTGGGGCTGTATACATTGTTAGTAATAGCTCTTTCTTTTCCTGGAGCTAGGCAATGGATCATTTGGAATCCTTCATTGCCGAGTGTGATCGGAGGACTGAGCTTGCCAAGAAACGACTGGCAGAAACACAGGAGGAGATCAGTGCAGAAGTTTCTGCAAAGGTATGTCTGGTAACTTTGGTGGCATATATTACTATCTAAAGGCAGGCATGGTACACACCTATAATTCCAATGTTTGTACAGCAAAGATGGAAAGATGGGGACCTCAAGGCCAGCTTGAGCTACAAAGTGAGGGAAGGACTGTGGTGTCACTCAGTAGTAGAGGGATTACTAACTGTGCTCAAGACTCAGAATTCCATTCTTAGTGCTACGAAAAAAAGATCACTATCTGAATATTGAGTTGCCCGTTGGGTGACCACCAGCATTAATAGGGTGATTTTGGGTGTGTGAGTCTCTCTTTATTGGATAGTCCTGTGGGGACAGAATCCTACCATCAAGTGATTTGTGTTCAAGTGGATGTCAGCCCCTAGGAGTTGATGCCTGTCGTTTAAAAAAAAATACCTATTTCTTCCACATTTTTTTTTTTTGGCAGTGTCTTTTAACATCCTTAAATAAAGCAGGAAACAAAAAATTGGTAGGGAAGATTAATCAGGCTATAGCAAATCTACCAAGTGAAATGAAGGAGGTAGGTCTGTTGGTAAACTTTCCTGAGCTTTAGCTCATTTGCCTTGCTCTTCTTGTGTTTCTTCTTGGTATTAAAGAAGTTTTTCTTGGGCTTTTTGTTGTTTTTAATGTGACCAAAGATGCTATTTTCTGGAATGTAAATTCCAGTAAGTAGGTATTTAGCTTATAGCATGAGTCTGTGCACTTAAACTTATACATTTTATTACTTACATTGACGAGACTGCACTGTTATAGAAGGCATAGACAGACTGTCCAGAAAAATGACCCAGTGTGATAAAGGATCCTTAGTACCTTTTTAGCTGTAACAAGATTGCTACTGATTTTATTGAAACATAGATTTAGGTTATAGTCAGTCTGACTGGTGGCAGTAGGATGATGTGTGTGTGTACATGCGTGCGTGTGTGTATGCATGTGTATGTGCATGCACATTTGCCCTAGACCAAAATCTGGGGCTTGAACTCAGAGTGAGCTCTTGTTTGTCTTTTTTGCTAAGGGCTGGCACTCTTAACATTTGAGTTATATCTTCACTTTTTATTTTTGTCAGTCATGGGGCTTGAACTCAGGGCATGCCTGGGTACTGTCTCTGAGCTCCTTCACTCAAGCCTAGCACTTTACCACTTTGAGCCACAACACCAATTCCACTTTTTAGTAGGTAATTGTAGATACGAGTCTCACAAGACTTATTGGCCCAGGCTGGCTTCAAACCGTGATCCTCAGATGTCAGCCTCCTGAGTAGCTAGGATCACAGGCACAAACTACCCAGCACTAACAGCCTTTTTGCTGGTTAATTTAAGATAAAAGTTGAAACTGGGTTGAAACTTTCCAACTTTTAGATTTCCACAGGTGGCTGACAAATTCCTGATTTTTAAAATGCACATATGACTTAATAAGGATCATGTTTCGAAGCCATCCCATGAGCTCATAGCCTTGAATTTGAGCCATAGGAATGTGTTGAGAGAAATAGTTATTTCCTTTGCATTCAACACTTGGTTTCTGGGGCTGGGAATGTGGCTCAGTGATGGAGTGCTTGCCTAGGATGCATGAAACCCTGGGTTTGATACCTCAATACCACATAGAAAAGGCTGAAGTGGCGCTGTGGCTCAAGTGGTAAAGTGCTAGCCTCGAGCCAAAGAAGTTCAGGAACCTGCCCAGGCTCATAGTTCAAGCCCCAGGACTGGCAAAAACAAACCAAAAAAACCCCAACAACTTTGTTTCTTCTTACTTGAATCTCTCTTCCCCTCAGGCAGAAAAAGTACATGAATTGAATGAAGAAATAGGAAAACTCCTGGCTAAAGCTGAACAGCTAGGAGCTGAAGGGAATGTGGATGAATCCCAGAAGATTCTTATGGAAGTTGAGAAAGTTCGTGCAAAGAAAAAAGAAGCTGAGGTTGGTGGAAAAGTGTCTTAGGAAAGAGAAATGTTAGTGGCTTAGTATCATGACTCTTGTTGGTGATCTCAGCACTCAGGAAGGAGGCTGAAGTAGAACAGTAGAATGATGGGACACTTGAGGCCAGATTGGGGCTCTGAATAAAATTATAACAGTTACCAGTTTGCTGAACACAAGTAAGGCAGAAGGCTGGGAATGTGGCTTAGTGGTAGAGTGCTTGCCTAACATGCATGAAGCCCTGGGTTTGATTTCCCAATACCACATAAACAAAAAAGGCTGGAAGTGGTGCTGTGGCTATCCTTGAGCCAAAGAAGCTCAGGGACAGTTCCCCGGGCCCTGAGTTCAAGCTCCAGGACTGGCAAGAACTAAACAAAAGTAAGGTAGAGATTTCTGACTGTCCCTATCCAGCCTCCCTTATTATCATCATCCCCTGTAGAGTAGTATGTTACAGAGTAGTTTCACTGCCTCTAAGATCCCTTCTTTCACAACTATTGATTTCATGAAGGTAAATGCACCAGAGATGGGGTTATGAGTATGTGAGTGACTTTTGGTTGGGGGTGGTCTCTAGGTAAAATGGGATGATCCTAGAAAGCCCCTTAGCTGACACTCCCCACCCCCCCTACACACACACACACACACACACATACACATAGACTGAGTTGATTATTAGAACAATGGGGGTGGGAAGATAAGCTGGAGAAAAGGAGATGATATATATGTGTGTACTGTATGTACCTGGCTGATGTAGACCTGTTTGTTTTGGGTTTTATTGGTGTAGTAGCCTCTGGCTCTACACATAACACATGGTAGGTGTTCAGTTGATTAATTCTGGTGCCATGGGCTTGTGAATGTTATTAGTGCCATGCCCACAGAGACCAGCCACAAGCAGGGAGAGAAATAGAATTCTCAGGACTGTTCTATTCATGGTTTCCCAGCAGTTTTAGAATTGAAGTTGGCAATGAAGATCAGTAAGTTGAAGCTGGGTGTCTCATACCCCTAGTGACCAATGTCCCACTTCAGTGGCATCCTGATAGAATATATTCTTTATCTAAATTCTTAGATTTTTCTTTTCTTTTTTTTTTGGTCAGTCATGGGGCTTGGACTCTGGGCCTGGGCGCTGTCCCTGAGCTCTTTAGCTCAAGGCTAGTAGTGCTCTACCACTTTGAGCCATAGCGCCTCTATAAATTCTTTAATTTACAAGTGTACAAATATAGTGCTTTTGTATATGGATGCTTAGATGTGATTGCACACTTGTATCACACCTTTGTAAAACCACGAATATTGTCTGGGTATTGTGGCTCACACCAGTCATCCCAGGTACTCAGGAGACAGAGGTCAAGAAGATTGAGTTTCAGGGTTCAAGGCTAGCTTTTTTTTTTTGGCCAGGTTTGGACTCAGGGCCTAAACCACTGTCCCTGGCTTCTTTTTGCTCAAGGCTAGCACTCTGCCACTTGAGCCACAGTGCCACTTCTGGCCATTTTCTGTATATGTGGTGCTGGGGAATTGAACCCAGGGCCTCATGTATACAAGGCAAGCACTCTTGCCACAAGGCCATATCCCCAGCCCTCAAGGCTAGCTTTAACAAAAAGTTAGTAAGGATCTCTCTCAGTCAGTAATCTGGGTGTGGTGGCGAGCATTTGTGATCTCAGATGAACCAGAGGCTATAGAAAGCTGCTGAATTTGAAGACAGACCTGAGGAAAAATGCAAGATCCTATTTAAAAAGTAAGTAATGCTGCTGATCAGCTTTTGTTTGTAACATAGATCTATTTTGGGGAAATGGGTGCATATTTAAATCCTGCCAACAGTAATTCTATATGTTAGTCTACATAATAGAGTTATGTTTACGAGACTGTACACCAAACTCTGACCTTTCTATGTTCCAGCAAACCCTTCCCCCCCCTTTTTTTTATTTTTGCCCGCCCTGGGGCTTGCACTCAGGGCTGAACACTGTTCCTGGCTTCTTTATACTCAAGGCTAGCACTCTACTACTTGAGCCACAGCGCCTTCTGGCTTTTTCTGTTTATGTGGTGCTGAGGAATCTAACCCCAGGGCTTCATGCATGGTAGGCAAGTACTCTACCACTAAGTCACATTCCCAGCCCTCCTGCAAGCCTTTGATGGCTTAAATTTGTACATGGTGGTCTTATCCTTGTGGATATGCATGCTTGAGGAAATAGGAGGGTGTGGGATGTGTGGCTGCTTAGAGCACTGTACCATCATCCTGTCCTATTTCCCTGTCCATTTACCAGGTTCTGTGCCTTGGAGGCAGTACTCTTAAAAACCACTGGAGCAAAGTCTGGATGATGTGGGCCAAGTGAGGTCATTGGGTGGGTGGATGCAACAACAGTGGGGTTTCTGCAGCACTGTAGCACTTCAGAAATCCTTTCTGCTCTGAGTAACAGGCACGGTGTTCAGTAGTCCTCAGGCTTCTTGCTTTCTGGTTATATGACTATCATTTGAAAGAATAGGTGAGGCTGGGAATATAGCCTAGTGGTAGAGTGCTTGCCTTGCATACATGAAGCTGAGGCCCTTGGTTCAATTCCTCAGCACCACATATATAGAAAAAGCCAGAGGTGGGCTGGGGATATAGCCTAGTGGTAGCATGCTTGCCTCACATATATGAAGCCCTGGGTTTGATTCCTCAGCAGCACATATATAGAAAAAGCCAGAAGTGGCGCTGTGGCTCAAGAGGTAGAATGCTAGCCTTGAGCAAAAAGAAGCCAGGGACAGTGGTCAGGCCCTGAGTTCAAGCCCCAGGAATGGGACAAAAAGAAAAGGAACGAATAGGTGATCCATTTTTTCTTTGTATGACAGGATGTCACTTTATAATCCAGATTGACCTTGTCACCTAGCTAATTCCAGCCTTGAACTCATGACACTCTTGCTTCTGCCTCTGAAGGGCTGGGATTACAGGCATGGTGCCACCACCACTTCTGGCCTTAAGTCTAGTTGGGGTTTTTTTTGTTTGTTTGTTTTGGTTTTGGTTACTGGCTTCATTCACACTTGCTTGCCGTCTCTGAGCTTTTTCACTTGAGGCTGGTGGTGCTCTACTGGTTGAGTCACACCTCTGCTTACAGCTTTTCATGGTTAATTGAAGATGTATCTCACAGACTTTCCTGCTTAGGCAGCCTTCCAACTGTAATCTCAGATCTCACTCTCCTGAGTAGCTAAGATTACAAGTGTGAGCCACAGGCACCTAGTTTTTAAATACTTTTTTGAAAACTCACTCTGTTGTCCAATTATTTCATTTTCTGGGATTCATCCACATTTCCTTCAGCTCCTAGCTGTTTAGCTTTAGCCAGGAATTTTCCTATTTCTTCATTCAATTCATATACTTTTTCTGTCTTAGGGGAAGAGAGATTCAAATAAGCAGAAACAAAGTTGTTGTTTTTGCCATTCTTGGGGCTTGAACTCTGGGCACGTTGTTCCTGAACTTGTTTTGCTCAAGGCTAGCACTCTACCACTTCAGCTTTTTCTGTTTATGTGGTATAAGGAATCAAACTCAGCACTTCATGCATGCTAAGCAAGGACTCCATCACTAATAATATAGTAGATTCTGAATATCTCACCTTCATATCTCTTTTCTCCAGGAAGAATACAGAAATTCTATGCCTGCATCCAGTTTTCAGCAGCAAAAGCTCCGTGTCTGTGAAGTGTGTTCAGCCTACCTTGGTCTTCATGATAATGACCGCCGTCTAGCAGACCATTTTGGGGGAAAATTACATTTAGGATTCATTCAGATCCGAGAGAAGCTTGATCAGTTGAGGGTATGTAAATATATCCTGTTTCTGGAGAAGCCTGAATAAAGAGCCTTATGTCCTGGTGCCAGTGACTCACACCTAGCTACTCAGGAGGCTGAGATCTGAGGATCATGGTTTGAAGCCCCCCTGGGCAGAAAAGTCTCCAAGGTTCTTTTTTTTTTTTTTTGGTCAGTGGTGGGGCTGGGTATGGGATCTGTCCCTGAGCTCTTTGGCTCAAGCTCTACCACTTGAACCACAGTGCCACTTCCAGTTTCCTGATGGTTAATTAGAGATAAGAGCCTTACAGACTTTCCTGCCCTGGTTGACTTTGAACTGAGATTCTCAGATCTCAGCCTCCTGAGTAGCTAGGATTACAGGCATGAACCACCATTTCATGGCTCTTCTCTCATTTTTATTTTCTTATTTTTCATGTACTTAGAAAACTGTGGCTGAAAAGCAAGAAAAAAGAAATCAGGATCGCTTGAGGAGGAGAGAGGAGAGAGAACGAGAGGAACGGCTGAGCAGAAGGTGAGCACATCTGGGTCAGTAGGCCAACAACAGTAGTCCTCAGGCCACAGTCAACTTATGCTCAGTAAAATGTACTGCAGTGTTGCTTGAAGCAGTGCTGGAATATATTCAGTGTAGTGAAATTAAGTATGTGCCAGCCTGAAAGAAAGGTTCCGCCTCCCCATAGGAACCAGCTCCTTTGACAGCTGGGAAAATAAGGAAACTGATCTTCTGGCAGCCAACCCGATGTCTTCTTTTTTATTTTTATTTTTATTTTTTTTATTTTTTTTTTTTGTCAGTCATGGGGCTTGAACTCAGGGCCTGAGCACTATCCCTGGCTTTTTGCTCAAGGCTAGCACTCTACCACTTGAGCCACAGCGCCACTTCTGGCCTTTTCTATATATGTGGTACTGAGGAATCGAACGCAGGTTTTCATGTATATAAGGCGAGCACTCTTGCTACTAGGCCATATTCTCAGCCCAGGAAAGGGCTTTGAACTGTGTAGGTAGAGGCTTTATATGGGTTCTGACATTTATTTACTTTGTGATGGTGGGACTACTGAACATTTAAAGAGGAGGGCTGGGATTTGAGTCCAGGATATCTTGTAGCTGTTGAGAACAGAAATAACAGAGTGTAGGGCACTGAGTTGGAGCAGCAATACCTCAGTTATGGTGGGGAGGATTTAGACGAAGTTGGTGGCAAATTGAGTCAGGCAAGTGGCACATGGGAGTCTAGGGTAAAGCATCATATTTGCTTGTTGACCACAAGAAGTATGTGGAGCTTCACAGGAGAAGAGATAAAAATGGCAAAGGAAACATATGAGGAAATGTTCAACATCCCTGGCAGTAAAGGAAATGCAAATAAAAACAACCCTGAGATACCACCTCAGTCCAGTTAGAATGGCATATACTTTGAACTCAGGCGACAACAAATGCTAGAGGGGTTGCGGGGAAAGAGGAACCCTGTATATGTGGTGCTGGGGAATCGAACCCAGGTCTTCATGTATGCGAGGCGAGCACTCTTGCCACTAGGCCATATTCCCAGCCCCTATGTGAATTTTCTTTGGCGTATGCCACGTGGCTACTGTATATGATTTTGGTACACTGGGTATTGTATATATTATCTGCCTACCTGATCTAGGAAAGGGAAAGAAAAACGAGGGTGTAAGATATCACAAGAAATGTACTCACTGCCCTATTATGTAGTTGTACCTCTTTTGCACAACACCTTGTCAACAAAATTTAATTAATAAAAAAAAAAAGAAGTACGTGAAGGAAAGAAAGAAGCTGGCTTTACCATTTCTGGCCTGTAATCGCCACTTAACTGGAGCAAGAAGAATGGAGAAGCCCAGTGAAGGATAGAATTTAGCTTTGTCCATAATCGATTTTATTTTAAGAGGCATCAAGTAGAGAAGTTGAAAGTTCACAAACCTGTACTTTCCAGAAGAGTTTCCTCAGTGCATAATTCAGAAAGGGCAAGGGCTTGTCATACTTCATATTTTCTTTGTTACTTTAATTATAGTAGACTCTGTTAAAGGGTTTTTTTGTTGTTGTTGTTGCCAGTCGTGGATCTCGGGACTTAGGGCCTGAGCAGTGTTCCTGGTTTCTTTTTGCTCAAGTCTAGCACTCTAGGTTTTAAGCCAGAAGCTACAGTGCCACTTCTGACTTTTCCTATGTATGTGGTGCTAGGGAATCAAACTCAGGGCTTCATGTATGTGAAGCAAACACTCTACCACTAGACCATATTCCCAGCCCCAAAGGTTTGAATATTGTAAAAACAAAAAAACAGGGCGCTGGTGGTTCAGGAAGCTGAGATCTAAGGATCACAATTTGAAACCAGCCCAACAGGAAAATCCATGAGACTACCTCCAATTAGCCACCAAAAAACAGGAAATGGTGCTGTTCAAAGTGGTTGAGCACTAGCTTTGAGTGTACAAACTCAGGGACAGTGCCTAGCTCCTGAATTCAAACCTATGACTGGCCAGGAAAACACACACACACACACACACACACATGCTGCTGACACTTTTGCATAGAGGTGGCAGCTATTGTGATTGAGCCTGTCATTGATGTTTAGATTCCCCCCCCCCCAAAAAAAAAAAAAAAACAGGGCTCAATACTTGACACTTTGCTTCTTGGCCTGGTACTCTACCAACTGAGCGATGCCTCCAATCCCTGATATTTGGATCGTAAGGTGCCTGTGGGAGACCATGTGATAGCTGTATGGTGCTTTTAGGTTGACTATCATATGAGACCTTTTTCTGGTGTGCATGTGTTTGGTTGTATAACAAAAAAAAAACATTTGACTTATACCTAGTGGTATGCCTGTTTCTCAGAACTCTGGTGGCTGTAGGCTTGTACCTAGCCTTGGGTATTCTGTTACTACATGGGAGTTTGTTAAGTTTGTTGCAGCACATCTAACCTTGTGCACATATCCCCTACTCATGTAGCAGCTGTGGCTGTGTCTAATGACTGGGTGCTAATCCCTTCCCTGACTGCTCAGGCACCACTGAGTGAGTGCTTAAGCAAGGGAGCAAGCTAGTGAGCCACAGAGCAAGTGAGGCCTTTTTCACACGAGCACTGGCTATTCCTACAATATATTTGAATCTAGAAAGTATTAAGTGTTCTCCACCTTATGTTTAGGGCCTCTCTAAGTTGGCAGTGAATTGGAATGCTTTAGGGGTGTCATTCATCTTTTTTTCCCCCTGTTTAGGTCTGGCTCAAGAACCAGAGATCGCAGGAGGTGAGTTTCTAGATCTATCACCATGTTTAGTTGAATGTCTTTTTTTCTGAAAGCATTATTTTGATTTGGCTTTGGTTTGCTTTTTTGGTACTCCTGCTAGGGCATGAATTCAGAGCCCGAGTGCTTACTTAGCTTTCACTCGTGGCTGGCACTCTACAACTGAATCCATACCTCCATTTGTAGCCCTTTGCTGCTTAATTGGAGAGAAGATCTCACAAACTTCTCTGTCCCAGCTGGCTTCAAACTGTGATCCTCAGATCTCAGCCTTCTGAAAAGCAAGGATAATATGGGTGTGAACCACCAGTGCCCTGCAACATTTTTCTTAATACTAGATGTTTAACACTTTATGACTTTTATCTGATCTGGCTTGTGAAGGACATGCTGGTTGGGGCTTAGCACAAAAGAAGGATTCCCAGGCCCCCAATCATTTTGAAAGGGAAGTCTTCAAAGGCCTGCAGGCTGACTAGAAGTGCCTGGATCCTGCTTTCAGAAAACATTCAGAGGAACAAACATAGTGGCAGTTTGTAAGAGGAAGGGGAGAAGTGCTAGTGATGTTGTGTACAGAAACTGCTCAAGAAGGGTCTTGGAGAGTTAGCCTAGTGGTGTTTGTCTCTAATGGAGGTTGGCCCCCATCACCTTCTGATTTTCCCAGGTCACGTTCCCGGGATCGGGAGAGACGTCGGAGACGGTCTAGATCTTCCTCTAGAGAACGGCGGAAGTCTTCCCGGTCTCGGTCCAGAGACAGACACCGACGCCATCGCAGCCGTTCCCAAAGCCACAGCCGGGGACACCGCCGGGCTTCCAGGGATATGAGTGCAAAATACAAGTAACTACTCTGACTCCCTCAGTAGCTGCAGCCAGGAGTGAGCTCCTCTTTGTGTTCCCAGGTCTTCTGAGGATATCAGTGGGTCCTTGGGCCACATCTAGTGGGGACAGGCTGAGTTTGTGGGGATCCTGTTCAAGCAACTGGCACCCAGGGCTTGGAACAGGAGGAGGTGTTGCACTGAATCAGGATTCTCTTGGTTCACGGATCATCCAATCCAAGGCTTTGTGTTCTGACCAGGCTCTGTTGTTCATTTTGGCCTTTTTTTCCCATTGTAGTCTTACCTAGTGTTCTATGTTCCACATCCATAATTTTGTTGCATTCTCCTTTTCTCTTTTTCTTATTAAAAATCTTTGTGCATGTCATTTTTCTGTGGCTGCCTACCATTCCAAGTAGTAAGTGGCCCCTAAGCTCTGGTGGTAGCATGACCTTTCTTAGCCTCATGTTGGTTGCTGTGCAGCTATCCAGAAGGGGGCAGCATCCTCCTCTTAGCCTCTGGTTCCCCTTTCCCAGGTTCTCCAGGGAGCACACATCAAGAGAGAAGTCCTGGGAATGCGGACGGAGTGAGCGAGGGTACTCTGACTGGAGGCTGGAGAGCTCCAATGGGAAGACTACTTCTCAGAAGTCAGAGGAGAAGGAGGCTGGCGAGATCTGAACCCTAGCCCCGGAGCTGTAAATAGTCTGATAAGACATTCAACACAGCCTAAAATTACTCTATATTTGCTGACTACTAACTCATCTTTTGTAGTTTAAAATTTCTATTGTTTGGCACTAGCTGTGACTTCAAGTTGTACAGAGTTGCTCCTGTCTTTGGGGTTATATTGTATAGGAATAAATAGATCTAATGGGCTGCCTCCTTACAGTTGCACTAGGGTCTCTCTCTCTCTCTCTCTCTCTCTCTCTCTCTCTCTGTCTTCTCTGTGAGGCAATTTACAGGACCTGCTTGCTGTTGCCTTAGAGACCTGGCTGACAGCCATCATTTCAGATGACAGTATGCCAGAGTACTAACATATACCCTTTAACTGAGCCTGGTATGTTTGGCCCTTAGTGTCCCTCCTGGCTCATACCCCACATCTCAGCTGTTTATCTCTATAATACAGAGCACAGGGTTGATTTTTCTGGCTTGAAAGGGAGGTGGCTACACTGCACCCACTTCCTTTGGAAATAAAAGGAGGCCAAAGAAAGGCCTGTGAACAATGTTCGCAGCCAACCCTCAGGCTGGCTTTGTGAGAGGAGATGCAGTTTTGGGTCAGACATCCTGGGACATTGTGTGACTGTATGTTGTAGATGGGCTGATTATGTTTCCTACTTAGCTTCTGCTGCTGCTCATATGGGACTCATCATCCCCTTCTTTGAGGGATGATTGACTTACAGAAACTGGATACCCAGTGTATGTGTAGGGTAGTCCTGGTAGGGCACAGGTACAAGAGGACAAAAGGAGCTGTGGTTAAAGTTCCTGACCCAGGTATGAAACTTGGCATGTGACAAAAGAAGAAGAAAACATGGTATAGAGCCAGGTGCTGGTGGTGGCTTACACCAGTAATCTTAGCTTCTCAGAAGGCTGAGATCTGAGGATGCCATTTGAAGCTAGCCAGGACAGGAAAGTCCATGAGACTCTTATCTCCAATAATTAGAAAGCCAAAGTAGTGGTGTGACTCGAGTGATAAAGCCCCAATCTTGAGGGGGAAAAAGCCAAGCAAGGGCTGGGGATATAGCCTAGTGGCAAGAGTGCCTGCCTCGGATACACGAGGCCCTAGGTTCGATTCCCCAGCACCACATGTACAGAAAACGGCCAGAAGCGGCGCTGTGGCTCAAGTGGCAGAGTGCTAGCCTTGAGCGGGAAGAAGCCAGGGACAGTGCTCAGGCCCTGAGTCCAAGGCCCAGGACTGGCCAAAAAAAAAAAAAAAAAGCCAAGCAAGAACAAGAGGCCCCAAGTTTAAGCCCCGACTACTTGCACCAAAAAAAAGACAGAAAAATCTTGGTATAATTCAAGATGTTTTCTTTTTAGTCTCCCATGTTGCTCTGGATGGCCAGGATACCTGAAGTCAAGAAAGCTTCACGGCTCAAACTGCCCTACATTTGGAACTACAAGCATTCTAGCTGTATTATTTTTCTCTTGATACTAGAGTCCTCTAAAGAGACAGTAACCAATAATACACACATATTATGAGGCATCTGCCCTGCAACTGATGAAGTCTTAGAGTCTGCCATCTACAAAATAGAGACCCAGGAGAGCTGGTAACACAGTTCTAGTCTAAAAGTGAAAGCTCCAAATCTAGATGACTCAGTGTTGAAATTATCCCAGCTCTAGTTTGAAGACCCAAGAACCAGAATACTCAGTGCAAAGGAGGTGGATATTTTAGCTCAAACAGAATAATTGTGTCCTTGTACCTTTCTGCCCTCTAGATAGATGGTGTCAGCGTGTAAGCAGGGCGATCCTCACAGTCTACTAGTAATGATGTTTCTCCTTTAGAAATCACCTCATGCATCCCAGAGATAATTCTTTACCAGCCACATGACATCCCTTAGCTCAGTCATGTTGACACATGGAAATGACCATCACACCAGGTTTTTCCTCTATAGTGACATCACTCCTATGTTGCTTTGAGAGGGATACTTTGGTACTGGAAATTGAACTCGGGGGGGGGGTTCTGTATGCTAGTCAAGAACTGGACCACTTAACCACTATTGCCAGCTGTTTAGTATTTCATTTTTGAGAAAGGGCCCTAACTTTGTTCAAGTTGAGCCTTGAATTTATAATCCTCTTAACTTTCCCTCCCAACCACCATGTAATTCCATTTCTTAGACAAAATATCTCCAAATGTGCCTACCAGGACCCTGAGGGCTGTACAAAAATGCTTCCGTACTCTTCTGCGGTGTGTGGCGTGTATACCTTATATGTGCTCTATCTAGCCTATGCTTCGGTTTACATGACAATTTACTGTGTACCAAGAGGGATTTGAAGGAGTAATGGGTGTACTGGACCAGTCTCATCCTGGGATACAGTGAAAGGGATAGTACAGTAGTGATTAAATTTTCTATATTGACCATAGTTCTAGTCAGAAAAATAAAAGAAGCTATACTTTCCCATGCTGGAGATTTGGGGTGGCAAGTTTCTGTAGTCCTGATCTATCTCCTTGTTCTCCAATGACTGTACTTCCATGTGCAAGTATGGCAGCCAGCATGGGGAAGGGATAGTTCCTGATTGTCTCAGGCTGTTGCATGTGCACAAACATACAGACACACAACCAGAACCACAGCCCCTACACATCTATCCCAGAGGGTGATACTTCAGTATAACCAGACCTGGCCAACTGTAAGAGCCAGCCAAGGAGCAGCTCTGAGCCCAGGATGGCCAAGGCCAGTGGCATGAATTGTGACTTAAATCTCAACCCAGTCCCAATAAGACAAGGCCTGGGCATGGGATCTGAAATCAGAATCTTTAGTTGCATGCCCTGTACCAGCCATGGTGGGTCTGGAGCATGGTGTCTTCTTCAGGGCCTGCTCTAGGACACAGGTAAGAAGAGTGCTGCAGCAGAAAGTTTTACTCAAACTCTGGGCCTTGGGAGTCATCCCCACCACGTGGACCCATCCTCAGTTCAGTGGTACTTGGAGACCAACGCCAGAATCAGGAGGTTAACTTGTCTAGCAAGGCCTGCAGGGGCAGGGCTGGTCTCCAGGGTAGTGCCGGGGGAGGGTCACCAGCAGGCAGTGGCCCAGGAGCTGAGGGGAGAGTTGGAATCCCCACCTTGTATGATATCGCTGGCCCCACTCTCAGTCCTAGTGGGACTCCATCCCAAGGAGCCCCACCGCTCACCTGGAAACAGGCAGGGTCCACGCTCAACTTGCGCGTGTGCAGGTCGCTCAGGGCAGATAGTGTGTTAGGCAGGTTGTCCAGGTTATGAACCGCTAGGGTGAGGGCATCCCCCACCTTCCGGCCATGGCCTTAATCTGGAAGGAGCCTCGACTCAGGTCAAAATGCCGGAAGTAGGTCTTGGTGGATGGGAAGGATAGGAAGGTCCTGCAGGGGGAAGGAAGATGGAGGGCCAGCTGAGTGGCCGGCCCTCAAGGGCACCTGACAACCCTCCCCAGCCGTCCTCACCTTTCCAAGGCTTCGGCCGCATAGACACCGATGTCACCCAGCTTCTTCCACAGCACATGCAGCATCTCCCGGTCTGCCCGGGGCAGTGCCATCCCTGCCACACGGGGAGAACTGCTGCCCTGGTGCCGGGCCGCGCTGCGCAAAGAGGCCTCCGGTGGCCACTGTCCACCAGGTGCCGCCCCAGCCAGGAGCACCAGCCATCGGGCTTCGTGGAAGACAGTGTCACCAATGTCAGCACTGCTACTGTATTCCGCCTCCTGAACTGTGCGGGCACCTGAGTCCATTTGCTTAAATGAAGAGATTGCTTAAAATGAAGATAAATGGGTTTCTTTTTATTTTTGCCAACTGGGGCTTGAACTCAGGGTCTGAGCACTGTCCTTGGCTTCATTTTGCTCAAGGCTAGCACTCTACCACTTGAGCCACAGCACCACTTCTGGCTTTTTCTATATATGTGGAGATGAGGAATGGAACCTAGGGCTTCATGTATGTGAGGGAAGCACTCTACCACTAGGCCACATTCCCAGCCCATAAATGAGTTTATTGTAGGGAAAGACATATATAACATATCAGGACCGGCAGAGTGGCTCCAGTGGTAGTATCTGCTTGGCAAGCAGGGGTTCAAATCAGGCTTTGAGTTCAAATCCCCTGGACATTCAAAAGCAAAAAAAAAGACTAACCCAGGTGCCCCTGGCTCACTCCTACTTTCCTCGATACTACACTTCTACATTCAGAAGGATTGCGGTTGGAAGCCAGCTTGGGCAGGAAGTCTGTGAGACCTTTCAAAAGCCAGAAGTGGAGCTGTGACTCAAGAGGTAGAGATAGCCTTGAGCAAAAAAAACCTCAGGGACAATGCCCAGGCCCTGAGTTCAAATCCCAAGATTGACAAAAAGAAAAAATAAAGAACATTCATCTTGGAGGCATGCCTTAGCAGTTCGCAACTAGTTGTTGAGGCCCTGAGTTCAAACCTCAATACCACCCCAAAATTAGGTATATATTATATATAATAAAATAATATATACTGTGTGTATATGTAAAGATGTAAAGCTATATCAAAACATTTTCAAGATCCATTGTACTATAAACTGAAAACCCCTTTGTTCAGCTACTTAATAAAGTTAAAAATATGAAAAATATTTTTAATTTATTTTACTATTTAGTAGTTATACAAGAAGGTTACAGTTCCATGTCAGGTTATGAGTCCAGTGCATCTTGATCAATATCATTCTCCCCACTTTTCCTCCAATCCTTACCCTCAAGTTCTGTTTTTACATAATATATGTACATTGAATGTAATGATTGTATTTTCTCACACTATGTAGAGCTCTCACTTAATCATCTCCCCCACTCTTAAAAAAAAAACATGTTTCTGCTTTCTGGTATTGTGTGTGTGTGTGTGTGTGTGTGTGTGTGTGTGTGTGTGTGTGTGTCTGTCCTGGGGCTTGAACTTGGGACTTTTGGTAGTTTGGTAGAGATAAGAGTCTCATAGTCTTTCCTATCTGGGCTGGCTTCAAGCTGTGATTCTCAGTGCCAGGCTCAGTAGATATTCCATTCAGGACAATTAACACTTGTAGAGCAACTAATATGTATCTCCAACATCACAGTAAACATCTGTATACACTAATTGCCATGTATCACCTACATAGTTTTTAAATTAAGAGATTCACTTAACATAAATTCCATTTTATTCATATTAAAATTCACAAGGCCAGAATTTTTTCATCATATACAGAGACTCCAACCCATTAGCAGGAAGTCCCCAACCTCCTCCAGTCCCTGGCAACCAATACTCTTCTTTCTTTTCACATAAGTGGGTTCCTACAAAATAGAGCTTTTGGTGTTTGGTTTCTTCCCATCAGGTTATGTCTCAACTTCCAGCAATATTTTATGAAAACCTTCATTCTGTTCATGGCTGAATAATATTTCCTTTTGTGTATGAATCCCTTTGTCTTCCCTAGTCACCCACTGATGTACACTGGGTATTTTATCACCTTCTCTTCCTAGTGGAGTAACAAGGGCTGCCTCAACCCAGAGCTCACACTGTAGCTCAGGTAGTGTTAGTAGTACTACAAATAGCTGCATAGAGCCTTCTTTGTTTTTTTGTGTGTTTTTTTTTTTTTAAGTCTGGTCCTGGGGCTTGAACTCAGGGCATGGTCACTGTCCCTAAGCCTTTGTATTCAAGCTTGCACTTTACCACTTGAGCCACAGCTCCACTTCTGGCATTTTGGTGGTTTATTAGAGATAAGAGTCTTGTGGAGCTAGGCCCCAGTGATTGAGGACTGTAGTTCTAAACCAGCCTGGGCATGAAAGTCTATGAGAGAGCTGGAAATGTGGCTTAGTGGTAGAGTGCTTGCCTAGCAAGCATGAAGCCCTGTGTTCGATTCCTCAGTACCATATAAACAAAAAAAGCTGCAAGTGGTGCTATGGCTCAAATGGTAGAGCACTAGCCTTGAGCACAGAGAGGCTCATGGACAGAGCCCAGGCCCCAAGTTCAAGCCCCAGGACTGGGGAAAAAAAAAAAAAGTCCATGAAACTCTTATCACCAATTAACCACCAGAAAACCAGAAATGGCACTGTGACTCAAGTTTTAGAGCACTAGTCTTAAGCTGAAGAGCACAGGGACAGCGCCCAGGCCAAGAGTTCAAGCCCCAGGACCACCACCACCACAAACAACAACAACAAAAAGGCTCAGGGACAGCACCTAGGCTCTGAGTTCAAGCTCAGGCTGACTTTGAACCATGATACTTAGATCTCTGCCTTCTGAGTAGCTAGGATTACAGGTGTGAGCCACAAACACCCAGCTTGGGGAGCTATCCATAGTCATTTCCCAAGGATGACTGTTGGGTCCCAGGGCATGGGAGGAAGAACAATGCCTATGAAGGACTGGGGTTGTGCTGCTGCCAAGCTCAGGAGCCCTAGGCCTCTTCTGATGCCCAAGACTCGGAGGGAACCAGCTCCAAGGAAGAACCAGCAGCTAAGTAAATGTTGAGCTGGGTCTACTGGTGAAGTGGTCAGACCTCCACAGTGTGCAACTAGTGGGCATCTGGGGATGGCACCTTCAGGAAATTGTCTGAGGTCTGACATCACACTGTTCTGTCTCAGGCTCCTCTGAGCCACACTGCATTTTGTGGCTTTAGGAACACTAGGAGGGGTAAGTGGGGAAGATTGAGTGCTGTTCTAGTGGGAGCTTCCTCATACTATTTCTGGGAAGAGCCCTGGGAGAACTGAGCCAATTCTTCCCAGGTGTGCAGGTGTGATGACATGAATGTTGGGGAGAATTCACTACTGCAGGAAATTCCTGTTGAAACTCTGAAGTCCTAGAAAGGCTGAAAGGATGGAGTGAACCCATCAACCCCAGGCATTGTTAGGTGGTATCAGGAGGTTAGGTGAGGCTTGGAGCCCTGCCACGGATTCATTTTCCTTTCCTCCCCTTCTGCCTGCCTTTTCCTTTTTCCTGCCTTGTCCCGCTGAGGAAACCTTGTGCATTTCTTTCAGAGGTGCCAGGCACCTTCGTAAATACACAGAACTCAGACACAGACAGGCTGCCGCCCACTCAGACTTTATTCATAAGACCAAGAGGTGAAGTTGCGAGGAGGGGATAAGGCCGGCCGGAGGGCCGCCGGGGCTCCAGCTTAACGGTATTTGGAGGTCAGCACAGTGCTCACAGCGGCGAAGAACTTGTCCAGGGAGGCGTGGACCGCAGGGGTGAAGTCATCCGGGTGGTGGTTGGCCAGGGTCACTAGCAGGCAGTGGCTCAGAAGCTGCGGAGAGAAGGTGGGCGGTCAAGGCGGTGGACACCGCGGCAGTCCCCGTCCTGGAACCAGGGACAGGACTCCGCGCCGGGGCCCGCGGGGTACAGCTCGAGTACGTACCTTGAAGTTGACCGGGTCCACGCGCAGCTTGTGGGCGTGCAGGTCGCTGAGGGCGGACAGAGCGTTGGGCAGGTCGTCCAGGTGGCTCGAGGCGTTGGCTAGCGCTTCGGCGACTTTCTTCCCGTGGGCCTTGACTTGGGGAGAGCCGTGGCTCACGTCGAAGTGAGGGAAGTAGGTCTTGGTTGTGGGGAAGCCCAGGAACATCCTGCCGGAAGAAGAGGGGGCCAAGGGGTTGGGGGGAGTCGGGGCCGGCCGGTGCGGGCGGGGCAGGGCGGCCGGGGGTCCTCACCTCTCCAGGGCCTCCGCGCCGTACTCGGCACCGTGGCCGCCAACCTTGTCCCAGGCGGCATGGACGTTGGCCTTGTCGGTCGCAGACAGCACCATGGTGGATCCTTTCTGAGTCTAGGTCAGAATCAGAAGTGTGCTGGTCCCTCGCGGCCGCCAGCTTTTATCCCCGGTTCCTAGGGAAACGCCCGCCGCGGCCGCCCTGATTGGCCGACTCCGGCCTGCGCCAGCCCGGTGGGACCTGCAGGGGGCGCCCGCCGGGCTCCCTCGCTGCGCCCGGCTCCGCCGCTGCGCCGGGCTCTGTCCGCCTCTGCCTGCCGGGCTCCGCCCGCCCGGCCCCATCCGACTCTGCCCGCTCTGCCAGGTGCCTGTGGGCTCCCAGTCCACCCTGAAAGGGACCTGGCGCCGGGCAGCGTCCTGTTCCCCTCTCCGCGGCCTTCATCCTGACACCATCGCCCCCAACGCCGAGCCACCGGTGGAGTCGGCCCTTTGCGGCTCCTCCACCACAGCTCATGAGCGTTTTTCTAGAGCCCGCAGTTGGGCTTGAGAAGTGGGAAAAGTTCAGCTCACACAGGTTCACATAGAGTTGTCAACCTTGGAAAAGGCCCTGAGTGAGCTTGGAGGAAGGGGCTGGGGAACCCTGGGTTAATGTTGAGAACCTGAGTAGGCTTTCTGGAGAAGATTTGCCCTGTGTGTGTGCAGGCACAAGTTCTGGGTCTTGAACTCAAAGACTGGGTACTGTCCTTCAGATTTATTGCTCAAGGCTAACACTCCACTTCCAGCTTTTTTGGCAATTAATTGGAGATAAGAATCTCATGGAGGGCCGGGAATATGGCCTAGTGGTAGAGTGCTTGCCTCGCATACATGAAGCCCTGGGTTCTATTCCTCAGCATCACATGTATAGAAAAAGCCAGAAGTGGCACTGTGGCTCAAATGGTAGAGTGCTAGCCTTGAGCAAAAAGAAGCCAGGGACAGTCCTCAGGCCCTGAGTCCATGCCCCAAGACTGGCCAAAAAAAAAAAAGTTACATGGACTCTCCAGCCTGGGCTAGCTTTGTAATTGGACCCTCAGATTTCAGCCTCCTAAGTAGCTAATTAAAGGTATGAGCCACTGGTACCAAGCTAAATTTTTTAGACATGGTCTAGACATGTAGCCCAGGATGGCCAAGACTCATGATCCTCCTGCCTCACCTTCTGGATTCTTCGTTTACCTCATCCATATGCCAACAGTGCCTGCCTTAGTCTTTTAAAGAGAAATTTTAGTCTTAAGGAAACTACATCAATGCCTTCTCTCTCTCTCTCTCTTTCTCTCTCTCTCTATATATATACACACACACATACACACACATATCCCACTCTGTTTCTTTTCTATTCCCACACTCTTCTTCCCCCTCCCCTTTCTTTTCTTTTGCATTGTCCATGTTGTTCTCCATCTGCTGGGCTCTCCTCAGCCTTTTGAGTAGCTGGGACCTAGCTGGTAAACTTCTCCAAGCTTGACTACCATCTTAACATGTAAAGAGCTCCCACATATGAGTAAGGAGAAGAATTGTGAGCTAGTTGTGATTATACACACCTATAGGTCTAGGTGATGTAGAGATGAAGGTAGAAGAATTGCTTGAGCCCAGGACTTGGAGACAAGTTTGTGTAAGTAGATTCCATCATTAAAAAAAAAATGCAGGGCTGGGATGTAGCTCAGTGGCAAAGCACTTGCCTAGCAAGTGCAACCTCCTGGGTCCAATTCCCAGTACCAAAAAAGAAAAGACAAAAAAAAATAGTGCAAGAAGATCTAGGTATATAACTGAGTATGATAGCCTATCATAGATATGGTGCTGGATTCATTCCCTAGTGTCACAAAAGTAAGTGAATTAAATAAAACACAAGTATGTGGTACTGGTAATTGAAGATGTGCACATGATTCTTCAGCACAGATGGAAGCCACTGGACAATGTCTCAAGCTTCACTTTGGCTTTTTTAGGGTGGAGCAGTAGGACACAGGGACTCTCTCCCTACTTGGGATGACATACAAAAAAAAGAGCTTTATGTGAAAATATGGGTAAATTTCAGTTTTTTGTTCATTTGGTTGTAGGTTTGTTTTTGCTTTTAATGCTGTACATGAACTTGAACTCAGGGTCTCACACTCTTGGCTTTCTTGCTCACAGCTGACACTCTACCAGTTGACCCATATCTGTAGTCCAACATTTTGCTGATTAACTGGAGATAAGAGTCTCACAGACTTTTCTGCCTTTGTGGCTTTGACCTGCAGTTGAGAAGTTAGGATTATGGGCATCACCAGTACCTGGTTCCACTTTCTCTTTCTCTGTGTTCATAAAGGATAAGAACCTGAAATGCTTGCTTCTGAACCAGCCAGGGAGTGTGGAGACAGGGTCTAGATAAGAGAATACTTTGGATCAGAACCCTGTGAAGCTTGAAACGTGGGGGCTGATGTATGAACATGGCCATGAGCCTCCAAGTCATCTATCCTATATTATTATCACAAAAATTATTCAAAGACCTATTGACTTGTGGTTTGTTTGTTTTTACCTGACAGGTGAGACTCAGAGAGCTCAGGCATGCCCAAGGTCATCCATTTGTTAGTGTGAACTGGATTAAAAACTCACAGTGTGCAAAATTGTGGTCTTGACCAAGGGTCCCTTTCCACATTGTGCAGAGGCTCAGAGGAAGAGGCTAACCAGGGCCAGGGCAAGTTTTGCTGCAGAGAGCACATCCCACAGAGGAAAGGAGGTAGAGGAGAACAGGAGTCTTGAGGAGTCCTGAGCCCTAAACTTTGGCCTCAGGCCATATAGTTGGCTTCTGAGTCTCTGTTTTGCACCTGTCTACAATAGGCAGGAGAATTTGTGCCTGTGGGTTATGACAGAGTTGGGTCTAGAGGGGAAATGAATGAGCAAATGTGAACTTGCTAACAGTATAGCATGGTGTGGTGGCAGATTATAGTTGAAAACAAAGATACACTGCCTCTGTTTATTTGCACTACTGTCTCACAGGAGGACATTTTTTTTTGCATTCTATGAGGTTTCCTAAAGAATCTTTAGCTTTTCTGCCAGGCAACAATGACATCACCTTGCTGGCTCTCAAAAATATTGCACAAACACTTTTATTTATTTATTTTTTATTTATTGATACATACAGACCAAAACCTATATGGGATGAGGGCTTAGCAGTACTTCTCCTTTTTGTTTGGTTTTGTTTTTGTTGCCAGTCCTGGGGCTTGAACTCAGGGCCTGAGCACTGTCCCTGGTTTCTTTTTGCTCAAGGCTAGCACTCTGCCACTTGAGCCACAGTGCCACTTCCAGCTTTTTCTCTATATATGTGGAGCTGAGGAATCGAACCCAGGGCCTCATGTATATGAGATGAGTACTTTACCACTAGGTCATATTCCCAGCCTAGTTCTTTTCCTGTTATGCCTAGATTTTCAGTCCTCAAAGACTACCAAGGAGCCAATTCTGATGCGAACGCATGAGAGTCTTTATTGCAAGCTCAAGCCTGGACTCTCAACCTTCACCAACACAGCGGATCTGGATTGAGAGCCCCGACCCTCAGATAGGTAGGGTTTTTATTGTGATTACAACAGGGGCAGGGTATTTCCCACTTGGCAGATACTTGATTGGATGGCATTTAGCAAGCAAGTCTTGCCCTATTTCTATTGGCTATCTACCCTATCAGTTAACCTATTTTGGCTTTGATAACGGGAACTGGCCTCGATATCAGGAACTGACAACAGGTGGTCACGTAGCACTGATGCAGGGGGTTAATGCAGGGGGTAGAGCAAGTCACAAATGGTTTAAGCAAGCTGTTTACAGAAGCAGAATTCTGCGGTCAGGCTGATCTAGTACCAACTTTATTTTAACAATTGCCATCATGCTTTCCCAATACCACTAAGCAAGCTTGAGCGGGCTAACACAATCCAGTACTCAATCATAAGTAAACCAACCCAACAGTTACCATGGCATTTCTACTACTATTATGGTTATTTCTATAGTCTATGACTATGATCTTTTTTTTTTTTTTACTGTCTGTTACCATGGTTGCTACCTAGGTACAAAGGGGAAGAAGGGCTCCCTATATTTTTAAATGTTAAACTACAAGAAACTAGTCTCACTGGTGGGGGTGCAGCCCTCTAGCATGGAGTCATCATGAGGGTTTAGAAGCTGTTATAATTGTAACACTAAAACTTATATTTAGTCACTCAGGTTCTCAGGTTAGTCCTTACACTCCATCAGCACTACAGCCACAGCAGTAAAGAACTTGTGCATGCTGGGCACCAGTGACTCATGACTATAAGCTACTCAGGTCACTGAGATCTGAAGATTGCAGTTCAAAGTCAGCACAGGCAGGAAAGACCATGCAACTTTTATCTCCAATTAAGCATTAAAAAAAAAAAAACCAAACTGGAAATGGAGGTGTGGCTCAAGTGGTAGTGAGTTGGCCTTGAGCAGAAAAGCTCAGGGACAGCACCCGTGCCCTTAGTTCAAGCCCCAGTACACACACACACACACACACACACACACACACACACACACACACATTAACTTGCTCTATGCCAGCTGATTTTTGCTGTGAACTCAAGTTGCAGGTGGGAGGCCAGTACCACCTGGAAACACTGGATTAGAAACTGCGAAAAGGAAGATGAGAAGGGATCTATGTCAGGAATGCTCCTTGGCTGAACTTTGCCCTGGCAGGAAAGGATTCACTGAATAAACTGGCAGGGTCCTCCTCATGAATCATGAAAGCACAGTGTGCTTGTCAGTTAGTGGGCTCAAGTTGGTGCTGTCCATAACTCGGGCTGCTATCCCTTGTCAGGGAAGGCACCCAGGTGCCTGAAATAGATCTTGGTGTTAGGGTGCCTGCCAGTGAAGCGCCTGTGGAACAGGACGTTCAGAGAGCTGGGCAGCCACTTAGGCGCCATCCATCCAGCACCATCAACGTTCTCCGTCCCTGCTTCGGCCTCCGGAGACCATGACTACCCCTTTCCCCCAGCAGCTCCTTGTGGAAATGCACTTGTGGTGGGCAATTGGATCCTAGATCTGTGCCCCGTGAATGCGCTCCAGGGCGTGGCCAGCCCACAGAGCCCACAACTGTGTGCTGGGGCTTGCACTCAGAACCTAAGCACTGTCCCTGGGTTCCTTTTTGCTCAAGGCTAGCACTCTACCACTTGAGCCACAGCGCCACTTCTGGCTTTTTTTCTTTATGTGTGGTGCTGAGGAATCGAACCCAGGGCTTCATGTATGCGAGGCAAGCACTCTACCACTAGGCCATAGTCCCAGCCCCCACACCTGTGTTCTGACAGGTAGAGACCGGGTCCTGCCTCACTGACAGGCGGTGGCGGGTCCCACCCGATGTGGAGGCCTCGGCATCGGTCACCTCAGGCCTCTGCGAGCCCCGCTCTGCCGGCAGCCGGGCAGGAGAAGTAGGGGCCCTGAACCCGCTGCTGCCTGCCCTAGGTGGAACGCGGGAACCGTCCCCGGGGCCCCGAAGCCGGCCGGGTTGGGAGCCGTGGTACGAAGCTCGAGGCGGGTTTGAACACGCACACCTCTCTGACGGAGCAGAGCGGCGGTGTTTTGAAATGCGGGGAAGGTGAGGCACGACCAACGCGCGCCTGGACCCGCAGCTACGGGCTGGCCCCGGGAGGCCCCGGTCCCTCGGAGCGCGGCCCTGGCGTTTTGGGCAGAACCGCCGAGGACCCTCGAGGCGTCCTCCCGGCTCTGGATGACCCTGGGTGGCGGCGTTCGTTCCCTCAGCCCAGCGCGCCCTTCGGCCTCTCCCCCAATACTGAGAACACACGACCCACTTTGTTCCTTCCTCAACCATTTATTGGGGATTCGGGAAGGTCCTGCCGGGGGCGGGAAGGGGATGCAGCCCGTCCAGCGGCCGGGCCGGCCTTCAGCGGTACTTCTCGGTCAGGATGGAGGACAGGATGGACATGAACTTGTCCCAGGCGGCGTGGACCTCAGCCGTGAAGTCGGCAGGGAAGTGCGCGGCCAGGGTAACCAGAAGGCAGTGGGACAGGAGCTGCGGACCGAGACCAGACCTCAGCGCAGGGCTGCGCACCCTCCGCTCCCGCCCGCCGGGCTCGCGTCGGGTCTCGCCCCAGACCCAGGCCCCGCCCCACCTGCCCCTCCCCCGCGTAGCCCCTCTGGCCCACCTTGAAGTTGACCGGGTCTACGCGAAGGATGTAGGCGTGCAGCTCACTCAGCTTGGTCAGGGCGCTCGGCATGTGGTCGATGTTCTTGACGGCCTCGCCCACGGCGGCTACCACTTTGGCGCCATGCGCGCGCAGCTGCGGCGACCCCGGGTGCAGGTCGAAGTGGGGGAAGTAGGTCTTGGTTTGCGGGAAGCTTTGGAAGAGCCTGAGTGCGGAGAGAGGGCGGTGAGGTTAGGGTGTCAGCTGTGGCCGCTGACAGCATGCAACTCGGACATGGGGACGACATAAAGGCTGTAAAAAAAAACCAACAAAAAACAAAAAACCCACGCAGCTGTCAGGAAACGGATACTTTAGCAGTACTTAAAAAAATGAAAACGAATGCAAAACAAGTTGAACAACATTTTAAATGAAAGCCAACCACAGGGGGCTCATGCCTGTAATCCGCGCTTCTCAGGAGGCTGAGCTCCCAATATCGTGGTTCTGATTCAGCACATATAGAAAAATCCATAATACTATCTCCAATGAGCCAGTAAAAAATCAGGAGTTGGAGGTGTGGCTCAAGTGGTAGAGTGCCAGCCTTGAGGAAAAGACGAAGGGACAGCACCAAGGCCTTGAGTTCAAGCCCAGCACTGGCATAATAAAAATTAAATAAAGACATGATTGACATTGAGTTTTCCTATTACCCCAAGCGCTAGTGTGGCAAGGCTTTGCCTCCCCTCAACTGTGTAGACCTCTGGCCTGTCTCCAAGAACACAGTGAGAGATATTCTCAGTTTTGCTTCATGCCTTCATGCCCCCTTCCTCCTGAAACACACTGACTCCTGCGGGGTCCTCCTTGCTCTCTATGAATCTTCACTGTCCCCTTCTTTTAGCTTTTTTTTTTTGTCAGTCGTGGGGCTTGAACTTGGGCCTGGGCGCTGTCCCTGAGCGCTTCAGCTCAAGGCTACCGCTCTGCCACTTGAGCCACAGTATCACTCCCAGTTTTTGAGTAGTTAATTGGGGATAAAAGTCTCATGGAGACTTTCCTGCCCCGGCTGGCTTTGAACTATGATCCTCAGGTCTCAGCCTCCTGAGTAGCTAGGATTACAGGCATGAGCCAATGGTGCCTGGCTCAAGGCTTTTTCTCTACCATTTCTTACTGTCCTCTTTTCTATAAGACCTCTTCTCATCACTTCCTCACTATCCCTCCCTATAGCACCCTTCTGATTGACCCTCCTCACCCACATCTCTCATCACCATCCACATAATCAACCCCTTCCCTGGTCTTTTACCTAGTTACTCAGGCTATCCTGTTTTTGGTGCTTACCTCTCCAGAGTTTCTGTGCCAATGGCATCAGTCTGCAAGGAGATCTTGTCCCAAATGGACATGACAATGGCCCTTTCACTCTTAATCAGAGACATCGTGGTGATGTTGAGTGGCTGTGCTGGAGCTGAGTGCACTCAGGACTGGCCTACTGGTATTCATTTCTAGGACCTTTTATATACACAGAGCAGAGACCCAGACAAGTTGTGGCCACTGGCTGGGAGAAGGGAGGGGGCAACAGGGGTGGGTCTTGTTATCAGACCTAGAGACAGTAACAATCTAGGCCTGGTGGGGCTGGGGGCCTTAGGCTATCACTGGTGCCCCCTCCCTGACCTTAGAGGGGCGTTGTCTGTAGTCCTACACAGAATCCAGGACAGATAGGGGCCCAGCCATCCTATGAAGTCATCACCGTCCAGGTCTACACTGTCCATGCTACCTGTGCCATCCACTCGTCTAACTCTGTGATTCTTGGGTTTTTTCCAAAAAAAAAAACAACAAGGATCCTGCATACCCAGCACTAGGTTCACCTTGACCAGAAGGAGTGGGTGGCAGGTTAGCCAAAGAAATTTAGGATTGCTATTGCAACCCTGAACTAGGGTTAGAGGTGCAGCAGCCCTTCCAGCCATTGTCTTATGAGACAAATAGTCCCTTAATTTTATTATATATATATTGTCAGTTGTGAGGCTAGAACTCAGGGCCTGGGCGCTGTCCCTGAGCTTTTTCACTTAAGGCTACCATTCTACCACTTTGAGCCACAGCTCCACTTCCAGTTTTCTAGTGGTTAATTGCCCAGGATGGCTTTGAACCTTGATCCTCAGATATCAGCCTCCTGAGTAGCCAGGATAACAGGAGAGAGCCACTAGCACCTGCCAGAAGCTGAGATTTTAGGATCCTGGTTTAAAGCAAGCCAGGGGAGAAAAGTCTATGAGACTCTTTATCTTCAATTAACTACTAAAAAGCCAGAAGTGGAGGTGTGGTTCAAATGGTAGAGCACTATCCTTGAGGTAGAAAAAGTCAAGTGAGGGGCTGGGAATATGGCCTAGTGGCAAGAGTGCTTGCCTCATATACATGAAGCCCAGGGTTCGATTCCTCAGCAACACATATATAGAAAGGGCCAGAAGTGGCGCTGTGGCTCAAGTGGTAGAGTGCTATCCTTGAGCAAAAAGAAGCCATGGACAATGCTCAGGCCCTGAGTCCAAGCCCCAGGACTCGCCAAAAAAAAAAAAAAAAAAAAAAAGAACAAAAAAGTCAAGTGAGACAAGAGGCCCTGAGTTTAAGCTTTACAAATGTATGCATGTGTGTGCACATACACACAAGTAAGTGCACATTTAACTTTGTTATAAGGATTATCAAATTACTTTTCAGTAGTTTTACTATTTTGCATTTCTATCAGCATCTTTGCCAGCATTTTTGCATTTTAGCTCTTTTTGCAGATGTTTAATAATACAGGATTTTTACCTCAAACTGCATCTCTCTGGACATTAAGGAAGTGGAACTTAACATGTGCTTTTTATTTTTTCCAGTTATGGAGCTTGAACTCTGGGCCTGGGTGCTGTCTCTGAGCTCTTTGCTCAAAACTAGTTTGACCACATGAGCCACAGTGCCAGTTCCTGTTTTCTGATGGTTAATTGGAGAGTATCACAGACTTTCCTACCCTGGTTGGCTTTGAACTGCAATCCTCAGAGCTCAGCCTCTTCAATAGCCAGGATTACAGATGTGAGCCACATGAGCCTGCCCTTGGAATGTGCTTTTTGCCATTCATATATCTTGGAGAAATGTATGGTTAAGTATTTTTCCCATTTTTAAATTGTGTTGCCTCCCTCCCCCTGCTTCCCTTCTTGCTCTCTTTTTGCCAGAACCAAAGTTTGAACTCAGGGTCTTGAGCTTACTAATAGTTTGCTTGATTGGCTGGTGCTCTACCACTTGAGCCAGGCCTCCAGCCTACTTTTTGCCAGTCCTGGGGCTTGAACTCAAGGCCTGAGCACTGTCCCTGGCTTCTTTTTGCTCAAGGCTAGCACTCTACCACTTGGGCCACAGCACCACTTTTGGCTTTTTCTATATATGTGGTGCTGAGGAATCGAACCCAGGGCTTCATGTATATGAGGCGAGCACTTTACCACTAGGCCATATTCCCAGCCCCAGCCTGTTTGTTTTGCTGGTCATTTGGAGGTGGAGTTTCACAGACTTTCCTTCCTGGGCTGGCCTCAAATTTTGATTCTGATTGTCAGCCTCCTGAGTAGCTAGGGTTACAAGTATGAGCCACCAGTCCTGGATAAGCATTCTTTATTTTCTTAATTGGTAATCTTTCTTTCTTTCTTTTTTTTTTCTTTCTTTCTTTCTTTCTTTCCTTCTCTCCTTTTTTTCCTTCTCTCTTTCTCTCTTTCTCCCTTTCTTTCTTTCTTTCTCTCTCTCTTTCTTTCTCTCTCTCTTTCTTTCTTTCTTCTTTCTTTCTTTCTTTCTTTCTTTCTTTCTTTCTTTCTTTCTTTCTTTCTTTCTTTCTTTCTTTCTTTCTTTTTCGGTTTTTGTTTTATGCCATCCTGGGTGCTGTCCCTGAGCTCTTTGCTCAAGGCTAGTACTCTACCACTTGAGCCACAGCTCCACCTCCAGAGTTTTGGTGGCTAATGGAGATCAGAGTCTGGTGGACTTTCTTGCTTGGGCTGGCTTTGAACTACAATCTTCAGATCTCAGCCTCCTGAGTAGCTGGAATTATAGGTGTGAGCCACCAGTGCCCTGCTTCAGTTCTCCTCTGCTGCTGCTGCTGCTCCTTGTTCTTGTTCTTCCTCCTCCTCCTCTTTTTTTGGCCAGTGCTGGGGCTTGGACTCAGGACCTGAGCACTGTCCTTGGCTTCTTTTTGCTCAAGGCTAGCACTCTACCACTTGAGCCACAGCACCACTTCCGGCCTTTTCTGTTTATATGGTGCTGAGGAATCAAACCCAGGGTTTCATGTATGCTAGGCAAGCACTCTACTGCTAAGTCACATTCCCAGCCCCACTTCATCTTCCTTTTTAAAGTTTATTTTTAAATTGTTATTATCGAGGTGATGTATAAAGTTATTATAGTTACATAAGTTAGGTAAAGAGTAAATTTCTTTTTGGACAATGTCACCCCTTCCCTTGTTCTCTCCCAATTTTTCCCTCCCCTCCCCACTCACAAGTTGTATACTTCATTTTCAACATAGTGCCTAGTGGGTATCACTGTTGCATTTGCTCACTCTTTGTCCCTCCATTTCTGTGCTCCCCTTTACCCTCCCAAAGACAGATTAATGAATGAACAAGACAAAAAGAAAAGAAAACAAACAACAACAACAAAGGAAAAACCAGTTTCCATTTCCTGGAATTCATTTTGATAAATATTATGATTATGATTATGATTTTTTTTGCCAGTCCTGGGGCTTGAACTCAAGGCCTGAGCACTGTCCCTGGCTTCTTTTTGCTCAAGGCTAGCACTCTACCACTTGGAACCACAGCGCCACTTCTGGCCATTTTCTATATACGTAGTGCTGGGGAATTGAATCCAGGGCTTCATGTATACGAGGCAGGCATTCTTGCCACTAGGCCATATTCCCAGCCCGATAAATATTACTTTATATGATCCAAAGCACATAGGCATTGCACTTTTGTGTTCTTTTCCTAAGAATTTTTAATTGTTTGGGGGAGGGTCAGTTGTGGGGCTTGAATTTGGGACTTGGGTGCTGTCCCTGAGTTCCTTTGCTCAAGACTAGTACTCTACCGCTTTGATTGTGGTACTAGAAGCTCCACTTCTGGTTTTCTAGTAGTTAATTGGAGATTAGAATTTCACAGACTTTCCTTCCTGGGCTGGCTGTGAACCATGATCCTCAAATCTTAGGCTCTTGAGTAGCTAGGATTACAGTGTGAACCACTGACACCTGGCCTGCTTATTTTTAGTATGAAAAAGTTATTGGGCACTTTTTTCAGTTTTTAGCAGAAAAATCCAAACAAAAATGTGAGGACTGGCAGCTACGAAGGTGGCTTAGTGGTAGAGGGCTTGCCTAGGATGCATAACGCCCTGGGTTCAATTCCTCTAGTACCACATAAACAGAAAAGGCCAGAAGTGGCTCTGTGGCTCAAGTGATAGAGTGCTATCCTTGAGCAAAAGAAGCCAGGGAGAGTGCTCAGGCCCTGAGTTCAAGCCCCAGGACTGGTGCATGGGTGTGCACAAACACATAAAAATGTTGTGCCTAGAAGCCAAGATGAAAAGAGACTTCTGGACCACAACTTATTTTTTTGCTTCACTGTACATTTGGCAATAGTGCATACTGGGCCATTTTTGTGCTGTGAGGTTAGCAACACTGATTAAGTGTTTTCTAAGTTCTGAACATAGCATCAAGCTTCTTCATGCTGGGTCTTTGACCCTCATGACTTTTCTGTGAGGGAAGTTGTACTTTTTTGTCATTGGATTTGTAAAGATAAGGAAATGGAGGCTCAAGAAGGTTATGAACTGTGTTCATGATTTATCTTCCTCCTTCTCTCCCTCCTTCCCTTCCTTTTCTTTTTTTCCTTCTTTTCTCTTTCTCTCCCTCCCTTCTTCCCTCCTTCCCTCCTTCCTTTAAATCATGGGGCTTCAACTCAGAGCTTGGGTGCTGTCCCTGAGCTTTTTGCATAAGGCTAATGTTCCACCACTTGAGCCATAGATCTACTTCTGGTTTTTGGTAGCTAATTGGAGATAAGAAATGCACAGATTTTCCTGCCTGTACTCCTTTTGAACCACAGTCCTCAGATTTCAGCCTCCCAAGTAGCTAGGATTACAGGTATGAGACACCAGTGTGTGCATGTGTATGTGTGTGTGTGTGTGTGTGTGTGTGTGTGTGTTGGAGAACTTGAACTCGGGGCCTGGGTGCTGTCCTGAGCTTTTTTGCTCAAGGGTAGCACTCTATCACTTGAGCCACAGCACCACTTCCAGCTTTTTGGTGAGTAACTGGGAAAAAGAGTGTCATGGACTTTGTTGGCAGAGCTGGCTTCAAACTTCAACCCTCAGAACTCCACCTCCTGAGTAGCTAGGATTATATGCATGAGTCCCTGACTCCCAGCTTGTGTTTACAAGTTTAGTGGATGAAGGAATTAGCCTGATCGTTTGGTGGTGTGGGTTCGATACCAGTCTTGGTATCTGTCACAGAAGGAGCCTGAATCGCATGTCTCTGGGCAAAATTCCAAGATCTAAGCACATTTTGAGCCCATGGGTCAAGGTCTAGAATAGGGCAACTGTCAACTGTGGAAACTCTAAGCTTTTGTTTTATTTATTTATTTATTTATTTATTTATTGGCCAGTCCTGGGCCTTGAACTCAGGGTCTGAGCACTGTCCCTGGCTTCTTTTGCTCAAGGCTAGCACTCTGCCACTTGAGCCACAGCACCACTTCTGGCCGTTTGCTGTATATGTGGTGCTGGGGAATTGAACCCAGGGCCTCATGTATACGAGGCAAGCTCTCTTGCCACTAGGCCATATCCCCAGCCCTGTTTTATTATTTTTAATTTAATTTTATTGTCAAGGTGATGTACAGAGGGGTTACTGTTACATACGTAAGGTAGTGAATACATTTCTTGTCAAACTTGTTACCTCCTCTCTCATTTTTCTTCCCCATTGCCTCCTCCCTAATTCCCCCTCCCCCTAAACTCTTATTTTTTGCCAGTCCTGGGGGCTGAACTCAGGGCCTGGGCACTGTCCCTGACCTTCTTTTTTTTAAAATTTTTTATTGAACATAAATTTTTTTACAAGGTGTTGTGCAAAAAGGGTGCAGTTACATAGTAGGGCAGTGTGTACATTTCTTGTGATATCTTACGACCTGTTTTTCTATCCCTTGCCTAGGTCAAGTAGATATATATGCAATATACAATGTATCAAGAACATATACAGTATTCACAGACTTGATCTCTACTGTCTCTCCGTCTCCCTTTGTTAACAGTCATATATCAGGGAGATCATGCCCCTTTGTTTTCTGTATTCTAGGCTTGTCTCACTCAACATTATTTGTTCGAGTTCTGACCATTTCCCTGCAAATAACAATATTTCACCATTCCTAATCACTATGTAGTATTCCATTGTGTATAAGTACCATATTTTTTGGATCCATTCGTCTGTGGAGGGGCATCTGGGTTGTTTCCATATTTTGGCTATTGTGAATTGTGCCGCGATAAACTTCGAAGTACAAATGTCTTTTTGATATCTTGGGTTTTGCTGTTTAGGATAGATGCCTAGGAGTGGTATGTCTGGGTCATAGGTGTTAGGTCCTCTCCCTGAGGGCTACATGCAGATGCCCCCACCTCATTAAGTCTCCACCCAGTTACCTGGGTAACCTGCAGACCTGGAGGCAGTTACCTCCCCTTTCCCTGAGGTCACCTCCTAATCCACCTGGCCACACCCCGTGCCCCTGCCCTAAATAAAGCAGGGCTGGGTGGGGGTCACTCTCTCTCTCCCCTCTCTCAGGCCATGGATCATCTTGGCCACAGGCCAGCAGTTCGGTAATAAACTTTCTTTCCTGCCTGAATACCGCGTGGCGTTCTCTTTTACCAGCTACCTACTTTAAAAACGTAACATATATGGTGCCGTGACTCGGCAAGGGCTTAAGAGTCAGGACAGGCGGAATTCCCATCTATTTTTCTTTTTCTGGGAGTATCCCCAGTCCTGACGGCCCTTTTCCACGAACCGAACTGCTGTGAGTCGCCACGTGGCACTTTTCACTAATACCATTGCTGGCCTCCACATCCACCTCCACCTCCACACCACTTGTCTACCCTGGTGAGTGAAACTGCTGCTGCTCGGGTTCTCTGCCGCTCCGTCCGCCGCTTCTGCCTGCTGCTTCTGCCGGGTAAGCTCATCCACTCACCAGGCGCCTCTCTCCCGTGCTTTTTGGGTTTTGCATCACAGTCACACCCAAGCCGGGAAACTGCTAGCACGCCTCTTGACAGTGCAATGAGGCCTGCTCGAAATACTCACTCAGATACAGTTTTTGCCACTGCAATGGTAAATGGTTAGAAGTCACTTATATTCAGGCTCTCTTTCTCTTTTCCTCTCTTTCTCTTCCTTTTTCTCCCTCCCTCTCTCATCTGCCTGCTTACTTGCTTACTTTATAAAATTCCCAAGTCATACCATCATTGTGTGCCTTGCTCACAAAGCTGCTTCTTTTCACAGACCTCCGAAACTGAGGCTTGACAACCAATGTGCTCTGTCAGCAAAGATATCTAAAAGTTTTTTTCTCTAGCATTTACCACGTGGTGAATATTGGGTTTAACAGGCATCAGTTCAGGCACCATTATGCCATGCCACGTGTTCTCTGTTAGTGTGTTTGTGTCCTCCTGCCACCCCCCTCAACATGGCATCCCACTGGGGTTTATCAAAATATGGTTTCTCCATTTTATAATCTGAAAATTGTTGTTTGCTAGCAAAATTGTTATTCTAACCGACCACGTGGTTTTAAAATATTGGGAAAAAAGTCATTTACTATTGGAATTCCGAAAGAGTCTACTGCTTAAGTTCATTTCTGCATGCTGTAAAACCTATGTGCACAGTGTGTATGTGTGTTCCATGTGTGTATGTATGTGTAAAGGTCATTTGTTAGTATGTCCATCTAGCCATGTATCTGTGCTAAAACTCATCACATCTACTGAGTTTTGTCATTGCAGAATTTTGGCAAGTATTTGGTCAGTTCTTGACAAGGTACAGGTAAGCTCTAGTCCCCTTGGTCTCCTTGTTGTTTTAATTGGAAATCAAAAAGGGCTTTTGTGGCAAAGACTCCCTTGGATTGCAGTTCGAAGCCAGCCAGGGCAGAAAATCTCTCTCAAACTCTATCTCCCAACTAACCAGCAAAGAGCCAGGCTGGAAGCATGGCTGAAGAGACTTATCTCTTACCAGCCAAATGCCGGAAGTGGAGCTCAAGTGGTAGAGTACTAGCCTCGAGCAGAAGTGCTCAGGGACAGTGCCCAGGCCCTGAGTTCAAATCCTGTGAATGCCATCGGGGACAAGCCATCCCAGCAACAAGCACCTAGATCCCTGGGACTCAGCCAGTTCAGGGAACAAGGATCATGGAGAGGAGTAAGAGGAGAATTATGTCAGATCCTAAATGGAGTCACTTTGTCTCGCCCTTTCAAAATTAATCAGAGCCGGGGGATCAAGAGATAGTAGCTTGTCCATCTAATGTCCATGCCTGAGTATAAGAACTGTCCAAGTCACCCAATTTTTAATTTTGTGCCCTAAACCCTTCCTTTTGCCTTAATTTTTTTTTTTGTCCAGCCCCTGCCTCATGAGACTTCTTCCAGGCTTCATTCAAGGACTGGCATCTACCACCAAGGGACCCTGCTGCTCGCCTTCTCCAGGAGGGGCCACATTTCTGCCTTTTACCCCTAATGCCGACGCCCCTTGCCAGCAGGAAGCAGCCAGAGAGTCTTCGTCCTTTTTCATTACTATTAAAAGGCTGGAATGTTAGGTCCTCTCCCTGAGGGCTACATGCAGATGCCCCCACCTCATTAAGTCTCCACCCAGTTACCTGGGTAACCTGCAGACCTGGAGGCAGTTACCTCCCCTTTCCCTGAGGTCACCTCCTAATCCACCTGGCCACACCCCGTGCCCCTACCCTAAATAAAGCAGGGCTGGGTGGGGGTCTCCATGGATCATCTTGGCCACAGGCCAGCAGTTCGGTAATAAACTTTCTTTCCTGCCTGAATACCGCGTGGAGTTCTCCTTTACCGGCTACCTACTTTAAAAACCTAACAATAGGGTAGGTCTATATTGAGCTTTTTGAGAAACCTCCATACTGTTCTCCAAAGTGGTTGTATTAATTTGCACTCCCACCAACAATGGAGAAGGGTTCCTCTTTCCCCACAGCCCCTCCAGCATTTGTTGTTTCCTGAGTTCAGAGTATAGGCCATTCTAACTGGGGTGAGGTGCTATCTCAGGGTTGTTTTTATTTGCATTTCCTTTACTAGCAGGGATGTTGAGCATTTCCTCATGTGTTTCTTTGCCATTTTTATATCTTTTCTTGTGAAGTCTCTCTTTAGCTCTTTTGCCCATTTCCTAATTGGTTTATTGGGCTTGGAGGGGCTTAGTTTTTTGAGTTCTCTGGAGATGACAGATATTAGGCCTTTGTCTGTTGCTGTGCTGGTAAATATCCTTTCCCATATCGTTGGCTGTCTTTCTATTTTGGTGGCTATGACCTTAGCTGTGCAGAAACTTTTTAATTTGTAGTAGTCCCATTTGTCGAGCCTGACCTTCTTTTGCTCAAAGCTAGCACTCAACCACTTGAGCCACATCTAGCCTTTTCTGTTTATGTAGTAATGAGGAGTTGAACCCATGGCTTCATGCATGTTAGGCAACCATTCTACCACTAAGCCACACTCCCAGCCTCACTGCTTTAACCTTTGTGATAAATGTTAGCTTTAGGCTGTATATTGGCACGAGGAAGGATCCTCAGTAGCCACTGGAGCTCAAGTTAGAGATTATTCTCCTTACTATTCTCTAGAGGGACAGAGCTATGCTGGGAGGCCAGTCCAAGATAGGGTCTGTGCACCCCACCCAGTCCTCAGGTCCTCCAAGTGACAGGACTGATAAGGCCCAGCTCCCTAGCAGCTTCTGATCCACCCAAGGGAGTCCTAGGCAGGAAGGAAACATTCTGTTTCCAAAAGTCCACTTTCATCAAAAATCAGTTTAACAAACCAAGTTATTTACTTTTTTTTTCCACCTTGGGGCTTAAACTCAGGGCCTGGGTGCTGTTCCTGTGCTTCTTTTGCTCAAGGCTTGCACTCTATCATTTGAGCCATAGTGCCACTTCAGTGTTTCCTATTTATTTGGTGCTAAGGAATGGAACCCAGGGCTTCACATTCTCAGCCACTTATTTACATTTAAAATGAGGCCAGGGGAAGAGGTTGATTGTCTTCTCTACTTTTCTGTCCAGGAAACTGTACTTTGAGACCAAATCCTGTTCCTGGTGGGGAAACTGAGGTTCCCAGTGCAGCCTGTAGAGGTGAGCTCTGACTTCTGTACCAGCCAAAGATGTAGACAGGGGTTGAGTCTGAGGTGATGCCAGTGAGGGAAACACTGGGAATCTCCAAGTATGAGTTGCAAGGCATATACCTGAGCACCATGGATTTCTGAAAGATGTAAGCTAATGATCTTCCTGTATTTTGCACCAATTATAATGCTTATTTCTATTAATTACATAATCGTAGCTGGTGGCTCACACTTATAATCCTAGCTACTCAGAGGGTGATTTCTGAGGTTTGAGGTTCAAAGCCATCCTGGGCAGAAAATGTCTGTGAGACTCTTATCTCCAATTAACTAGCAAAGTGCCAGAAGAGGCGCTTTGGCTCATGTGGTAGAGAATCAGCCTTTGGCAAAAACTTAAGGGATAGTGCCCAGGCCCTGAATTCGAACCCCACTACCAGCACACACACACACACACACACAGAAACACAGACATACAGTCAGAAAAGTAAACCATGAGCGCTCCTATGAAGGTTGCTGGCAGATGTCAGGCAGGCAAGGTTTAATTAGGGTAGCAGTGAGGCCCAAGGCTATCCTTTGGAATCCCCTGGTGGTGGCTCTGCCTGGTGGCCAGGGAACTCAGAGAAGCTTGAGTCACAGTTTGTCCTCATGTTTGGACATTTACAGACTTCTAAAGCTTCTTCAGGAAGGCCTCATGACTGAGGACTGGCCATTCTCCAAGGACTGATTCCCCCTAAACCTGGCCTCATCTTTCTGCACCCTAATTTGTACTGCAATGACACTGCTGGGAAGTGTGGGAGAACGCAATACCCTCTCATTATAATAACATGAGGGGCTGGGGATATGGCCTAGGGGCAAGAGTGCTTTCCTCTTATACATGAAGCCCTGGGTTCAATTCCCCAGCACCACATATACAGAAAACAGCCAGAAGTGGTGCTGTGGCTCAAGTGGCAGAGTGCTAGCCTTGAGCAAAAAGAAGCCAGGGACAGTGCTCAGGCCCTGAGTCCAAGCCCCAGGACTGGCCAAAAATAAATAAATAAAAAAAATAATATGAATACATATAAGACAAGAATAAAGACTGGCAAAATCTGCAACAGAGGATACTATCATTTAAAGAGTGTCTCCCCACTAAACAACTAGCCAGAGGAAAAGAAGAAAGCAATTCTCAGAAACTGGCAAATGAGTAAATAACAGTTTCTACTCTCAGTGATAAACAAGCTCAATATAGACAAACACTAACTTCCTTTTTGGAATTTCTGGGAATAAAGACTGGGGTCACGGTTCAACTAGAGTACCTGCCTAGCAATCAAGGGACCTTCAATTCAGTACCAGAACTCAGTATCCACCAAACTAATTAAATTATTTGTTGTTGCTCTTGGCGGCACAGGGCGCGCGTGCATGCGTGTGTGCGTGCGTGCGTGTGTGTTGATATGCCATCCTCTGACCTTGGCCTCCCAGGTGTGGGTCTATAGGTACAGGTCTACAGTACAGCGCTTGGCTTTGTTGTTGTGGGGCTTGAACTCTGGTCCTGGGTGCTGTCCCTGAGCTCTTCAGCTCAAGGCGAATGCTCTACCGCTTGAGCCACAGCACCATTTCTGGTTTTCTGGTGGATAATTGGACTCTCACAGGGACTTTCCTGCCCGGGCTGGCTTTGAACCATGATCCTCAGCTCTCAGCCTCCTGGGTAGCTAGGATGACAGGCAGGAGCCACTGGCGCCATTAGGGTTAAGCTTTTTCTTTTTAAAATCTTTATTGTCAAGGTGCTGTGCAGAGGGGTTACAGTTACCTACGTAGGGTGGTGAGTACATTTCTTGTCCAACTTGTTAACTCTTAGGGTTAAACTTTCTGACCGACGCAAGTGTGTTACTTTTAAATGGACATATGTTAATACACAAAGGGCGTGGTCGTTAGGTGCGCACCAGCGTATTTTGTGCTTTGATCTAATCCGCTCGGTTTTACTCTGACAGTCTCCGAACGCCTCCCCGAGAGGTGGAGAAGCCTGCGTCCTGGGCACGGGAATGCGGGCCGCAGCGGCGAGGGCTACGGACGCCAGCGCCGCGCCTGCGCACTCGGCACCCGCTGCCCAGCGCGCTTCCGGGCCGGGAGGCGGAAGTCTCGGGAGCTGGGCGGGTGCGCGTGGGTTGACGCCCGCTCACCTGGCCTTGTTGAGGGCGCCCAGACCCGCGGCCCTCCCTCTCCCCTCTGGTGCTCCCCGCCCTCTGCCTCCCCGTTCCTCCCTCCTCCCTCACCCCTCCTGAACCTTCGTCCGCCCCCTCCCCGGCCCCCTCTCCCCTTCTCTTCCTACCCTTTACCCGAGCCCTGCCTCCCCGGCCCTTCCCCTCCTTCACCCCGACCCGCTCGCTTGCCCCGGCAGGATGGGGGACGACACCAGCCCCATCAGCGTGATCCTGGTGAGCTCGGGCAGCAGGGGTAATAAGCTGCTGTTCAGGTACCCGTTCCAGAGGAGCCCGGAGCACCCGGCGTCCCAGACAAGTAAGTGGCGCCGGCCTCATACCCGGCCCCGCTCCACCCGGCGGGCCCTGCGGGCGCCCGGACTCTGCCGCTGCCCCAGAAAGGACGCCGCCGAGGCCTCACTGGCCTTCCGCCACCAAAGCAAACTGCAGGCCTTGCCAGTCTTCAGCCGTTTCAACCGAAGAGAGATAGAAACGCGCCGTGAAACCTCCTTTAGAACAGTCACACGTGCTAATAAAAACAGACATGATGAGGGACCGGGCGCGCGCGAGGGGGGGCGGGGGGCGGGTGTCTCACGTAGTAGAGTACCCGCCCAGCGGGTGCAAGGCCCTGGGTTCCATCTCCAGACGATGAGAGGCTTTTTTTTTGTTTATGGAAATTTATTTATTTTTAGGCATTTAAGATTCACTTTTTCTTTTTTTAAAGTAAAATAGCTATTCATCCTCTTGTCATGCCAAAATGCTCTGTGCATATACCACTATAATTAGCAAACCTTCTGAAACAGGTAAAATTGTACATCAAATTACATTTCTTATTACGTGATTATATAAAAATGTAAAAAGAAAACAACTTATCAATTCCTTTTAACATTCCTAATAATTTAGCAGGAGATATGAGGCACAAAATCTTAGTAAAATATGACACAGTAAGAGAAGTAATGTAATTTTCACTTAAAGTTAACCTATCATAGTTTGTAACTAACATACAAAGACAACAAACTTTTAAAATGTATTTACTAAGATTCTGGCAACAGTTTTATATAAAGATACAGCATATCAAGCCTGCACTCAACTTGTGTATGGTCTCAGCTTCAATATGAAGCTGTTAAAAAAAAAAATCAAATCCCTGCTTTTTACATGCTAAATATCTTGGCAAATATGCCATTAAAATAGTTATGAATGTAAGACAGCAAGAGTAAGGAGTTAACTAAAGCTAAACATTGCAACCTAAACAAAGTTCATACAAAAAATAAAGTTAACAATCATTGGTTACATAAAATTTTCTTGACTGGTTAAAACTTAACAGTATAAAACATGCATTTTAGATCTTCAACTACCAATTTCCAAAAGTACCAGTGTCTATTTGAAACTATTCCTCTCCAAAGTCAAAGTGTAGTCAAAATTCAAACAACATAACACATTCTAATGCTAAAAAACATTCAGTTATTATTGAGGTGGAGGTAATTTCCCGAACTTTGGGGGTTTTCTCATGCTGCAAAGGGCTTCATATCTCTGGCTCACTCAGTGCAGCACACAAAATCCAAGAATGTCACTAAGCTCAGTAAAGGACAAGACTGCTGGTGTCCAGCTCTAAATTCCCCAGGAAGCATGGCTGCTGTGTCCACAAAAACAGGATGTGTGAGGATCAAAGGCACGGCTATTCTGCTAGCTAGTTAGCAAACCACCCTCCTGCCTTAAAAGTTCCTTCCTAGGTAACAAAAGTATACAGGGGGAAAAAAAATTAAAATACACTTATCTATACAGTAAGGATTTCTGAACTATTAATGTAATCCCTACTTCAAAAATTTTAACTAGAATCATCTGGTCATTTCTTTTTTTTTTTTTTTTTTGGCCAGTCCTGGGGCTTGGACTCAGGGCCTGAGCACTGTCCCTGGCTTCTTTTTGCTCAAGGCTAGCACTCTGCCACTTGAGCCACAGCGCCACTTCTGGCCATTTTCTGTATATGTGGTGCTGGGGAATTGAACCTAGGGCCTCATGTATACGAGGCAAGCACTCTTGCCACTAGGCCATATCCCGAGCCCCTCATCTGGTCATTTCTGATTGCATCTTAAAGATGCATCTAGATTCAGTTTCTGTTTATCCATAGATATATCTAGTCAAAAGTATTAGCTTTAATCCCCAAATGTCTTAACCACTAGCATGACTGCAGTGTAGTATCTCCCAGAGTTATCAAGCACAGAGGAGAAAGTAGATGCTCAAAAAGCAGGCAGCAATCATGGCCTTCCATACAATAGCATCTGAATGGCTAGTGTAGAGTCCAGGAATAATTTTAGAAGAAATTTCATGCATTTTAGTAAATATATCATAATTTTCACAGTTGAGATTTTCTTAGACATTGCACTTTCTTTAAGGGAATCTTGGGTTTTCTAAACGTTACAACGAATCAGGACTTGAACTAGCAGCCTTCTTTTTCTTTCTTTTTTTTTTTTTTTGCCAGTCCTGGGCCTTGGATTCAGGGCCTGAGCACTGTCCCTGGCTTCTTTTTGCTCAAGGCTAGCACTCTGCCACTTGAGCCACAGCGCCACTTCTGGCCATTTTCTGTATACGTGGTGCTGGGGAATCGAACCCAGGGCTTCATGTATATGAGGCAAGCGCTCTTGCCACTAGGCTATATCCCCAGCCCCAGCCTTCTTTTTCTTCTTGCTGTTTTTCTTATGCTTCTTTTTCTTTTTTGCCTTTTCTGTTGTTCTTTATCGTTCTTCGCTGCTTTTCTTCTTTTTTGCTCGTACCTCCTCAGCATAATCTGATTCTGACAAGGACCCAGATGATAAGGGTTTATCTTCAGGATACATCTTTCTTTTCTTGCCAAGTCCTTTAATGTCCTTACTGTCTGACTCAGTTTCTGACATAGAGCTTTCAGAAGATTTATGTGAACGGTTCTTCTTTTTCTTTCTCCTTTTTGCTTGTTTCTTATCCTCTTCATCAGAGTCTGAAGAACTGCTGGAAGAATCAGAGTTTGATGAAGAAGATGAATACCTTTTCTTTTTTCTTTCTCTGTCTTTTTTTAGATGAGCTCTCATTTCCACTTAATAATTTCTCCCTGTGTTTTTCTAGCTCTTTCTTCCAGTTCTCATTCATTTTTCAGCCAAAGCCTTGGAGCCTTTCTTTTTCTTTTCTAGTTGTTCTTTTACTTCCTCCCAGGTAGGTCTTGGTCGATTTAGATAATCCTGGATCGAGGGCCCCGAAGACTGGATTGTCCCCCTTGATCTGGCCATTGCTATTGGATTCATGTAGGCCACGTGGTTGTCCTGTTTCCCCATGATGCTGGGTTAGCCACACAGCAAGCCAGGCCACAGACGCAGCATAAGCGGGCCCGCCGCGAGTCCTACTCACTTTTTCTTGTTTATTATCATAAAGGTGATGTATAGAGGGGTTACAGTTACATAAGTCAGACAAAGAGTACATTTGTTTTTGGACAATGTCATCCTTTCCCTTGATCTCTCTGTTTTTCCCTCTCATCCCACCCATACATTATATAGTTCATTTTCAAGTGTCTAGTGAGTACCATTGCTGCATTTGTTCATACTTTGCCGCTCCACTTGTGTCCTTCCCTTGCCCTTCCTTATTATGTTTATTTTTTTAAAGGGCGGAATCCTATCACCATCTGAGCTGCATATATTATATACATATTAAGGCTCCTCCTTCCGGCAGCCTGAAGGTAGTTTTCTCCGAGTGTGGATAGGCTGGTGGGGCAAGTGTAGAAGGTCAAGGTTGAGAATGGCGGTGGAGGGCGAGGGCACGTAGGCATCCTGAGGTGCGGAATCACCGGCTAGGCATCCAGTAGACCATGAGGTGGGCGCAGTTCTTTTTTTTTTAAATTAATTAAAAAAAAATTTGACACGGTGTTGTGCAAAAGGGGTACAGTGACGTAAGAGGGCAGTGTGTGCATTTCTTTTGATATCTTACACCCTGTTTTTCTTTCCCTTCCCTAGATCAGGTAGACATATATACAATACAGAGTGTACCAAAAACATATGCAGTAGTCACGTGGCCTATCCCAAAGGAAATTCACCTAGGACTTTAAATGTAACCTTAACAATAGAGTTTGCTTATCCTTGTCTTGTATGAACATACATACATAGCTTTTGAGCTATTGTGATCCACTGAGAGGTCTATTTTTGACCTTTATATGTTGAGTAGTTGTTTGGTTTTAGTTACATAATTTAGGGTCGCTGACCCAAACCTGTGGGAAGTACCATTTGACAAGAAATTTTTGGTTTCCCAGACCTGATCTCTACTATCTCCCTCTCCCCCCCTTTTTGTTGTTTTGAACTGGGGTTTGAACTCGGGGCCTCACACTCTCAACTTATGGCTGGCACTGTTCCACTTGAGCCGTACCTCCAGTCCAGGTTTTTGCTGGTTAATTTGAGATGGAATCTCTTAGACATTTTTCCCCCAGCTGGGTTGGGACTTTGGTGTCCAGATCTCAGCCTTTTGAATAGCTAGCCTGGCCAGTGAATGTGTACATACATGTCTTTATCCTGGAAAAAAGTAATAAGGAACAATAGACAGTTGTCCGGGTGAACTTATCTCCTCCCACTAAGGGAATCATTTCTTCTCTTCATAGATACTAACTGTACATCCACACATGTGAACCTCACTTTTAGTTCTGCACAGGAACTTACCCTGCCTATGTGAGTGAACATTATTTTTTAAAAATTTACTTTACTATTATAGAGGTGATATACAGAGGGCTACATTTAAATGGGTCAGGTAGTAAGTACATTTCCTTTTGTATAGTGTCATCTGTTCCCTCATTCTATCCCATTCCCTCCTTCCCTCCGATCTCCAACCACAAGTTGAATAGTTCACTTTCATTAATGTTCAATGGGTTTCACGGCTATTCTTTTTCACCCTTCTCAGATTCAGTGCTGTCCTCCCATCCTCCCACCCTCCCACAGATATGCACTTGAACACACTTTATATACGGTAAAGAATTCAGAATCAGGGTTAAGGAATGTGGCTTAGTGGTAGAGTACTTGCCTAGCATGTGTGAAGTACTGGGTTCAGTTCCTTAGTACTACATAAAACAGAAAAAGCCAGAAGTGGTGCTGTGATTCAAGTGGTAGATTGCTAGCCTTGAGCAAAAGAAGTTCAGAGACAGTGCCCAGGCCCTGAGAGTTCAAGCCCAGGACTGGCAAAAAAAAAAAAAAAAAAAAAGAACAATACAGAATTGTCAGAAAAAGAAAATTTTAAAAGTCTTTTGTTTCTATATCTTTGAGTTTGTTTCAGTATGTGTATTATTTTATATAATTATGAAGAGGCACTTAGACATTGCACCTTTGTGATTCTCTCCTAAGACTCTCTCCTCTTTTGGTCTCACTATGAGTATCTACAATCTTGTGTAATTTCTCATATCCCAGTGCATTTTAGAGCTAACTTCTGCATATTGGAAAGAACATGCATTGTTTGTCTCTCTGATCTTGGCTTACCTCATTTAACATGATTTATGAACATTATTAGTTTTATTTTGTCGGTTGTGGGGCTTAAATTCAGGGCCTGAGTGCTGCCTCTGTCTCCTCTTTGTGCTCAGGGCTAGTGCTCTACTACTTAGGGCTTGAACTCAGGGCCCGGGCACTGCCCTTGAGCTTCTTTTGCTCAAGGCTAGCACTTTATCATTTGAGCCAAGTGCCACTTCTGGTTTTTTCAGTGTATGTGGTACTGAGGAATTGAACTTCATGCTTCATGCATGCTAGGCAAACTCTCTACCAGTAAGCCACATTTCTAGCCCCACTTCTGGCTTTTGAGTGGTTAATTGGAGAAAGGAGTCTTATGGGGTCTTTTCTGCCTGGGCTAGCTTCAAACTCTGATCCTCAGATCTCATCCTCCTGAGAAGCTAGGATTATAGGCGTGAGTCACTGGCGCTGGCTATGAACATTATTTTTTAAAATTTGATAATATGATCCACGGGTACAGAAAAGGCTTAGATGTCAAAAGATTATTTTTACTTACCACTCAGCCCCCAGTTTCCCTTGTTGGGACATTCATGGTTAACTGTTTTCTTGTACATCTTTCCAGAACCTTCTGTGTAAACACAGTGTATCTTTCGAGAATCATCTGTGAAACACAAGTGTATGCAAACATTTTACTGTCTAAGCACAAGTGAAAATACACTCTCCACATTGCTCTGCTTCTGTTTTCATTCTCAGGTGACATCTGCATTTTTGGCATAGCTTCAGCCTGTGGAGTGGCCTTTCCTTTTTTTTTATTTTTTATTATTTTTTTTAATTTTGCCAGAACTGGGGCTTGGACTCAGGTCCAGCACTGTCACTGGCTTCTTTTTGCTCAAAGTTCTCTACCACTTCAGCACCACTTCTGGCTTTTTCTGTCTATGTGGTGCTGAGAAATTAAACCTAGGTCTTCATACATGCGAGGCAAGCAAGCACTCTGCCACTAGGCCATATTCCTAGCCCTAATGACTGTAGTGATTTCCACATACTACCTATGATTCATTTAGGTCTGAACATCATCTTTCAACCTTTTGCTTATTCAAGCTACACACATGCCATTTCTGTTTTTGTGTCATCACTGAACTCAGGATATGGAGGTTGTCCCTTGGCCTTTACAAATCAGGCTGGCACTCTACTGTTTGATCCAAAGTTTACTCCCCCCACTTTTTTTTGCTTCCTTGGGCTGCCTTCAAACCATGATCCCGAGGTCTCAGCCTCCCAAGTACAGGTGTGAGCCATCATCACCCAGAACTTGCCTTTTAAAAAAAAATATATTTATTAGTTAAACAAAAATTTTTTGACAAGGTGTTGTGCAAAAAGGGTACAGTTACATAGTAGGGCAGTGTGTACATTTCTTGTGATATCTTACACCCTGTTTTTCTTTCCCTTCCCTAGGTTAGGTAGACATATATACAATACCCAATGTACCAAGAACATATACAGTAGCTACGTGGCCTATGCCTTTTTTTTTTTTTTGCCAGTCCTGGGCCTTGAACTCAGGACCTGAGCACTGTCTCTGAACTTTTTTTGCTTAAGGCAAGCACTGTAGCACTCGAGCCACAGTGCCATTTCTTGCTTTTTCTGTTTATGTGGTCTGAGGAATTAAACCCAGGGCTTCATGCATGCTAGGCAAGCATTCTACCACTGAACCACATTCCCATCCCACATGCTATTTCTGTGTGTGTGTGTGTGTGTGTGTGTGTGTCTATGTGTGTGTGTGTATGTTTTTTGCAGGGTATCATTCAAATTAAAGTAGTAGGATAATTTGGTCTTAGGGATAATGAACTTGTTTATTTTCATTTTTTGCAGTACTAGGAATTGGGCTTGTTCTGACATTTGAACCACATCCATCAATTGGTAGGCTAGCACTCTACCACTTGAACTCCAGTGCTACTTCTGGCTTTTTCTATTTAAGTGGTACTGAGGAATCAAACCCAGGGTTTTAGGGCTGGGAATATGGCCTAGTAGCAAGAGTGCTTGTCTTGTATACATGAAGCCTTGGGTTCAATTCCCCAGCACCACATATATAGAAAACGGCCAGAAGTGGTGCTGTGGCTCAAGTGGCAGAGTGCTAGCCTTGAGCAAAAAGAAGCCAGGGACAGTGGGTTCAGGCCCTGAGTTCAAGCCCCAGGACTGGCAAGAAAACAAAAACAAAAACAAAAAAACCCAGGGTTTCATGCATGCTAGATAAGCATGCTAGATAAACACTCTACCACTAGACCACATTTCCAGTCCTATGAGACTCTTACCTCCATTAACCACCAGAAAACTGGAAGTGGTGCTGTGGCCCAAAGTGGTAGAACACTAGCCTTGAGTGAAAAAGCTCGGGGACAGCACTCAGGCCCTGAGTTCAAGCCCCATGACTGGCAAAAAAAAAAGTGTCTCACAAACTGCCCTATTCAGGCTGGCTTTGAACATTGATCCTCAGACCTTAAGCCTTCTCAGTAGCTAGGATTACATAGGATTACATGTGTGAGCCACTGATGACTGTGTGTGTGTGTGTGTGTGTGTGTGTGTGTGTGTATGTGTGTGTTTTAATGTATATGAAGTAGTTGTCCTGGTAGGGTTTATTTCATTCAGCTGATGTTTTATGTTCCTGCACGTGTATTCCTTTTTAATGGCTGAATAATACTCCATTGTGTGACTGACAGTGTTTTGGAAAGCATGGGTTTTAATAGTTCACAATACTCCTTTGTTAGAGAGACCCTCTTTCTTAGCCCTTCTTCCCTTTTTGCCCTTCCTCAGATAAGCCCCGTAGCAGATATGCTGTTAACAACACAAATGATCATGCTGATGACCAGGATGGTGACTCCAGGTAAGGGCTCCAAGTCTCTCCAAGATGGATCTGGTTCTGCTCCTAAGCCTTTTGGTCCCCCTGAGAACTCTGGTGTCCTTTTTCTTCATTCATTGGGTACTTCCAGGTAGGGCAGATCTGGGGGTTGTTTGGCCAGTCTTTGGCTTGCCGAATAACTTGGGCACATGTACCAGCTGTGGATTGTGCAGTTGATAAAGCAGGTCTGAAAACAAATGAGATCATGTCCATGAGGTTGTTTATCTCCTACAGAAGAAAGAGAGGAAAGCAGACCCCTTTATTACTCTTAAACTTTATTCTTCAAGAAGATACCCAAAGGTCAGATGCAGATGCTCAGGTACAACACCCTGTTATCCAGTCCCTTGTGCATGGCCAAACTCTGGGGGTTAGGGTGATGGGATTGGGAATTAGACCTTGTTTGATGGTGATAATCTTCTAGGTTCAGACAAAGAGTCTTATGCCTTCCTGTGTTTGCTCCCTCTGGGAGGCAGAGTAGAAACTACCACCTTCTAGGGTTTATTTACTTATATAGGTCCATCTAGAGGCTTGAACTGAGAGCCTAGGCTCTGTCCCTGAACTCTTTCATTCAAGGCTAGCATTCTACCACTTTGAACCACAGTGCTACTTCCAGTCTTTGGTTAACTGGAGATAAAGAGTCTGATAGGCTTTCTTGCCCAGGCTGGCTTTGAACTGCAATCCTCAGATCTCAGTCTCCTGAGTAGTTAGAATTACAGGCATGAGCCACCGGTGCCCAGCTTTAGGGTTCATTTTATTTCCAGTACTGGGGCTTGAATTTAGGGCATGGGCACTGTCCCTGAGCTGCTTTTGCTCAAGTCTAGCACTCTACCACTTGAGCCATAGTGCCACCTCTAGCCTTTTCTGTTTATATGGTACTGAGAAATCAAACCAGGGATTCATGCATGTGAGGCACTCTACCACTAAGCCACATTCCCAGCTTAGGGTTTGTAGGGTTCAAAGGTTAGTAAATGATAACATAGGCACCAGTGAATGAGAGATTATAACTTACTTACTCTGTTACCCTAAACATAGACAGTGCCTTCATTGTCCCAGGAGAAAGTAGCTGAGGCCCCCAAATTGTGCAATGAGTTAATGCTATTTCCCTCTAATTTTCTAAAAATGTTCCACACCTACTATAGTGACCTTTAGTTCCAAAAGATGTGGTTTTATTATTTTATTGTGTGTGTATGTGTGCGCGCGTGTGCACACACACGCGTGCATACATGCTCACGCACCTGTTCTGGGGCTTGACCTTCGGGCTTGGGTTCTGTCCTTGAAGTGTATACCCCCTCCCTTCCCCCTCCCGGCCCGCTCAAGGCTAGTACTTTGCCACTTGAGCCCCAGCTCCACTTTCAGCTCTTTGGTGGTTAGTTGGAAATAAGAGTCTCAGGGACTTTCCTGCAAGGACTAGCTTTGAATGACAATCCTCAGATTTCAGCCTCCTGAGTAGGCTAGGATTACAAGTTTGAGCCACCAGCATCCAGTGGTTTTATCCTCTTATATGAGGATTCTATGGCCTGTGGCATGAGCTGTGACTGTCTCCAAGAGGAATAAACTTTGGAAGAGAGACCAGTTGATGGGGATGGCTGGCAGTGGAGGGTTGTTGGCTATCCCAGGGGATTGTTTGTGGTTCTCTTGCCCTTTAAAGATGGTAGCTTAGAGCTGGGTACCAGTGGCTTACACCTGTAATCTAACTACTGAGGAACTGTGGCTCAAGTGGTAGCCCCATTATGGGGGGCGGGGAGAGATGGTAGCTTGGAGTAAATTTGTCTATCACAGACATATAAGAAGCTTTTGCTACTGCACACTGGTCCTCCACCTGTGCTGTAGATCAGCATGGAGCAAGGGCAGCCACTTCCACCCTATTTTTCTCCCTCCAAGTTTTATTGGACATGAAGGTTATGTTACTGAAGACTTGGAAAGTTTCTTTGTGCAGAGCGATTTCCCAGGAAGGACAGCAGCACCTAATTCCTGTAGTTGGTTTTTAGAGATTCAATAATGAAATGACCTAAAGGATGTTTCAAGGGAATTACTTCAGTACTTAATATAATGAGGAAGGAAAACCACGGGGTGCTTCTCTTTAGAATTTCTTTTATGACATTTAAGAAATGCCTCATTTAATTTTAATACAGTATCTGTTAATTCCATTGCACATTCCCATGTTTTCAAGGTACAGGTCAGTTTCTCTTGGGGCTCAGTTTCCTGAGGCTTCATGTTACTGCACATGCCTGCCAGGCTACTGCTCCATCCCTTCATGCCTCCAATCATCTTCCTCGTGCAGTGGCACAGTCTTGCAGCAAACCTCCCTGTGTCTCCCTGATTGTCAGTTTGCCAAGTGGAAACCATGCTAACTTCAGGGTGGGGTGATGGGCTTTGGAGAAGAAATGATGCATACCTGTGCTGGTCAGAAGTATAGCCACATCTAAATAGACGTTTGATGAAACTAAAATTAACCTTGCTCTTTAGTCCCACTTAGCCTAGTTTCAGGAGCTTCCTGGCTACATGGAACCAGTGGCTACTGTACTACATGTGCATATTTTTTTTTGGATAGCCCATTGTGAATGTCTACTTGTAAAGGATAAAGCTGAGTCAGACTGGAGCTTCTAGGATTCTGACTTTTTTGGGTAGTTTTTGGAAAGTCTGTAGAAAATCTTTGTAATACTCTAGGACCCAAAGAGCTGAAATTTAGGAGCTGCTTGGGAGTGGGTTTCTTTGATATAAATATTTCTTTTTTTTTTTGCCAGTCCTGGGCTTTGGACTCAGGGCCTGAGCACTGTCTCTGGCTTCTTCCCGCTCAAGGCTAGCACTCTGCCACTTGAGCCACAGCGCCGCTTCTGGCCGTTTTCTGTATATGTGGTGCTGGGGACTCGAACCCAGGGCTTCAAGTATACGAGGCAAGCGCTCTTGCCACTAGGCCATATCCCCAGCCCCTGATAAAAATATTTCTCTTGCATGGGTTTTCAGCAGTTTGTTTCTTGGTGAAAGCTGTGCGGAGCATGTCACAGTGGTTGTGGAAGGTCCTCATGGCTATTCCCTAGTTTGGGCTTCCATGAATATTTGGAAAGCAGCACTGGAACATAAACGTTCAAACTATTTCTTAAAAAATGAAGCCAGGTGATAATATAGATCAGTGGTAGAGCATTTACCTAGCATGTGGAAGGTCCTGGGTTCAAAAAAAAAGGAAAACAGAAACAAAATAGTAGTACACAAAGCCTAGTGGTTCAAGTCTGTAATTCCAGCGCTCAGAAAAATGAGGCAGGAGGATCATAAATTCAAGGCCATACTAGGATAGCAAGAATCTTATGGACTTTCCTGTCCCGGCTGGCTTTGAACTGTGATCCTCAGATCTCAGCTTTCTGAGTAGCTAGGAGTACAGAAGTGAGCCACCAGCGCTTGGCTTAGGTAAGTTTCTTTTTCATTTTTTCTTTCTTCCTTTCTTTTTGCCAGTCCTGGGGCTTGAACACAGGGCCTGGGCACTGTCCCTGAGTTTCTTTTGCTCAAGGCTGGCAATTTCCACTTGAGCCACAGCACCACTTCTGGCCTTTTCTGTTTATGTGGTACTGAGGAATTGAACCCAGGACTTCATGCATGCAAGTCAAGCAGTCTACCACTAAGCCACATTCCTAGCTCTTGGGTAAGTTCTTTGATACAACGAATACCTGATGGTGGCACTTCTGCTAAAAGTACTGTATAGTTTTTGTTAAATAACCTAGTAACTTTTCATAGTTTTAATAAACAATGTTTTTGTTTGGTCTTGATGGTCCTGTTCCCATTTCAGCAAGCCATGTCCTCCAACTGATGAGCAATTGATTGCAGGGTAAGACCAAGACTTTCCCACCATTGCTCTGTCTTGATTCATGCTGCCTTCTCTTCTTATAATTGTGCTTAAAGTCCTAATTTCCCTCAATGTTGAAGAATGACCAACAAGGCACACAGGCCCTAGCTTGGACCTCACTTTCCAGTCCCCCTGCAGGAGCCCAGACTTCCTCATGGCCCTTGCCCTTTCTGTGAGAGGCCAAGACATGGTTGGCTGACACCAGATACATTTCCATGCAACTGGGCCAACAAGAGTTGGGGTTCTCAGTTCCTGTTCCACTGCCATGTGAGAGACCTATGATTATTCTTGAGTTTTCAAGAGGGGTTTAGTTGTGAGTGTGGGGTATATTTCCTTTAAGTACTACCGGTGTTTGCGTGTTGGGTGTAATGCTCAGGCTTGGATGATATTAAGTAAACCTAGAGATCCACAAATGTTCCCCGTGTTATATTATGGTGTTTATGTAGGAGCTCGTACACAAAGTGGGACTCTCTTGTCCTCCCTACCTTGACCACCCAGTGCATACCCTCTGGGCCTTGTACCAAACAATGAGGCAATAGGAATTCCCTTCTGGGCTGTCTCCTTTTCTTTCTTTCTTCTTTTTTTTTTTTTTTTTTTTTTGTCTTGGGGCTTGAACTCAGGGCCTGGGTGCTGTCCCTGAGCTTTCTTTTGTTCAAGCCCAGTGCTCTACCACTTGAGCCATAGTGCAACTTCCAGTTTTTTCTGAGTAGTTTTATTGGAGATAAGAGTCTCATGACCTTTCCTCCCTGGGCTTTCTTCCAACTGTGATCCTCAGATCTCAGCCTCCTGAGTAGCTAGGATTATAGGCATGAATGTCTGGTACCTGGCTGTTTCCCTTTTTTCTTTTAGCTAAGGAAACTGCAATGGACTATCTAAGCATGAATAAAAAGATCTTGGCCTATTTTTCAGCTGAAATGGTATAGTTTCCTAAATGTGCTATTCTTTTTTTTTTTGGCCAGTCCTGGGCCTTGGACTCAGGGCCTGAGCACTGTCCCTGGCTTCTTCCCGCTCAAGGCTAGCACTCTGCCACTTGAGCCACAGCGCCGCTTCTGGCCGTTTTCTGTATATGTGGTGCTGGGGAATCGAACCTAGGGCCTCGTGTATCCGAGGCAGGCACTCTTGCCACTAGGCTATATCCCCAGCCCCTAAATGTGCTATTCTTGAGTTTCCACACTTAATTCAGAAGTCTTTCTTTTTTTAAAAATTTAATTTATTTTTAATTGAACACAATTTTTTTTGACAAGGTGTTGTGCAAAAAGGGTACAGTTACATAGTAGGGCAGTGTGTACATTTCTTGTGATATCTTACGCCCTGTTTTTCTTTCCCTTCTCTAGGTCAGATAGACAATATGTACAATATACAATGTATCAAGAACATATACAGTAGCCACATGGCTAAGCCCAAGAAAATTCACCTAGGACTTTAAATGTAATGTCGATATTAGACAATATGTCGACAGTAGTCTTATATGAACGTACATACATAGCTTTTGAGCTATTGTATTCCACTGAGAGGTCGATTTTTGACCTTCATATGTTGAGTAGTTGTTTGGTTTTAGTTACATACTGTTGGGTCATTGCCCCAATCCTGTGGGAAATACCATTTGACAAGCAGTTTTTGGTTTCACAGACCTGGTCTCTACTGTCTCTCCGTCTCCCTTTCTTAACAGTCATATATCAGGGAGATCATGCCCCTTTGTTTTCTGTGTTCTAGGCTTGTCTCGCTCAACATTATTTGTTCGAGTTCTGACCATTTCTCTGTGAATAACAATATTTCACCATTCCTAATTGCTATGTAGTATTCCATTGTGTAAAGGTACCATATTTTTTGGATCCATTCATCTGTGGAGGGGCATCTGGGTTGTTTCCATATTTTGGCTATTGTGAATTGTGCCGCGATAAGCATGGAAGTACAAATGTCTTTTTGATATCTTGGGTTTTGCTGTTTAGGATAGATGCCTAGGAGTGGTATGGCTGGGTCATAGGGTAGGTCTATATTGAGCTTTTTTTTTTTGGGGGGGGGCAGTTCTGGGCCTTGGACTCAGGGCCTGAGCACTGTCCCTGGCTTCTTCCCGCTCAAGGCTAGCACTCTGCCACTTGAGCCACAGCGCCGCTTCTGGCCATTTTCTGGATATGTGGTGCTGGGGAATCAAACCTAGGGCCTCGTGTATCCGAGGCAGGCACTCTTGCCACTAGGCTATATCCCCAGCCCCTATATTGAGCTTTTTGAGAAACCTCCATACTGTTCTCCAAAGTGGTTGTACTAATTTGCACTCCCACCAACAATGGAGAAGGGTTCCTCTTTCCACGCACCCCCCCCCCCCCCCGCCGCAGCATTTGTTGTTGCCTGAGTTCAGAGTATAGGCTATTCTAACTGGGGTGAGGTGGTATCTCAGGGTTGTTTTTATTTGCATTTCCTTTACTACCAGGGATGTTGAACATTTCCTCATATGTTTCTTTGCCATTTTTATTTCTTCTCTAGTGAAGTCTCTCTTTAGCTCCTTTGCCCATTTCCTAATTGGTTTATTGGGCTTGGAGGGGCTTAGTTTTTTGAGTTCTCTGGAGATGACAGATAGTAGGCCTTTGTCTGTTGCTGTGCTGGTAAATATCCTTTCCCATATGGTTGGCTGTCTTTCTGTTTTGGTGGCTATGTCCTTAGCTGTGCAGAAACTTTTTAATTTGTAGTAGTCCCATTTGTCGAGTCTCTCCCCTATTTGTTGTGCCCCTGGGACTTTATTCAGGAAGTTCCTTCCTGTGCCTATAAGTTCTAGCGTCTTTCCTACTCTGTCCTTCAGTAGTTTCAAGGATTCAGGTCTGATATTGAGGTCCTTGATCCATTTTGAGTTGATCTTGGTGCATGGTGATAGGCTTGGGTCTACTTTGAGTTTTCTGCATATGGTTGCCCAGTTCTCCCAGCACCAGTAGTTGAAGAGGCTATGTTTATTCCATTGTATGTCTTTAGCTCCTTTGTCGAATATCAGCTGGCTGTAAGGGTACAGTTTTATTTCTGGATCTTCAATTCTAATCCATTGGTTTTCCGATCTGTTTTTATACCAATTCCAGGCTGTTTTTGTTATGATGGCCCTGTAGTAGAGCTTGAAGTCTGGTGTTGTGATACCTCCTGCACTGCTTTTTTTGACTAGAATTGCTTTGGCTATTGTAGGTCTTTTGCTGTTCCATATGAATTTATGGATTGCTTTCTCTATTTCAGTGAAGAATGTGACTGGGATTTTGATAGGTATTGCATTGAAATTGTATAACAATTTGGGCAATATGGCCATTTTCACTATATTGATTCTGCCTACCCCTGAGCATGGGAGGTCTTTCCATCTTCTTGTATCTTCTTTGATTTCCCTTATTAAATTTTTATAGTTTTCATTAAATAGGTCCGTCACGTCCTTGGTTGAGTTGATCCCTAGGTACTTTATTCTTTTTTTGGCTACTGTAAATGGAATTGTTTCCATAATTTCCTTTTCTGTTTGTATATTGCTGGTGTACAGAAAAGCTGCTGACTTTTGTGGATTGATTTTGTATCCTGCTACTTTGCCAAAATGGTTTATTAGATGTAGGAGTTTGGGGACTGAGTTTTTTGGGTCCTTCAGATATAAGATCATGTCGTCTGCGAATAGGGATAACTTGATTTCTTCCTTGCCGATGTGGATCCCTTTGATGTCCTCCTCTTCCCTTATTGCTATGGCTAGGGATTCCAGCACTATGTTGAAAAGAAGTGGGGAGAGTGTGCATCCTTGTCTTGTTCCTGAGTTTAGGGGGAATGATTTTAGTTTCTCTCCATTTAATATGATGTTAGCAGTTGGTCTGTTGTATATGGCTTCTATTGTTTTGAGGAATGTTCCATCTATTCCTTTTCTCTCCAAAGCTTTTAATAAGTATGGATGTTGTATTTTGTCAAAGGCTTTTTGGGCATCGACTGAGATAACAATGTGATTCTTTTTTTTTTTTTTTTGGCCAGTCCTGGGGCTTGGACTCAGGGCCTGAGCACTGTCCCTGGCTTCTTTTTGCCTAAGGCTAGCACTCTGCCACTTGAGCCACAGCGCCACTTCTGGCCATTTTCTGTATATGTGGTGCTGGGGAATCGAACCCAGGGCCTCATGTATATGAGGCAGGCACTCTTGCCACTAGGCCATATCCCCAACCCTGTGATTCTTGATTTTAGTTCTGTTTATGTGGTGAATTACGTTGATTGATTTACGGATGTTGAACCATCCTTGTGACTATGGGATGAAGCCTACTTGGTCATGATGTATAATTTTCTTGATTAGTTTCTGGATCCTGTTAGCTAATATTTTATTGAGGAGCTTTGCGTCTGTGTTCATTAGTGATATTGGTCTGTGGTTCTCTTTTTTTGTTGGGTCTTTGCCTGGTTTGGGAATGAGTATGATATTATCTTCATAGAATGAGTTTGGGATTTCTCCCTCTGTTTCTATTTTGTGGAAGAGTTTGAGGAGTATTGGTATTAGCTCATCACTAAAGGTTTTGTAGAATTCGTTGGTGAATCCATCTGGGCCTGGGCTTTTCTTTGTTGGGAGGTTCTTGATTACCTCCTGTATCTCACTGTAAGTTATTGGTTTATTTAGTTGATTTATTTCTTCTTGGTTCAGTTTGGGCAGTTTATACTTCTCTAAGAATTGATCCATTTCTGTAAAATTATTGTTTTTTACTGAATAGAGGTTTTGGAAATAGCTCCTTATGATTGTTTGAATATCGTGTGTACTTGTTGTAATTTTTCCGGTGGAGTCCCTGATTTTACGTATATGAGTCTCTTCTCTTCTTTTTTTTGTAAGTCTTGTGAGGGGTCTGTCAATTTTATTTATTTTCTTGAAGGACCAGCTTTTAGTATTATTTATTTGTTGAATGGTCTTTCTATTTTCAATCAGATTTATCTCTTCTTTAATTTTTGTGATCTCTCCCCTCCTAGTCGTTTTAGATTCTGTCATTTCTTGTTTCTCCAGTTGTTTTAGTTTCATCGTGAGCTTATTCACTTGCTCTGCTTCCATTCTTTTAATGTGAGTGCTGAGGGCAATGATCTTGCCCCTCAGTACTGCCTTAGCTGTGTCCCATAGGTTTCTTTGTGATGTATTTTCATTGTCATTGTGTCTTATGAATTCGTTGATTTCATCTTTAATTTGGTCTGTGGCCCCTGTGTTGGATAACAGTGTGGTGTTTAGCCTCCAAGAATGTGTATAGCCTCTGTGGTAACTGTTGTTATTGAGGGTTACCTTTAATCCACTGTGATCAGATAAAATACATGGGATGATGTCAGTACTTTTGTATTTGCTGAGGTTCTTTGTGTGGGCTATGACCTGGTCTATTTTGGAGTATGATCCATGTGCTGCTGCGAAGAAGGTGTATTGGGTCTCTGTAGGGTGGAAGATTCTGTATAGGCCTGTCAGATCCATTTGGGATATGGTGTTACTTAGGTCCTCAGCTCCCTTGCTGATCCTCTGGGTGTTGGATCTGTCTCTTGGAGAGAGTGGGGTATTTAAGTCTCCCACTATGATTGTGTTTGCATCTATCTTGTTCTGTAATTCTGTGAGAATTTGCTTGACATATGTGGGGCCTCTTTTGTTCGGTGAGTATACATTTATCACCGTGATGTCTTGATTTTGGATTTTTCCTTGTATTAAAATGTAGTGTCCTTCTTTGTCTTTTTGAGTTGATTTTAATGAAAAGTCCAGCTTGTTTGTGATCAGGATGGCTACACCTGCCGTTTTGGTAGGTGCGTTTGCTTGGAAGATCTTGCTCCATCCTTTCATTAGGAGCCTGTTTTTGTCCCTTGCTGTAGGGTGGGTCTCTTGTAGACAACAGATGGCAACTTTTTGTTTGCGGATCCATTCTGCCAGTCTGCTCCTCTTTATTGGAGAGTTTATACCATTTATATTCAAAGAGATCAAGGATAAGAGTGTTTTATCTCCTTCCATTTTCTTGTTGGGCTGTTTTTTCCTTTTTTTTTTTTTCTTTCTTGTCTTTAGTGAGCTGCTCTTTCTGTTTCTGTTTCTGTCTGTGTGTCCTGTATGATCTCTGTTGGGTGGGATTCCCCTCTTAGAATTCACTGTAGGGCTGTTTTTTTATTCACATACTCCTTTAGATCCTCTTTGCTATGGAAAGATCTGGTTTTCCCTTCGAATGTGAACTCCAATTTCACTGGATATTTAATCCTAGGTTGCATATTGTTGGCCTGTAGAACTTGGATGGTGTTCTTCCACTCACTTCGCACTTGGTAGGTTTGTGTGGAGAGGTCTGCTGTTATTCGGATCCTCTTCCCATTGTAGAAAATTTCTTTCTTCGTTTTGGCTGCATTCAGAATTTGCTCTTTATTCTTGAGATCTGAAGTCTTGAATATTATGTGCCTTGGGGTGGCTTTTCTGGGGTCTGGCCTGCCAGGTGTCCTATAGGCTTCGGTTACCTGGATGGGGTCCCTTGTGAGATTGGGGAAGTTCTGCAATAACTTTATTGAAAATATGATGAAGCCCTCTGCTCTGGTACTCGGCTCCTTCTTCTATTCCAGTTATGCACAGATTATATCTCTTGTATTTGTCCATCAGTTCCTGGATTAGTCTGCCCTGAAGCTTCACCGTTTCTTGGAGTGTGGTAATTTTCTGGTTGTTGTCGGCTGCTTCATCGTCCAAGAGAGAGATTCTGGATTCCATATGGTCAATTCTTTGTGCTGTGGATTCACTTGCGGAGTTTATGGATGTCAGAGAGCTATTTATGGTTGTCATATCAGCTCTGATCGTGGAAATTTCTTCCTTTAAAGAGTTGTATTTTAAATCTATTTTTTCATGCATTTCACTTCTCAGGATGTTAAGGTCTTCTTTAACAGAGGTTTGCTTTGTATACATTTTTGCTTTCATTTCTTTCTTGGCTTCCTGGATGTCCTTCAAGACTTCCACTCTAAACTCCTGGAATTGTTTTCTGATTTTGTTTCTGACGCTTTCTATCATTTCTGCTAACATGGCCTCATTTGCTTTTTTATTCTCCATCTCCTCTTCAGTCGTGCTGCTTTTTGGAGCTGGCGAGTTGGCTTGCCCTTTGATGAACTGTGTTATATTTCTTTGTGATTTGCGCATCTGGAGATCTGTGGGTGGCTTTCCTGGTTTGGTTTTGTGCTGCTTCCCGCTGGTCCGTCAGTGGGAGCCTTGTGCCCTGGTGTCCTGGCTCTGGGTTTGGGTTTGGCTGTTGGACCTTGCTTCCCAATGGGTGAGCATGACCTTCTCGGTTGTTGCTGAGGTGGTCACTCTCCCTGCACTTGGGGGCTGGTAGGTTCTGTGTCTTTTTCTGTGGGACAGTGTCCTGCCACTGTGCTGTGCCGACCCTAGCGTGCCCCTGTTGGGGGGGCTTGTTGGTTGCTAATTCAGTGTGGCGTGGAGGCTTATCTCTTCTTTGGTTCTTTTTTCCACTCTGTGTCTTGGTCAGAGGAGCTCACCTCTCAGGCAGTTCGCCTTCCTATGTGGACTGCTCTGGGCCGGTGTTGTTGGGGTGTGGCCCACCCACTTGTGCGAAATGTGCCAAACTGAGTGGGCATGGGCTGATGGAGAGCTCTGCCCTCCTGTGTAGGCGCGCCTACCAGAGCCGGTGCTGCCGCTGTGGCCCCGCCCACCTGAGCGGGGTACGCCTACCAGAGCGGGCGCTGTCACCGGTGGCCCCACCCACCTGTACACTGTGTGCCCACTACAACGGGCGCTGTCGTTGTGGTCCCGCTCACTTGAGCGGGGTAGGCCTACCAGAGCGGGCGCTGCCGCTGTGGCTCCGTCCATCTGAGCGGGGTACACCTACCAGAGCGAGCCCCGGGTTGTTGGGTTGTGCTTGCGCCCTCCCGCGAGTCCGCTGTGGGAGGCAGTATGTGTGGGGCCCAGTGGGATTAACTGTCCAGGCGCGGATTAGCGCCCTCAGACTGTGCCTCCGCTGCGAGGGCGGGGTGTGATCAGGCCCAGGTGACCCTGCTGTGCTGGTATTTCCCACCAGCGCCTGTGATTTTAGTTGTAAAGGTCCGCGAGGTCCAGGCACCTCAGGTGGGGCTTGCACTGCCGGCCGTCCCCCAGCCCCTGTTGGGAAGGGGGCAGGGCCGGTTCGGTCAGTTCCAGCTCCTGGGCAGCCTTGGGGCTGCTCCGCTCTTCCCCTGCTAAACTCCTATGACTTCCCAGCGCCTGATGGGAGCTTCCCGCCTGATTTGGGGGTTCTTTGTTCCCTTGGGGTGGGGAGGGGGAGGGAAGGACTAGCTTCTTTGTAGGGTTTGGGTCTCTGATAGCTGGTCTCCCATTGGGGGAGGGGGTAATGGGAGACTCACTGATCCTGGATTGTGTGTGTGTGTCCCGCGCCGCTGTTGGTCCTTCAGGTGTGGTGAAAGGTCGTGGTGGCGTCCCCGGCTCTCCCCTTCTGCACCGCTGGGTTCCCCAGCCGCTTACGACCATTCCCGGTGTGGACCCGAACTTCCCGTCGCTGCTGTCGCCATGTGTCTTGGTCCGCGCTCTCCCTGGTGTCCGTGGAGTCCCACTGTCTGGACTCTGCGCTCCCCGTGTGAGTTTTCGGCGATCGCCGATTGCCGGGTCCCCTTTCCCAGTCTGGCCCTGTTCGGGCCAGGGTTGGCTGGTGGGGGGAGGGTGCTCCATAGATTCTCCAGCTCCGTGTAGGTTTTCGGCTCTTCTTTTTTGCTCCTTTTTTGTTTTTCTGTGTTTCTCCACTGCTTCTGGCTGCTGGTTTTGCTGGGTTCTTGGTGGGATGTTGGGTGCTGGAGTTCCCAGCTCGCTATTCAGTTGGAGCGAGTCGGGGTGCCTCCCTACTGTGGCGGTGCCATCTTCCCCTTCCCCTTTATTTTTATTTTTGGTGCCAATACAGAGGCTTGAACTTAGGGCCTGTGCCTGAGGGCCTCCACCACTTGAGCCAGAGCTCCACTTCTTCTTCTTCTTCTTCTTCTTCTTCTTCTTCTTCTTCTTCTTCTTCTTCTTCTTCTTCTTCTTCTTCTTCTTCTTTGTGTGTGTGTGTGTGTGTGTGTGTGTGTGTGTGTGTGTTTAATTGAAGATAAGAGTCTCACAGACGTTCCTGCCCAGGCTGGCTTTGAACTGGGATCCTTAGATCTCAGCCCCCTGAGTAGCTAGGATTACAGCCACCAGCACTTGGCTCAGAAGTCTTTAATTTTTATCACAACTGTCTTATTGTTTTAGATTACATTTACCAGGCTTTCACCATCAACAGGATTTTTATAAAATTTGGAAATAGTGAACATTGTCACTCATTTATAGTTCAGTTTGCTATGTGCAAGTTAGGCTTTTTTTCCCCCAGTCGCTTGGCTACTACATTTTTGTATGTATTACATCATGAGACACTGCACCATGTAGGAACCACACAAGTTTCTTCACCATGAATGGGTAATATTAAGCCATGGCATGCAGTCCAGGTTTGTCCAGATAAGTGCAGAGGTCAACTACCACTCTGTTGGCTGTCTCAATGGGCCTTCCTGGACAGCCACATAAAGCAGCAGCACATCACTTTCCAGTTGGCTTTCTCTGGAACCCTCATCACTGTGGTTGTCTCTTGCAAGAGCCGAATGGGAATGCTTATCATGTAAGCTGCCCATCACTGCTTGTCTGTGAGAATTGAGGACCCATTGATAGCCAAAATAACTTAGGTCCATGAACTGGTGCCAAAGGGCTCAGGTTGGGCATGTCTGTGGCACTCTATGACACAGCTGTTGTTTTTAGTGGAGAATTTAAATTGCCATGGGAGCAAATGAGTTTTCTGGAGTAGTAGAGGTCGTTTTTCTGTTATTTCTGTATCCTGAGTCACTGGATGGTAGAGTAGAGAGTTTGTTTGGGTGGGATGTGAAATATTGGTACTGGGTCAGTTGCTAGAGCAGAAGTGTTTGGCTGGATTTTACTATCCTGAATCTCCTTCCACACTGCTCTGTCCCTCAGACATGAGTTACAGGCCAGAGTGAGCAGTGTAGCTTTTGAAGAAATCCTATAGTGCCTCTGGTCTAAGACTCTGGAGTCTTCCTTGTCTGTTTTAATCACTCCAGAGAGCAATGTTCCAAGGAAGGAGACCTAAGAGTTGCCTATGGGTCCTGAAAGTTTCAGAAAATCTTTAACAAAATTAATTTTGGAAGATTTGACCATACCCTGACAAATCAGCCAATTCTGACCAATGTAGTTTGGGGGTTCAGATGCCCTAGGATGGTTGCAGGATCTTGTCGGTTCTAGAGCAAGGCTGGAAACCAGTAGGAGCCTTGGCACACTGAGGCCCTCCACTGATATGAGGTAGTTTGGGAAAAATCCCCCATCTATCAGTTGATGTCATCAGAGTTCTTGCTCCAGACTGCCTCCCTTTTTTATTTTTATTTTTCTTAAAGCCCTATATAATACTTGGATATGACCCAATGGCCTTCCTAAACTTTTTTTTTAACCCTAGCTTACTGTGTGTGTGTGTGTGTGTGTGTGTGTGTGTGAGAGAGAGAGAGAGAGAGAGAGAGAGAGAGAGAGAGTCAGTGAGTCAGTCTTAGGGCTTGAAGTCATAGCCTAGGCACTGTCTCAGCTTTTGAGTTCAAGGCTAGCTATAGGCAGGTAGCTAGGATTATAGGCATGAGCCACTGGTGCTGAGCTTACTATTTGTTGCATTTGAGTTGAGCTCCAGAAGGTGTTGGATTTGATTTTCCCAAGATTACTGTATTTTCATGATGTTAGTCCCCCTTCCTCTCAGTGGACAGCCTCCAGGAGAGAAGCATACTCTAGGAGAAGAAAGAAGCATACTGGAATATCTGTGTCTCATAGTCCTTTTTGAGACTGTGGACTGTGTGTAGATCTCCTTGTCCAGGGCAGAATATGGCCCCAGGGACGCTGGAGCCACTTTCCCTGAGACATTATGTCCTCCTGACCTGGAAGTTAGAAATGCTTTCCTTGGTGAATTGGTGAGCACAGTTCTTTTCCTTCTAGGTCCAGATTAGAAACAGTGGGTAAGTGCAGCTAGGGCTGTTGAGATAAGAGGCAGCACTACACCCAGTGCTTTGCTCCCTGTAAGCAGCTCCTTTATCTGGCTCCCCCAGGCTAGGAGGCCCAGGCTTGGCTATAGAGAGACATACACACTGAAGCACCCTGGCAGAGCTGAAGTCCTACCATGCCCCAGTGCTTCCCATTTCCTCCCACTTCCTCATAGCCCTTGCTCTGAGTATCCCTGATTCCCGATCCTGTAACAGTGTATAAATGAAATCTGGAATGTTTTAAGGGTTTAAAATGGGGGAAGGGCCAGGCAACTATGCTGTGAGAAAAGGAGTTAGCATGGGCTGGGAATATGGCCTAGTGGCAAGAGTGCTTGCCTCGTATACATGAGGCCCTGGGTTCGATTCCTCAGCACCATATATACAGAAAATGGCCAGAAGTGGCGCTGTGGCTCAAGTGGCAGAGTGCTAGCCTTGAGCAAAAAAGAAGCCAGGGACAGTGCTCAGGCCCTGAGTTCATGGCCTAGGACTGGCCAAAAAAAAAAAAAAAAAAAGAAAAGGAGTTAGCAGTCTGCAAGCAGCATTGAGCATTGTTTCCTGGTCCTTTACATGCCATTGTGGAGGAGTGGAGGGAGTCCTGGAGGTTAAGAGAGAGGCACAGTCCAGCAACCTGAGTGAAGTCTGGGAGAGGCTCCTTTGACTGCAAGCCTTAGTGAGTGGCTCCTGAGGGTAGTGCCACCTCCAGCTGATCCACCTTTAAACACAAACTGTAGCTGTTTCTCTCTTAATTTCATATAGCATGCAAGAAATGACAGCATGTGCTTTCAGCCTGTGCTTCTCCTGCCTTTTACCTGTAATTCTGATGATTTTATACCCCTAACCTGGGGATTGCTGCAAGAGAGGCATTGATTTTGAGACATGCCCATCAGTACTGGGGTTTAGTAAAGCAGGCCACTGAGACTCTCCTATCCAGAGGGTGTTGGGCATGGTGGTATGATATGTGGTTAGTTTGTTTTCATCCTATCTTCTTTTAATTTTCAGGTTTTCAGATGTTATTCTAGCAACAATTTTGGCAACCAAGTCTGAAATGTGTGGCCAAAAATTTGAACTGAAGATCGATAATGTGCGGTTTGTGGGGCACCCAACACTCCTGCAGCATGCTCTGGGGCAGGTATGGGCCTGCTTTGGCAGGTGAACCTCTCCTTGGGCAGCTGGGATTGTCCATGGGCAGGCAGGCCTGGCCCTTTCCAGCTCTAGTGACCTCAAATCTCTGTTCCCATGGGCTCTGGTGAAGGCATTCAGACCCAGTCAGGCACTTGTCATGACTTGGACACCCTCATAGGGCCTTGAGGTCCATCAAGAAAAGTAGGAGTTCTGGGTTCTTAGATTTTTATTTATTTATTTAATTTTGGTTGTGGGGCTTGAACTCTGGGCCTGGGCACTGTCCCTGAGTTTTTTAACTCACGGCTACACTCTCCCACTTGAGCCACAGTGCCACTTCCCGTTTTCTGGTAGATAATTGGAGATAAGAATTTCACAGCCCTTTCCTGCCTGGGCTGGCTTTGAACCTCCTTCCTCAGATTTCAGCCTCCTGAGTAGCTAGGATTATAGGTTTGAGCCACCAGTGCCCAGGTGGGTTCTTGGATTTTTGTTCTGGGTACTATAGTCCCTACCACTAGTTGCTTCTTCCCTCTCTCCCCTTCTCTTCCCTCCCCCCCCCCCCCCCCCCCCAGTGCAGGGATCATACCTAGGTCCTCCTACTACATTTACATTCGGAGCAAGCACTTTCTTACTCAGCTATCCCCATTTCCCTGTTATTTGCCTTTGCTATATATCTAGATCTCTATTTACTGTGGCTGTCCCCTTTACATATATATGGTATCTGTCTTCTGAGGAGGCCAAGAGAATGAGTTTACCAGCATCTTTCAAATCCCTGAAATTTATGCAGATTAACAGGGACTTGGTTTCTATTAAATCATCTATGAATAGGCAGTCTTATTTAGCACTTATTGTGCTAAGCTTTTGTTCTCTGATGGAAAACTGGTACCTCAGGGATCTCTATACCAGGGCCACCAGTCAGCATTTTGCATACAGGCAAGATCAGTGACAGCATTACTCAGATTCTGAAGGGTTTCAATATTATACACATGACTTACCTGAATTTATACAATCCAGAAATTGTGTGAGGCTGTGTTCTGTGATTTTCAAGACTTCTCCACAACTAAGCTCATGAAAGGAACTGCTGAGGTGTTTAGATGTGTCTGGTATCTTGGATAACTCCCTCCCTCCTCACCTGTGGGCAAAGGGGGTGGGGAGAGTTGTCAGTCACCTAATAGAACTGGGATGGGTACATTCCTTGGGTGACCAAGAGAGAACTGAGGCCGACACTTTGACTCCTCCTAGTGGCAACACTTACATTTGGCTTGTAGAGCTCTATTGTGCCCTGTAGAATGCTGCTTTTGAGTGCTTTGGTGCTTGTGACGCAAGATAGCTGGATGCACGAATTGGGAGCACAAACTAAGGATTTGGTTTTGCAGGGAGACTGGCTGCCTCCCTCAGGGCTTTCCAGACCTCTGTTGGCTTTGAGCATTTTCTCATCTCTAGGTGGTTCTGAGTACTTGCCATACCTGGCAAGCAGTCTGAGTGGTCGCAAGTGGATATCAGGAATAGCAACAGGGAATGGATCTGGGCCTCCATGTGAGCTCCTTTCCAATCAGTCTGTGTTCTGTTGGCTTGCTTCCATCACTCCTGTTAGAGCTGACTCATCTGTGCACAAGGTAGTTCTTTTAGAAAACTCAATCTAATTTCATATGAAAGACCCCAGGTTGTTTTCCTCAGGTTGTTTTTCTTTTCTTCTTTTTTTAATGCTAGTACTCTACCACTTTGAGCCACAGCACCACTTCTGATTTTCTTGTGGTTAATTGGAGATAAGAGTCTCACAGACTTTTCTGCCTTGGCTAGCTTTGAACTTTAATCCTCCGATCTCAGTCTCGTGAGTAGATAGGATTACAGGTGTGAGCTCTAGACACCTGTCTTTGGAAAGTCATGCCTCTCAATTCATTAGGTTTATGTCTCTTTTTACAGGTCTCCAAAATAGATCCATCCCCGAAGAGGGAAGCACCTACTATGATTCTTTTTAATGTGGTATTTGCCCTAAGGGTAAGTATTTGCATACTGATTCTGGGGCTTGAACTCAGGACCTTGGCACTGTCCCTTAGCTTTTTCACTCAAGGCTGGCACTCTACCACTTGAGTCTCAGTGTCACTTGCAGCTTTCTGGAGGACTTTCTCCTGCCTCTGCTGGAGGTCTCAGCCTCAAAAGGTTTCAGCCTTTTGGGCACCTAGAGTATAGGTGTGGGCCCCCAGTGCTCAGCTCCTAGTTTTTTTTTTTTGCCAATTCTAGGGCTTGAACTCAGTGCCTGAACATTGTCCCTGAGCTTCTTTTGCTCAAGGCTAACACTCTGCCACTTGAACCACAGCGCCACTTCTAGCTTTTTCCAACTTAGGGCTTCATGCATGCTAGGCAAGCACTCTACCTGCCACTAAGCCACACTCCCAGCCCCAGCTTCTAGTTTTTTCTTCATGGTTCCTAGCTCTGCCTGAGGCAGTTTTCACTAGTTATAGGAAATGCCTTTCCAGTAGACCTGCCAAAGTAGAAAGGATACTAATAAACAAAATGTAGTCCCGTGCCTGTGGCTCAGTGGCTCACAGCTATAATCCTAACTACTCAGGAGGCTGAGATCTGAGGATTAAAGTTTGAAGCCATCCTGGGCAGAAAAGTCTGTGGTGAGACTCTATCTCCAGTAAACCATCAAAAAACTAGAAGTGGAGCTGTGTCTCAAGAGGTGTAGTGCACTAGCTTTGAGCAAAAGAAGCTTGGGGCAGTGCCCAAGCTCAGAGTTTAAGCCCCAGGGCCATCCCAAAGGGAAAAAAAAGTGTACCCATAGTAAGATTGGCTTATATTATGATGGGACTTTGAAATAGCTAGTAAATAGTAAATTAATGATTATAAAATAATGGAATGCTTTTCAGATATCCTATTTAAAATCAAATAGTAGTAGAGAAAAGCTGCTTTTAAGTGGAGCATAGTTGTTAAAACTGATTACCTTACTATAGATAAAGAACAATGCATACAAAATGATTTGTTTGGTTTCAGAATATAGCTCAGTAGAACAGTACTTGCCTGGAATACTTGAGGCCAGGAGTTTCATCTAGCATTGCAAACAACCCAACAAAAATGGCTTATTAAATTTGTTACTGGCCTGAAGTATCAGATGGTGATCTTCACTTTGTGCTTGGTCCTCTTCTGCAGTGTTTGTATTTTCACATATTTCTTATATAATGACAACGCAAATAGCTGAAAAGAAAAATAAATTGGGAAAAAACCCAAATGAATAAACATGCCATAATGGGTGCTGTGCACCCATCTCCACCTATAACCTCTATGTGACAGATGGTGAGAAGCAGCCGTGGGCCCACCTGGCCCAATTCAAGCAGACCCTGACCTCTGGAAAACAGTATTTGATAGCAGAACATACAGACCCTGAGATCTAACAGTCCACAACTGGAATACTGTTAAGAAAACAAACAGGTTTCATGATTATGCAGATTTCATAATAAAAATAAAATATTTAAATAGAAAGCATCCTGTTGCTTGCTTGGTAATTGGGAAATAATTAAACAGGGTGGTTATTTAGTCATGTCCTGCGGCCATAAAAGAGGATAAATGGGGATGAGCCAGAATCTGGAGAAGTATATATATTTCGTTTGTTTTTTCCTTTGCCAGTCCTGAGGCTTGAATTCAGGCCCTCAGCATTCTTTTTTGCTCAAGGCTAGCACTCTGTCACAGCACCACTTCTGGCTTTTTCTGTTTATGTGGTGCTGAGGAATCGAATCCAGGACTTCTTGAATGCTAGGCAAGCACTCTACTACTAAACCACATTCCCAGCCCCCTACCCCCCCCCCCCCAAAAAAAAAAGCTTTAAACAAATTCTACCTGAAAGAATAGTGTGACAAACTTCATGTGCCTGTCTCTGAGAACTTATAGCCACTGGCTCCATCTGTTTTCTCTTCTTTCTCTATGTGTCATGGCAAGTCCAAAACCTCATGTCTGTTCATTGTTTTATGCTTCAGAACACATCTCTATAAAAGTAATGGACATTTGTATTATGCAGTGATACTTTGTACACATTTGACAAAACTCACAAGAGTTTGTTGGTATTAATTAGTATCTGATTCATTGGAACTACCCAACTGAGAAGATATTTCCCCTATTGGGCTATCTGAAGCAGGACACCAACCCAGCCAACCCTACTACATGTGTACATGTGTCTGTGCTACCCTGGCTCTCTTCCCTTTGTCTTGTCAAACATTCTGTATCTCATTGGGCTGATGGCCACACATGCTTTTGTGTCTGTATGTCCTGCACATAAGAAGTTATCTTTGAAAACCTGGCTGTGCTTATCTTTTTTTTTTTTTTGTCAGTCCTGGGGCTTGAACTCAGGTCCTGGGAACTGTTCCTGAGCTTCTTCTTTTGCTTAAGGCTAGCACTCTGCCACTTGAGCCACACCACCTCTTCCAACTTTTTCTGCTTATGTGGTACTGAGGACTCCAGGGCTTCATGTATGCTGATCAAGCACTTTATCACTAAGCCACATTCCAGCCTACCTAGCTACATTTAAATATAAATCTGTGGTATGAGAAAGTCTCGTGAGGGCTGGGGATATAGCCTAGTGGCAAGAGTGCCTGCCTCGGATACACGAGGCCCTAGGTTCGATTCCCCAGCACCACATATACAGAAAAACGGCCAGAAGCGGCGCTGTGGCTCAAGTGGCAAGAGTGCTAGCCTTGAGCGGGAAGAAGCCAGGGACAGTGCTCAGGCCCTGAGTCCAAGGCCCAGGACTGGCCAAAAAAAAAAAAAAAAAAAAAGAAAGTCTCGTGAGTGATGATTCTGAAAACGTGGTGTTGCTTCATGTCACATGCGTATGTTCTTCCTCAATGGCTATAGAGATGCCTGCTTCTTTGTTGGTGTAGAAGGAGTACTGAGTCAAGGATGTGGGCCTAAAGTATGTGGGTTCAATGCAGGCCATCCTTGAGAACAGTTAGCATGGTGTTTTGGTTATTGTGCTGAAAAAGTATTTTTACACAAACTCTGAATGTGTATTTTGTTTTAAGGCAATTGCATGTATCCTGTAAATTGGCCTCTGAAGTCACTGTGAAGGAAATGCCCTAGACAGAAGGGGAAGGGTTGCTGCTTGTGGCAAGTCTAACTTGATCTAATCTAAGTTCTGTGTGTGAACTTGGGATCTTCTGAGAATACAGAACATTTTTTCCACTTGCAGGTGAATAGGGTATTGATGTCTAGAGATATGGCTTTGCTCTGATCAGGCACTGCCCTGCCTGACAAATAAACAGAAGGGGAAGGCAGCACCACAGGTTCTTTAATCAGTGGTGCCATTTGTCCCTCTCCTTTCCCCACCTCTATCCCAGTAGTATGACTCAGCACCCCTGTGTGCCTCCAGAAGTAGTGAGTCATGTTGGTTCTGTTATCTGCTCCCTGGTACATCTTCACAGACCCCACAGTGGCAAGCTCCACCCTGGGGCTGCCGGCTGACTTTGGCCCATGATAGCTTCCAGAGGGGGCAGGGCCACTTTTGTCTTTACAGCCTCCTGTCTGGTCACTACTCTGTGTGTAAGAGGTACTGAGACAGGAATTGTGGGCCTAAAGTGTGTGGGTTCTCAATTCAGGCCATCCTTGAGGACAGCATATTTAGTGAACAGCATGGTGCTTCTGTTACTGTATTGTGATTCAGTTGTACTGTGGCTTGGTGTAACTGACTTCTTACGTACCACAGGCCATTCGTATCCAGCAATTACTATAGACCTGTCCGATGGTTTGCTCAGGCCAGGCTCTGTTCTGAGCATTGCTTGATTAGTTTCCTCAACTCAATCATTGTTCTTCCGCAGTTTAGGGCTTGTGACCCAGTATCACATATCTTTGGACCTGTGCCCTCAGCTGTACCCTGACATGGTAGAGATGTCCCTTTCAGGAAACCTCCCCAGAGTCATCTCTACAGCCATCTAGGCAGCTGTTCCCAAGAGCAGAGGATATTTGGAAGCCAGCGTTTCTGGGGGTGCTTTCTGCAAGGGCACAGGAGAAGAGCCTGAGCAAGTAGAGTGGAGAGGCTTCTTCATGTTTTCTGTGTGTGTTTTTTCTGTGCACTGTATTAGGTCTTTTTAAACTGGGTGTCTTGCTGTGTCTCTGTACATGTCTGAGGCTGTGGGGCTTCTTCTGCAGGCCAATGCGGACCCGTCTGTCATCAATTGCCTGCACAACCTTTCGAGGCGCATTGCCACTGTGCTGCAGCACGAGGAGCGCCGCTGCCAGTACCTCACTCGAGAGGCCAAGTTAATCCTGGCCCTCCAGGATGAGGTATCTACCATGGCTGAGGGTAAGTGAAGTAGCAGGATGAGCACAGTCTAGGCTGGCTCAGGGCTTCTCTTTGGAGTAGAGCTAGTCAGTGACTGGATCTTGCCTCTAGTTTTGAAGAAGCATAAGCATTGAAAGATACCTCATGAACTGGCCCTTGGTTTCTTGGAATGATGTTAAAAAGGGTACCCTAGACACCTCAATGGGCAGGGCATGCTGCCTTGTGGCAAATCTGCACACAGTGCAGAGGAGCCCTGTGCCTTTAGAGGTCTCATCAACAGAGTCATCAGGGGCATTAGAGAAACCTTGGGAATAAGGACTGTCCCGTTTTGCAGATGTGGAAACTGGTTCAGGAGTTATATGGTTTTCCTATTGGATTGTTAGTACCCTGCATAGGAAGACTCTCCTAGAGGCTCAGTTTTAGATCTACTTGCCTGAATTTATGTGCCTAAATTGATTTCCCAACTAGAAACACTCTCCTTCCTCAAATACTGATATATAGTCAAACTTCACACATGAATGGCACTTCTTACTGGCATAGGTCCTGCTGGACATGTTGCCCTGGGATAGGGAGACTCTGGGAAGGGTTAGGTGGGTGGTTTCCATTCTTGGCTTTTAACCAAATTGCTGGAGCATCTATCCAATTATGAAAAAATAATCTTTGTTGGTAGAGCTGGAGCATCTAGCCAATTATGAAAAAATAATCTTTGTTGGTGGAGCTGGAGCATCTAGCCAGTTATTAAAAAAATAATCTTTGCCAGTGAATCACTGTACAACTTTTGGTGTTTCCAAAGATGCCAGAACATGGAGGGACACTGCTTAACCAGCTCTTCTTTCCTTTGCTAAGGTTAGCAGCTCCCTATAGAAGAGACAGTGAGAAACAGACTTTGTAGCTAAGCAAAAGCAATGATTATCATATACAAGTTAACAGAAAAGAGAAAAAAAAACTGGTGGATCACACTTATAATCTTAGCTATGTAGGAGGCTGAGATCCAAAGGTCTATGGTTTGAAACCAGCCTGGGCAGAAAAGTCTGTAAGAATCCATCTCCAAAATAACCAGCAAAAAAGCTGGACTGGAGGTATGTCTCAAGTAGTAAAGTGCCAGCTAAGCAAGCAAACCAAACTCCATGACTGCCAAAAATAACTCCTCTACCTCAAGAAAAATAATAAAAACTGTATGATTTAAGTGCATTTTCAGTGAAAATTTACATTTTTGGTTTGAAAATTAAATGTTAAAATTTGTAATATAGGGCTGAGAGTAGTGGTAGACTGCTTGCCTAGCATATTCAAGGTTCTGGGTTCAATCCCCAACACCACACATACATAAAAAGACTTTGTGGAGGTTGGAGGCATGGCTCAGGTGGTAGAGCATCAGCAAATGAGTGAAAGCGAGCATCAAATACCAAGTTTGAGTCCTGGTTTCAGACCATTGGTTTCAGTGGTCAGTTATTTACTCATTATAATTATGATTATATATATATATATATATATTTTTTTTTTTTTCTGTCAGTCCTGGGGCTTGAGCTCAGGGCCTGACCACTGTCCCTGGCTTCTTTTTGCTCAAGGCCAACACTCTACCACTTGAGCCGCAGCGCCACTTCTGGCTTTTTCTGTGTATGTGGTACTGAGGAATCGAACCCAGGGCTTCATGCATGGTAGGCAAGCACTCTACCCCTAAGCCACATTCCCAGCCCCAATAATTCATTTTTTAAAAAAAAGATTCCTTTGGGCTGGGTATGTGTCTTAGTTTGCCTAGCATGCATGAAGCTCTGAGCTTCCTTATACACAGGAAAAAGCCAAAAGTGGCACTGTGGCTCAAGTGGTAGAGTGCTAGCCTTGAGCAAAAAGAAGCCAGGAACAATGCTTAGGCCCTGAGTTCAAGTGCCAGGACTGGTTAAAAAAAAAAAAGATTCTCTTAAAGCTGGGTGTGCTGGTGGCTCACCTATAATCCTAGCTATTCAGGAGGCTGATATCTGAAGATCATGATTCAAAGCCAGCCTGGGAAGGGAAGTCCATGAGACTCTTATCTGCAATTAACCACCAAAAAACCCAAGTGGTACTATGGCTCAAAAGTGGTAGAGTGCTGCTATCCTTGAGCAAAAACACTCAGGGACGGCCCCCCAGGTTAAGCCCCACAACCGAAAAAAAAAAAAAGATTCTTTTTAGAAGGTGAGAGTTTTATCACTAGAAGTAAAAATTTCAGATGAAGTATAAATATTTTTTGTTAGAGATTGATGAAGAAGGATTCATACAGCATTTCAATCTGTGTGTGTGTGCATGTGCGTGCGTGCGTGCGTGCATGCGTGCACACATGTACAAGCCCTAGGGCTTGAACTCAGAGCTGACACCCTGTCCCTAAGCTTTCTTTGCTCAAGGCTAGCCCTCTACCACCTGAGCAACAGCCCTGCTTCCATCATTATTTTTTTTGCCAGTCCTGGAGCTTGAACTCAGGGCCTGGACACTGTCTCTGAGCTTCTTTTGATCAAGGATTGCATACTACCACTTGAGCCACAATGCCACTTCTGGCTTTTCCTATTTATGTGGTACCGAGTAATCAAACCCAGGGCGTGCATGCTAGGCAAGCACTCTGCTGCTAAGCCATATTCCCAGCCTCACATATTTTATAAAAGAACTGAGTTTCCTACTGTGTGAATTAAAGTTACTCAAAACTTTTTGGAATTGCACTTGTTTTAAAGATAATTTCTGTTCCAGCCTATGCATCTTGCCTTGCTTTGGAAACTCTTATGTCTTTCTCTGTTGTGATTCTTGCAGCAGATGAAGGTCCTCAGTCTCCATTCCATCACATCCTGCCCAAGTGCAAGCTGGCCAGAGACCTTAAGGAAGCTTATGACAGGTAAGACAAATGGGCATGCTCATTGAGCCTCTTCCTCTTGGGTCAGCTTTCACAAACCTGAGATGCAACCACAACTGGCCAAAAGAAAAGAAAAGAAAAGAAAATGAACCTTAAGTTGTTTGTGAGAGCCTGAAAGTATTTTTGAATCATCACAAGATACCATTTTATTGAGCATGACAGTGCCAAATTCTGGACCCACCTTCATTAAGGGATGTAACTTCTCCCCCTCACCCATGAGGGAGCAGGCTTATGGATGAAGCTTGGGCTAGCTTTGTATCTCTGCTCTGGGGAGTTGGAGTTTGGGATGCTGAGTTAGCAAGCATCAGGGATACTATGGAAATCTCATGTTGATATGACTGTATTTGTAGCTGAGCACCAACTTTATTAAGTGAGGACCTACCAAGAAATCCTTTCTTTTTTTGTAATTATATATAAACAGTTTTTTAATTATATGTAAATAATTTATTATTTTTTATTGTCAAAGTAATGTAGAAAAGAGTTACAATTACATATGCAAGGCAGTGAGTACATTTTTTATCAAACTTTTGACCTCTTCCTTCGTTTTTCTCCCACCTTCTCTCCTCTCCTTTTTTTTTTTGATGGTCATGGGGTTTGAACTCAGGGTCTGGACACTGTCCTTGAGCTCTTTTTGCTCCAGGCTAGCACTCTGCCACTCTATTGCAGCACCACTTCCGGCTTTTTCTGTATATGTGGTACTGAGGAATTGAACTCAGGGCATTGTGCCTGCTAGGTAAGCACTCTACCACTAGGCCAAACTCCTGGCTCTGAAATCCTTTCTTTTTACTTTTTTTTTGCCAGTCCTGGGGCTTGAACTCAGGGCCTGGGCACTGTCCCTGGCTTCTTTTTGCTCAAGGCTAGCACTCTACCACTTGAGCCACAGTGCCACTTGTGGATTTTTCTAAATATGTGGTGCTGAGGAATCGAATCCAGGCCTTCAGGTATGCGAGGCAAGCACTTTACCACTAGGCCATGTTCCCAGCCCAATCCTTTCTTTTTAAAGATCTTGTTTGTACCTCTCAGTGGCCCTTAGTCCCAGTGCTGACTGTGGAATCATCCTAGCTCTGAAGTGGTAGCTGGATAGAGGACTCTACTGGCAACCTCACCTGTGACCTTGGGCCTCTTTCCATGTCTTCCTGCCTGTATACTTTCCTACTTCATTCCTTACTCTGTGTGTGTGTGTGTGTGTGTGTGTGTGTGTGTGTTCGTGTTCGTCCTAGGTGCTATCTCTGAGCTTTTCTTGCTCAATGCTAGTGCTTTACCCTTGAGCCACAACTCCACTTTTGGTGGTTAATTAGAAATAGAGTCTTATGGGTTTTTATGCCTAGGCTAGCTTTGGACCACAGTCCTCTAGATCTCAGCCTTCTGAGTCGTTAGGATTACAAGTGTAAACTACTAGTGCTTGGCATGTGTGTGTATGTGTGTGTGTTTGTGTGTGTGTGTGTGTGTGTGTGTGTGTGTGTGTGTGTGTGTATGTATGCCAGTCTTGGGCTTGAACTCAGGGCTTGGGTGCTGTCACTGAGCTTTTTTGCTCAAGACTGGTGCTCTACCATTTGAGCCAAAGCTCTATTTTTGACTTTTTTTGGTAGTTATTGGAGATAGGAGTTTCATGGTCTTTCTTGCCCAATTGGCTTTGAACCACGATCCTCAAATTTCAACCTCCTGAGTAGTTAGGATTACAGGCACGAGCTGCTTAAAAAAAAAAAAAGGGACAGATGCTTTTGTTGTTGTTTCAGTATCCTTTATTTGTTTTTGTTTTTGTTGCCAGTCCTGGGGCATGGACTCAGGCCCTGAGCACTGTCCCTGGCTTCTTTTTGCTCAAGGCTAGCACTCTACCTCTTGAGCCACAGCACCACTTCTGGCTTTTTTCTACATATGTGGTGCTGAGGAATCGAACCCAGAGCTTCATGTATATGAGGCGAGTACTTTACCACTAGGCCATGTTCCCAGCCCCGTGTTTCAGTATCCTATCCTTGTTGGGTGCTGGTGGCTCACACCTGTAATGGGGAAGGGGGTGGGCAGAGGTAACACAGTTGTGGGAGGGCAGAGAACACAACATGTACAGGACAATGTCTGTCTTGCACAGACACTGTTCCTACCTGACACAGGTGGCTGTGTTAGGGTAGAAATATGATGACCAGAGCTGAAACTAAAACGTGACTTTGCAGTTAGAAGTTGGCATTTTTCCTCAGATGCTGACATGTGAGGGGGAGAGTAGGATAAGCTTGTGTAGCCATCTGTTGTGGGTGTGGGAGTTTGAAATCATGCTGCCTTTGCACAGTCATTACATCAGGTCTTGGGGCTCTGGCAGGAGCAGCTATCTTCTGCTGCAGGTTGGGCTGGGCTTGCCTGGCTATGCAAGTGTTGGATAAGCCTGGGGGACAGTATTTTCCTATAGAGAATTTTCAGACCAAACAATTAAACACCCCGTGAAATAAAGGCAAAAGCTTAACAGGAAAAATTTCAGGGTATAACCTCTGAAAAAACAAGGACAAACCTTATTCTTCTGCTCCTCTTGACAGATTTGAGTGTGACTCCTGGCTTAACTTTGGGCTTCTCCCAGGACTAGAGGCTGAAGGTCATACAGGTACATTCCCAGTACAGCTCTCCTCTTGAGTCACTCCAGAGATTTTCTCAAGTGTACAGCTGGCACTCTGGCAACAACAGTGTCTCCACACCAGAGTTTCCAACTTAGTTTGTAAACAGAAACCTACCTCACTGCAAAGTGACCAAGAGGAAAAGGCAGCCAGTGGATTAGCAGGTGCTTGGAGTGGTGTGAAGTCCTCATGGGTACTAGGGAAAACAGCATAGCTGTGTTCTCCTCAGAAGAGAAGGCTCCATGCTGGTGTGGCAACCAGACCAGACCAGGGCTAGGGGTCCTAGGCCAGCAGCTGTGAGGATGGCAGAGATGATTGAGCTGGTCATCTGCTGTAGAGGCCTTAAAAGTGTCCCTTTGACTTCCCTTAAGCCCACAACTGGGTCTGATACTTGTTCTTGGCTCTCCACAGGGTTGTCTCACCAAGCCCCTCTATTCCTTTCTGTATGTCTTGTCCATATGTGCTTTATTTTCCTCCTCTACTTTTATTTATTTATTTTTAGTTTTTTTGGAGGTAGTAGGGTTTCATCTCAGGGCCTCATGCTTGTTAGGCTGGTGCTCTACAACTTGGAACCATGCCCCCAGATTTGTGCCTTTTTCTATAACTGTGGTTTACACTATTTGTCTATAGCTATGTGTGACTTTCTCAGTGCTGCAAGTGGAAAGTGCAGGGCTGCATGTTGCTTTCTTTCCTGCTGTATGCTAAGTGCCTGAAACAGTACTTGGAGACTCAGTACCTGTTAGATGGATGGATGTAAGTTGAATGTGGCAATCCTGAGATCCTTGGTGGACAGCAGGAACAACTGTATTTGAAATGATAGAAGTCTTGATGTTTTTCTGGTTCTGAATTTTTCCAACAGCTACCTTGTTCTGTACTCTAAATAAGATAGTTAAAAAAATAGAGGGTCAGGCTGGGAATATGGCCTCGTAGAGTGCTTGCTTTGTATACATGAAGCCCTGGGTCGATTCCTCAGCACCACATATATAGAAAAAAGCCAGAAGTGGTGCTATGGCTCAAGTGGTAGAGTGCTAGCCTTGAGCAAAATGAAGCCAGGAACAGTACTCAGGCCCTGAGTTGAAGTCCCAGGACTGGCAAAAAAAAAAAAATAGAGGCTCTTTTTATTTTTAGTTGGCCCCGTTGCTAAGTGGGGAGTTATGTGGAGTTTGTGTTTTCACAGAGATGTCTACAGCAGTTCGAGGCCTCATTCCCTTTCTCTTCGCATTTGTGTGTGGATGCTGAAATCTTAACTGCTCAGGAAGTGAGCAAGGGATCTCAGTCTCCTGGTCAGATTTCTCATGATGTGATCTTTGATTCCTTGGGACACTAGGTAATTCAGGCTTTGATGTGTGCTTTCTGCCCCATGAAGTCCTTGGCTTGAGAGTGGTGCAGCTCTGTGGGTCTCTGTTTACTCAGTTATACTTTGTAAGCACCTACTTCAGAAGTGTAAGCACCTACTTCAGAAGTGTTTGTCCCAAAATCTTGACACTCAGCAAGCTATCTTGTATGTGTGTCTGGAATAGCCTTTACCTGCCAGACCTTCCCCATAGCTTGCTCCTTGCCCCCACTGTCGCCCTCTTCCTCAGCAGTTCCGAGGCTTGGGGAGTGGCAGGAATGGATTTTTCAGATACCTCTGAGGAGAAGAGAACAGGGGGTGTTTGGAGGGGCACAGATGTGTTATGTCTTTTTATATTTCCTTTCCCCATCTCCTGTTCTGCTTGAGAGGACCTCAGAGTTGGTGCTTAGGGTGCTTGCTCTATAGCTTGAAGCTTCAGGGAAGAGGCTATAATGGTCGGTTCCAGCCACACAACAGGTGGCTCATTCCTGTAATGAATCCTAGCTCCCTGGGAGGGTGAGATCTGGGGTATTGTTTAAAACCTAGTCCAGTCAGAAAGGTCTCCAACTAACCAGAGACATGCTAGACTGATGCATGGCTCAAATGGTAGAGTGCCAGGTGCAAAAAAGTTAAATGAGAGTTCAAGACTTGAGTTCAGTTCCCTAAACCAGCACACACACAAAAGAGAAAAGAAAAGATCAAGGAGAATTGTCTTCAGTAGTCACCCCTAGGGAGGTAACTCCTTCCTTCTGTGGACCTCCACACAACTCCTTCTTCCTGTGGACCTCCACACAACTCCTTCCTCCTAGCTTTTTTTGGAGGGTGGGGTGGGGAGAGAGAGTCTCCACACAACTCCTTCCTCCTATGTGTGTGTGTGTGTGGGGGGGGGTATCTCCACACAGCTCATTCCTCCTGGCTGTGTGTGTGTGTGTGTGTGTGTCTGTGTGTTTGTGGGGGGTGTCTCCACACAGCTCCTTCCTCCTGGCTGTGTGTGTGTGTGTGTGTGTTGTCTCCACATGACTCCTTCCTGGCTGTGTGTGTGGGGGGGGGGGTAGTAGATCTCCACACAACTCCCTCCTTCTGTGTATGTGTGTGTGGTCTCCACATGATTCCTTCTTCCTGGCTGTGTGTGTGTGAGTAGATCTCCACACAACTCCTTCCTCCTGTGTGTGTGTCTACACGATCCTTCTTCCTGGCTGTGTGTGGGGGGGGGCAGGGGAGTAAGTCTCCACACAACTCCTTCCTCGTGTGTGTGTGTGTGTGTGTGTGTGTGTGTGTGTGGTCTCCACACAACTCCTTTCTGGCTGTGTGTGTGTGTGTGGGGGAGATCTTCACACAACTCCTTCCTCCTGTGTGTGTGTGTGTGTGTATGTGAGCACGCACGCGCATGCAGTTGCCACACAGCTCTTTCCTCCTGGGTGTGTGTGAGGGGGTGGATCTCCATACAACTTCCTGGGTGTGCATGGGGTGGAGGTGGATCGCCACACAACTCTTTCCTCCTGACTGTGCATGGGGTGGGGATGGATCTCCACTTTACTCTTTCCCCCGGCTCTGAGTGTGTGTGGGTGGATCTCCATACAGCTCATTCCTCATGGCTGTGTGTGTGTGTGTGTGTGTGTGTGTGTGTGTGTGTGAGGGGTGTCTCCACACAGCTCCTGGCTGTGTGTGTGTGTTGTCTCCACAGGACTCCTTCTTCCTGGCTCTGTGTGTGTGTGTGTGTGTGTGTAGTAGATCTCCACACAACTCCTTCCTCCTGTGTATGTGTGTGTGTTTGTATGTGTGGTCTCCACAGGACTCCTTCTTCCTGGCTGTTTGTGAGTAGATCTCCACACAACTCCTTCCTCCTGTGTGTGTGTCTATACGATCCTTCTTCCTGGCTGTTTGTGTGTGTGTCGGGGCGGGGGCGGGGGAGTAGGTCTCCACACAACTCCTTTCTCATGTGTGTGTTTGTGTGTGTGTGTGGTCTCCACACAAATCCTTTCTGGCTGTGTGTGGGGGGTGGGGAGTAGATCTCCACACAACTCCTTCCTCCTGTGTGTGTATGTGTGCACGTGTGTGTATGCGCACGCAGCGTGCGGTTGCCACACAGCTCCTTCCTCCTGGGTGTGTGTGAGGGGGTGGGTCTCCATACAACTTCTTCCTGGGTGTGCATGGGGTGGAGGTGGATCTCCACACAACTCTTTCCTCCTGACTGTGCATGGGGTGGGGATGGATCTCCACATTACTCTTTCCCCCTGGCTCTGAGTGTGTGGGGGTGGATCTCCAGACAACTTCTTCCCCCTGGCTGTGTGTGTGTGTGGGGGGTGGATCTCCACACAACTCCTTCCCCCTGGCTCTGAGTGTGTGTGTGTGTATGTGTATCTCCACACAATTCCTTCCCTCTGACTGTGTGTGTGTGGGGGGGGGGGTGGGTCTCCATACAACTTCCCCCTGGCTGTGTGTGTGTCTCTCCACACAGCTCCTTCCCCCTGGCTATATGTGTGTGTGTGGGAGGGCGTGGATCTCCATACAACTTCCCCCTGGCTGTGTGTGTGTGTGTGTGTCCACACAGCTCCTTCCCCCTGGCTGTATGTGGGTGGGTGGGGGGGTGTATCTACACATAACACCTTCCTCCTGGGTATCGTTTCCATGGGAACCACCTATAGGGACACATGTCCAATATGGAGCTTGTTCTCAAGGAAGAGGCTTCCTGGGCAAGAGAATGTACCCATATTGCCCAGCACAGTTCTTAGATTCCTCACTTCTGTATAACATACTTCTCAGAGCCACTGTGTGCCTGACGTTTGACCAAGGAAGCAGAGGAGGAAGTCTACAAGCCTGTTTCTAATGACCATATTGTGATCCTTGTTGGGCAGGAGATAGGTGTTGAGATAAGTTGAAGGGTGAGGACTCTGATAGAGAGGATAGGGGTCTGGAGAATACCTCACTGAGAATGTGATGTTTGAGTTGAGACAGAACGAATGAAGGAATCCTGGGGTTTCTGTGAATAGATCTTCTGGTCAAGGGCAAGTGCCAGGGTCCTGATGGAAGTGGACCTGATGATGGGGCAGGAGATGATATCAGTAGGTATAGACAGGTCATGTAGGGCTCTCTGTGTTGCAGAGCCTTGAATAGGACTGCCCAGGTGGGAGCCATGGGGGCTGTGAGAAGAGTCAACCAATGAGCATCATCAGATGTCAGTACCCTGAGCAGTGCAGACCTGGTACTGAAAAGGTCTGCATCTCATACATTCATTTTGGTGGAGAATGTAGGTTTTATGGTTTTTTTGGCATCGAATGTGAAAAAAATAAGGAGCCATATGTGGCCTGAACATAGTTTTGAGTTCAAAATACCTGAGTTGACATCACTGAGAATAGGTAATGAGGCTTTCTTTCCATGGCAGTGGGGTGTTGGGGCTGGGCTAGACTGCTGCTTCTGTATCCACTGCTTGGTGTTCACATGCATTGTACCTGAGGTACAGCCAGCACTGGCGGTACTTTGTATTTTGTTTTTCCTCTTTTTTGGTGCTGGTACTCATGCTTGAACTCAGGACCTTCTGTTCTTTCTTGGCCTTTTCACCCAAATATGGTGCCCTCCCACTTGAGTCATACCTCCACTTCCAGCTTTTTTATTTGTTGGTTAATTGGAGATAGTCTCATGGGACTTTTCACAGACTGGCTCTGCACCCAGATCTTCAAATTTCTGCCTCCTAAGTAGCTAATAGTTGTGAGCCATCAGTACCCAGCTTGCTTTGTTTCGTACAGTTATAACATTCTAGGGGACTTGACAGCCTCCCTTTGCTCTTAGCTGATCTCTTTGGTAACAGACCCTAATCTGCCTGGCTGCCTACTATGAGTGGCCTACATGAAGGCCCTTCACAAGGCAATGTGTCTGCCAGGGCCCCAGGGAAGCAGCCTCTGCTGAATTAAATGCCTACCCCTGCTCCTTTGAGCCTGCAGGAAAGATAGAAGGGGCTCTCCTGGAGCTGGGGCAGACAGTGCACTACAATCCCAAGGCTCTCCAGAAGCTCATTTGTACATATGTATTCTTTGTGTATTTTCACTATCTTCAATATACCTTCAATATACTAAGATTTGAAAAGATGCTTTCTTGCCCTGACAGGGCCATCTGTTGCTTCCTCTGTTCAAGAGAACACTGTTCTAGGCAGTGTCCTTGAACCAGTATTTGGATGTGTGCATGTTTAGAAAGAGCCTGTGTGAGCGTGTGGAAGTCTCTTGCAGTAATGACATCCACTCCCAACAGCCTGTGCACATCTGGTGTGGTACGGCTTCACATCAACAGTTGGCTGGAAGTGAGCTTCTGCTTGCCCCACAAGATCCACTATGCTGCCTCTAGCCTGATCCCCCCTGAGGCCATCGAGCGGAGCCTCAAAGCCATCCGGTGAGAATCACTTCCTTCTACCTTTTAGACTTGGACAGTTTCTTCATTCCAAAAATTCTTTTTCTCTTCCTAATGCAACAAATTTGTCATGAAGTGCTCTACTGTTAATAAAAACACACTTTTTGTATCTGGTTTTGTCCAGAACTGATCATTCCTAATTTCTCCTGGGCCCTTTCCAGCACTGCTTGGCTGGGTGAGTGGTTCCCTGCCAGGGTCCTCACCCATGCTTGGCTAGATAGACTGGGAGGGATGTGTGGCTTAGAGTGGGGAAAACACAGATCTCTGAGAACCTTGGTCTTCATGATACTGTTTATTGATCTGCATATGAGTCAGAATATATCATAGAAAGTAGCGCTGTGGCTCAAAGTGGTAGAGCAATAGCCTTGAGCAAGTGTTCTGGGACAGCATCCAGGCCCTGAGCTCAAGCCCCATGACCAATAACAACAACAAAAAGAGTATCATGTTCCTTTCCAACCTTGGTCCTCACATCTCAGCCTCCTGAGTGGCTAGGATTGTATGTATGAGCCACTGGCACCCAGCTTCAGTTTCTTAATTATTTCTTCAAAGAAGAGAACTGAGACTAATTTGTTACTGGTATGTGTGAACACATATATACCATCATGTCTCCTGTTTCTTTGAAGCATTTATTATTTAGTTAAAAAAAAACATAGCTAGAGTATCTAGGATTGCAGGTGTGAGCTACCAGCACCTGGCTCATATTCATTCTGTTCATCCTCTTTGTTAGTCCTCACAGCTCCTGCTGGTATCCACTTCCCAAACAGAGCCTCTGAATAGATCTTCTAAAGGTTCCTGGACACAAGACAGCATGCCTCTCTGATTCCTTTCTCAGTGTCTCTTGTCCACAGTTTAGTGCCTTGGTGTTCCAGACCTGGGGCTGGGAACCCCGTAACTTCGTATGTCCCATTGACTTATCATTCTGTTTCTCAGCCCATACCATGCCTTGCTGCTCCTCAGTGATGAGAAGTCCCTATTAGGTGAGCTCCCCATTGACTGCTCCCCGGCATTAGTGCGTGTGATCAAGACCACATCTCCTGTGAAGAACCTGCAGCAGCTAGCACAGGATGCTGATCTGGCCTTGTTGCAGGTAGGCCTTTGGGGACCTAGATGGGTAGATAAAAGTGGCCGCAGGTGCATCCAAAACAGGCAGCCCTCTGAGAAAGTAGGCTACTGGCCATGTTGCATCTCCAGGGCCTCTGGCTGGCTGAGAGCTACTTCATGGGACTGCCATCTATCAGGGTGGCTTTGGAGTGAAATTTAAGGTCGGGCATCTGAGCCAAACCTGGTTCAGGACTGCCCTTGTAAGCCACAGGAAGTCATTTTGCTGTTGAGGAGAGATTAGGCAAGCTGTGGGAGAAAGGAAAGAGTTGTTTCCAGCACTGAGCAAAGGTGGAGGATAAGGTCCTGGGACTGGGCTAGGTAGGGGATGTAGGTGCATTTAGGGTGTCAGCTAACTCAGGGGAATATCACCAATAGCACATCACCAAGCATGTGACAGGTGAACTCTGGAAGGTTACCTCAACCTGAGTACTGTACTACTCTGTGTGTGCATACCCTGGCTTCTGTTCATTGTATAAATGCCACCTTCTTGCTGAACCTGCTTGTGTGGGCTTCCCTTTAGGATCAGAGGCCCTTCAGCCTTGGTGCTTCTGGCTTGAGTGAAGGGGAAGAAGGAGGAAAAGCATAGAAGCTCCAGTCAGGGACTGGGGCTGCTCAGGGGGCCATCTTTGCCAGGGCTGTGAGCACTATCAAGTGAAAGGCTCAGGGCAGGACCAGCGACCCAGTCGGTGGTGGTGCACGCCACACAGCCACCAGGGGGCAACAGAGACTCACCTTGGGACTTGGGTCCCTCAAAGGCCACCCTTCTGAGGCAAATGATGCCACCTCGAGCATTAGGCAGGTCCACCCTTCCACTTTAGGACTGTTTGTTGGTACTGTTTAAGGTCTGAGAGGCAGGTCCAGGGAGGTGTTGGCATTGTGCTGGTCTGTGCCTAACTGAATCTTAAGCTGTTTTTTTTTTTTGGTGGTGGTGTTTTTTGCCATAGCAGCTTTAACTTTCTTCTTTCAGAATAAGTCCCTCCCTGCTGGGTGCTAGTAGCTCATGCTTGTAATCCTAGCTACTCCAGAGGCTGAGATCTGAGACTCAAGATTCAAAGCCAGCTTGGGCAGAAAAGTACCCAAATTATTTCAAATTAACCAGCAAAAAAAGCCAGAATTGGAGATGTGGCTCCAGCCTTGACTGAAAAAACCAAGTGAGAGCATGAGAGCCTGGGTTCAAGCACCAGTACCAGCAACAACAACAACAAAAAAGGAAGAAGACAATGAAATGTCTCTCCCTTCTCTGTACCCTATATCTGCTGATCTGCTCTTTGAGATCCCTTGGCAGATTCTGCCTTTGTGTTCCAACCTGGCACCTAAGCTGGACAGGACCCAGTAAGTAGAGACCATGTTCTGCCTGCTTTGTGGCATCCACAGACATGGCACTTGGAATCTACTTGCTCTTCCAACATACCTGCTGGGTGAGGGGCAGCCCTTGTGTTCCCACCAGTAATGCCACATGGAAGGTAGCTGTAAGCATATTCATACCCTATGTTCTGTGGCTCAAGAAGTATAGTGCTAGTCCTAAGCAAAAAAAAAAAAAAAAAGCCAGGGACAGTGGTCAGGCCCTAAGTTGCAAGCCCCAGGACTGGCAAAAAAAAAAAAAAAAAAAAAAATTAGAAAGGAGGCTAGGCACTGGTGGTTCATGCCTGACTGTAATCCTTGCTACTCAGGAGGCTAAGATCTGAGGATTGCAGTTCAAAGTCAGCCAGGGAAGGACTCTGTGAGACTACTATCTGTAATCAACCACCATAAAACTGGAAGTGGGGCTGTGGCTCAAGTGGTAGAGTGCTAGCATAGAGCTGAAGAGCTCAGGGACAGCACCTAGGTCCAGAGTTCAAGCCCCCTATGACTGACAAAAAAAAAAAAAAAAAAAAGGAACTAGCTGCCTTTTTTTTTTTTTTTTTTTTTTTAATAGACTGTGAGACTGTATGATGAGGTCTGTGCTGGGTATATGGCTTACCTCAAAGTCTCCTTGGACAAAGCTTTGATGTCTCCTTCACTTCCTTTCTTGGCCTTGCCTAGGGTGGGGAGGCTGTTTATTGTATCCTTTCACACCTCCCTCCTGCTGAATTCAATGCCAGTCAGGGGTTGCTCATAGTATGGCTGTGCAGAAGCCCTCTGGAGCCCAGCCTTGGTGGCTCATCTTGCCAACCTCTGGGACTTGTATTCTGTGTAGCTGTCCCTGTGGGGATCAGTGGCCTAGGGTGGTACTGGTCCTCTGGGGAACATGTGTTTCAGGTATGAATGCCACAAGATGGCTTAAAAGTGGCCATTTTAATTCAGAGAGTAGTGGAGTTTTGTTGTTAGGATAAAATTAATATATCCTAGTGGGCACCAGTGGCTCATAGCTATAATCCTAGCTATTCAGGAGGCTGAGATCTGAGACTTGTGGTTTGAAGCCAGCTTGGGCAGGAAAGTATGAGATTCTTAACACCCAAAAAGCCAGAAGTAGAGCTATGGCTGACACGGTAGAGTGCCAGTCTTGAGTTCAAATCACTGAGTTCAAATCCCAGAACCAGTACACAAGAAAATAAAAAAAAAATATCTTTCTTAAGAAAATTCAAATACTACATATATTATAAATGAAAAAAGAGAAAGTCATATAATCTCATATAGAGGCAATTACTGAAGATCTCTCTAGTTTTTATTTATTATTTATATTTATTTTATTCTATATTTATATTTCTTTACTTTTTAGTTGGTTGTGGGCTTGAACTTAGGGCATAGGCTCTATCCTGAGTTCTTTTCGCTCAAGGCTAGCACTTTACCACTTGGAGCCATAGCACCACTTCTAGTTTTCTGGTGGTTAATTGGAGATAAGAGTTTGACCAACTTTCCTGCCCAGGCTGGCTTTGAACCACAGTCCTCAGATCTCAGCCCCTTGAGTAGCTAGGAATACATATGTGAGCTGCCTGCACTCTGCCATTTATTTCTTTTTAAGTACTGGGAATTAAACTCAGAGCCTTGAATTTGTTAGGCAGGTACTCTGCTATAGAACTGTGCCACTAGCCTTGTTATTGAGACAAGGTCTTTTTTTTTCTTGGCCAGTCCTGGGCCTTGGACTCTGGGCCTGAGCCCTGTCCCTGGCTTCTTTTTGCTCAAGGCTAGCACTCTGCCACTTGAGCCGCAATGCCACTTCTGGCCATTTGCTGTATATGTGGTGCTGGGGAATTGAACCCAGGGCTTCGTGTATACGAGGCAAGCACTCTTGCCACTAGGCCATATCTCCCGCCCTGACAAGGTCTTTTTATAGGCTAATCTGGTCTTGAATTTGTGATTATTGTGCCTCATCATGCTGGGATTCTAGGTGTATGCTACCATGCCTAACTCCCTCCAGGAGTATAATGTATGTATAATCACACATTATTTTATTTACTTTTGTAGCACTGTGGCTAGATCTCAGAGCTCTTGCTACTTTTGGTTATTTTTGAGGTAGAGTCTTGCTTCCTGCCCTGAAGCACTACTGAGCCATTATCTAACTAGGCTTCCTGTTGTCGCTGGGATCATAGGCATGCACCACCATGTCCAGCTTCCCTCCTGGAAGATCTCTTGGACTCTTCTGTCTGAGTTGGATTAGAACCATGATCTTCCCAATCTCAGCCTCCCATATAGCTTGGAATGACAAGTCCCCTTTGCCATTGCAGCCATCTATGAATTGAGAATTGGTCAAGAATGGGTCTTGGGAACTTTTCTGCCTGGGCTAGCCTCAAACTGTCATATTCTTGTTCTCAGCCTCCAGGTTGCTAAGACTTTAGTCATGAGCTACTAGTGCCCGACTAATATTTTAAATGATATTTGTTTTTTGGGGATATAGTCTGCTGTTGTGCCCAGGCTCCTGGGCTTGGAAGTAGTGCTATGGCTCAACTGGTAGAGTGCTAGCTTTAACCTGAAGAGCTCAGGGATAGCACCCAGGCCCAGAGTTCAAGCCCCAATGACCAACCCAAAACAAAACAAAACTCCTGGGCTCAAAGTGATTGTCCTGTGTCTCAATACCAACCACAACCTCCAGTAGCTGTAATCTACTAGATTACAGGTGTGTGCCTGCGTACTTGGTGAAATAAATGCATCATTTTGGAATAACTAAATTAGAATCATGCTGTATATTATTTGTGCTCAGTTGAGCAGTGGTCCTTATGGATCTCTATATCATATTTCCCAGGATCTATGGATTAACCCCATGGGGACTTTGCAAATGTTATGAAGTTAAAAGATCTTTGAAGCTAGGTGCTGGTAGCTCACACCTGTCATCCTAGCTACTCAGGAGGCTGATATCTGACGATTGTGGTTCAAAGCTAGCCTGGGAAGGGTTAACTACAAAAAATGCTGGACAGTGGCTGGGGATATGGCCTAGTGGCAAGAGTGCTTGTCTCATATACATGAGGCCCTAGGTTCAATTCCCCAGCACCACATATGCAGAAAATGGCCAGAAGTGGCGCTGTGGCTCAAGTAGCAGAGTACTAGCCTTGAGCAAAAAGAAGCCAGGGACAGTACTCAGGCCCTGAGTCCAAGCCCCAGGACTGGCAAAAAAAAAAAAAAAAAAAAAAAAAAAAAAAAAGCTGGACAGGGCTGGGACTATGGCCTAGTGGTAAAGTGCTCGTCTTGTTTACATGAAGCCCTGGGTTCGATTCCTTAGCACCACATATATAGAAAAAGCCAAAGGTGGCGCTGGGGCTCAAGTGGTAGAGTGCTAGCCTTGAGCAAAAACAAGCTAGTGTGGGGCTCAAATTCCCCGTCCCCCAGCTTTTCCCGGGGAGATGCCAAATCCCAAATTGTGAAAGACACTTGGCTCTACTCCTTCCACCTGCAGAAGGAGCAGAGCGTGTCTTTATGGGCTAAGCTGAGTTGAGGAAAGATGCCGAGACCTCCCCCCGTACCCCCTGTTACGTATCCGGAGCAGACGCAGGACAGAGATTTCGGGGAGCCGGTTTGGATGTTCCACCAGTCTCAAAGAACGTTAATCAGGGAGGGGTTTATATAGCAGTAATGGCGGGCAGGAAGAGGAGGGACTACTGAATATTAGCGATTGGCTAATGGGGCTGTCCCTCAGGTGATGTCACGGAACTTCCTCTATGGGCGGATACCACAGCCCCCCAAGGACCGGGCCTCTGGGGTCTCTGCCACCATGATGGCACGCATGTGCTGGCCCCCAGGGGCAGGGGCTTCTCTTCCAGTTGAAGCCGGAAAGAGGCGGGCCAGGCTAAAGCCAGCTGTTCCCTCTTAAAGGCACAGCCATCCCTGACAGGACAGTGCTCAGGCCCTGAGTCCAAGCCCTAGGACTGGCAAAAACAAAACAGAACAAAACAAAAAAGCTGGACATGGAAGTGGCTCAAGTGGTAGAGTACTAGCCTTGAGCACAAAAGCTCACTGACAGTGCCCAGATCCTGAATTCAAGTCCCAGTGCTGCCACAAAAACAAAACAAAACAAAAAAAACTTGAGATGGAAAGGTTATTGTCGTGGGTCCTAACTGAAATCACAAGGTTCCTGTTATTGGGGAAAGAGTAGGAGATTTGACTACACAAGAGAAGTGGGTAATGTGACCACAGAGGCAGAGGTTGGAGTAATGTGGCTGCAAGCCAAGGGACTCTGGTATTTGGAAGGAGAGAGGGCAGATTTTCTTGTAGAACTTTCTGCTCTGATGTTAGCCCTGTGATACTGATTGTGAACCTGTAGCATCGTGCTCTGGCTGCCTGTGGAGGTCTTGGAGCCATAGAGAGACCAGGCAGAGGTGGGGTCAGAGACCTCTGGGCCAGGATGGTGGCACAGGTGGAGATGGCAAGAATGCCTTTGCCAGAGCTTATAGTATTTGGGATGAGGGAAAACAGGAGCTGTGATGAAAGTGCTGTTTGTCCAGTTGTTGGTACCACTGGGGTCATATTAATCAATGTGTAGTAGATGTGCCCTCAGTAGTGCAGTCAGCCTGTGTCACATAAGGGGCTCACCATCTTGCATTGATCTGCTAGGACATAGGTTGGATGTGCTGGGACTTCATTCCTGAATGAAGGGCTTTGCTGCTGTGCCCCCGACATTGTCTCCCCATGTACCTTGGTGTCCTGAAGTCCCCTGAAAAGAATTTCTGGTTATTATCTGTGTCTCCTGATGTCTGAGGAACTATAGGGGAAAGTAAGGGTAAGGATAAGCCTGGTACATTTTCAGTATTCAGGGGTGACAGATTGAATAACTGCATTCCTTGTTATTGGAAGGCATGCTACAATTCTGGAAGGTGTGAGAGGGTCGTGCCTCTGCTGGGACATTCAGCCAAGTACTGCACAGCTTGGCTAACCCTGGGTTCATGACTCTCTGCTCATGGGCTTGCTAATTATGCCTACCAGTACCATGCCTCAGCAGCAGCCAAGACAACACAGGGCTCTGGTGAGGGAACAGTGATACCAAGCAGCACATGGAACAAGTGGTCAAGAGAGCAGTTGCTCTGAGCACAGGGAACGCTGTGTACCTGCTATGCCCAGCACCCTGTTGAGAGGTTGGTAAGATACTCCTTAAAGTCAAAGAAGAAGGCTACAACATCGGCTGCAGAACTAGCTGAGCAGTTCTCCCACCAGTTTCCATCCCATGACCTGCCATCTGTTCTGGCCAAGTTTTTCTTGCCAGTCTCCTTGTCAGAATTCAGGAGTCCTCTGCCTCCCTGCCAGCACAGGAGGTGAGTCTCAGGCTAGCTCATCCAGTGTGGGAAACTGGCTCCATAGGCTTGGTCCTGTGCGTGCATGCATGTATACTAAGGCTTCCACTCAATTTCTAGAGGCTGTCCCTTAGCTTTGTCACTAAGGGCTGGTCCTCTAGCACTTGAGCCACAGCTCCACTTCCAGCTTTTTGGTGGTTAATTGGAGATAAGAGTCTCATTTAGTAGTTTCCTGCCCAGGCTGGCTTCGAATGGTTTCAATCTCAGCCTCCTGAGTAGCTAGGATTACAGGTGTAAGCCACTGACACCCAGCAAGGCCTGGTCCTCTTGGCTTTTCTTTGCCTTTAGGTCTTCCAGCTTGCGGCTCACCTGGTATACTGGGGCAAGGCTGTCATCATCTACCCACTGTGTGAGAACAATGTCTATGTCCTGTCTCCCAATGCCAGCGTTTGTCTGTGAGTACCACTGGCTTCCAGAAAGCCTGTAGTTGAAAGTAGGAAGGGATGAGCCTGGTGAGGTGGTCCCCCAGGGTGGTCCTGTGCTAGAAGCCACAGAGCCCTGAGGTGGGGTGCTCATTTTTGCCTTAATGCCCAGCCTTGGACATGTCCATGTCTGGATTCCAGTCTGCTGTGCTACACAGTGTTTCTTGTCAGGACCTCACCTTCCTGGATGAGATGAGAGGGACTTTGGAGTAGCTGGTGTTTGTGGCTCCTGCCTCCTCTTGAGGGGCTGGGCCTTTGCTCTACTTACCAGAAGGTCTGCCAGGATACTTCTCAGCATCCTGTCCTCATCTGACCTTCCTGGCCTGCCCACCACTGTGTAATTCTCAGCACCCCACTGAGAGCTTGTGACCAGAGTGTGCCAGGGCTCTACTCTGCCCACAGCTGTGTTCTTGTCCCCAGGTACTCACCACTGGCTGAGCAGTTCTCCCACCAGTTTCCATCCCATGACCTGCCATCTGTTCTGGCTAAATTTTCCTTGCCAGTCTCCTTGTCAGAATTCAGGAGTCCTCTGGCTCCCCCAGTACAGGAGGTGAGTTACAGAAGCCCCAGGAGCTCAGCCTGTAGTGTGCAAGGTGGCTTAGGCACCACTTTCCTGATGGTCCTGTCTGAAAGGCCTTTCACACTGCTGTCCCTTCTGCCTTAGTGTTGGGACTGTTCTGTGCAGGTGCAGTGGTCCTTGCCAGATGACCCAAAAGCCAGCTGTCAGGTTGCCTGCAGATACTTCACTAGTGACCAGGTTTGTGGCACCACCTGGCTGTGTAGTTTCCTTAAAGTTAGAATGGAGTTAAGCTTGGCAAGACAGCATTGGCTTTTCCTAGTTCATGCTGCCTTCTGGGCCTGGGTTTCTCATAGATTGAGGATACAATGGTAGCTTCTTCCTCTGAGCCTGCATCCCACTTTCTAAGAGAGCTTGGCTCCTGTCTCCTTGTTCCTGGGGGCCAAGCCTAAGGGCTCAGAATCTCTTTATCCAAAAGGACTTTTCAGTGTTCCCTCTTAGGACTCCTCCTGCCTGTTGTGGCAGGGATGCCCTTCAGGTGTGGAGAATGACTTTCAGTGGGTGGCTTCCATTGTGTGCTTTAAGGTTTCACTTTTATAGCCTCTTACTTGGTGACAGGAACCAAGGAAACTATGCCCCCTCCCTTCCATTGATTGCCTGGACCAAGGGCAGAGCCAGATAGGACAAGTGTTTGAGAAAAACGAGGTGTTCTCAGTGCTTTGTCTCCAAAAGCAAAATATTTGTTTTAATATGTGCCAGATCTACTGGACTAAATTGAGTCCTTAAGATTAAATCCTTCTTGGGCTGGGGATATGGCCTAGTGGCAAGAGTGCTTGCCTCATATACATAAAGCTCTGGGTTCAATTCCCCAGCACCACATATATAGAAAATGGCCAGAAGTGGCGCTGTGGCTCAAGTGGCAGAGTGCTAGCCTTGAGCAAAAGGAAGACAGGGACAGTGCTCAGGCCCTGAGTCCAAGGCCCAGGACTGGCCAAAAAAAAAAAAAAAAAAAAAAGATTAAATCCTTCTCAAATTGTGAATAAGATCCTAGTTTAGACCCTGAGTGTGACAGAGCCTTTGGTTTCCAAGAACTATGCCAGTTGTGCCAACTGGACAAAAGACACACTTTGCACTAGCCCTCTCCCTTCTGGTTCCCAGGCAGTTCTTGGGGGAGGGGCTGGCAGTGCTCCCATCCCAGCAGAAACTTCCCAGTTGTCTGGTTGATTGTCCAGGCCATGCTCGAGCAGTTCCTTAGACCTTGCCAGGGGTTTGGATGCACTGGGTATGGCTCTGCTAAGTCCTGGGGATGATAGTGTGCGTTATAGTGTGGTTTTATAGAGTGCTTATGAAGCTCCTGAGCCTGTCTTCCTTCCTTCTCATCCCTACCTCCCTCCTTCCCTCCTTCTTTCCTTCCCCCCCCTTCCTTATTGCATCAGTTGTGCAAGAGGGACTTCATAGTGACATTTGCACACAGATATGTATGTATTCTAGTAACACTTATCCCCTACCTAACTCTCCCTTATGCATCCCCCTTCTTTTTAAAGCAATTTTAGCACATTTGTTTTGTTTTCATACAAGCAAATAAATTACTCCAACTGTACTTATCATTCACCCTCTCTGTTTGCATTCTCTCCTCCTCTGGTACCTCCATTCAAGAGAGCCTGTTTTACTTTTCTGTTACTCATTTAAGTATATATTAGTTGTACCAAAGGTTTTCACCACGTATTTCAGTCATGCATATATTGTATTTTGCTCAGAATAACCATCACCATTACTTTCTCTTTCCTTGTCCCCCAACTCCCTACTGATGAACAGATTTCATTGAGATTCCTTATTGCTGTCTTCATACACAGTTGCAATGCATTTAGAAATTATTCACTCACTGTTACCCTTTCCCCTTTTCCTCAGGCCCCTAAATCCCATAGTTAGCATCATGTCCTGTGTATTCCATGTTAGGTGTAGTTTGTCACCCTTCTGTTTTATTTGGTTTTGACCAGGGCTAGTATATACAGCTCCATCCCCATTCCCTTCCTGGGAGTGACTGGGCAGCAGTCTCTTCCAGACCCCAGAGATGAGAACATGACTGCCCTGGGACTGTGAGGTGCTAGGGCTCCACCCAGCACAAGGCTCCCTTGCTCTGGGTTAAATGTCAGCTTCCCCACCTGCTGACATCTCACAAGTCTAGATGTGCCTCTCAGAGGAAGGGACATTGGCTCCACACCTGAGCAGGAAGTCCTTTTCCCTAGTCTTCTTCTGAAACCACATGTGTGTCCAGGACAGACTTGAAGGTAGATCTAGAGAGAATTTTCTGCTCATGGACAATTGCCTGCAGCTTTTGAGCAGGGCCCTGTGAGGGAAGCATAGTGGGGTGACTCTAGGGGAAGCCAGCTCAGAAGTGGTGGGAACTAGTACAAGCCCTCCTGGCCCCCTCCCTTCTCTGAGGCTGGGCCCTGAAGAGCAGGCCAGCACTGGGAGCTTCTTTTCTGAGGGGAGGGGCCCTCCTGCTTAGGAGGTGGCACAGGGGAACATGCTGGTGCTGCTTTGGGCCATGGTTTCCTTGTCCCCAGAAAGGAATTGTGGTGGGGTGTGGGAAAACTGCCTCAGCTGCCTGCACCTCCCTTCCCTCACACAGACCCAGCTCATCCAGATGGTAGTGTGGATGCTGCAGCGCCGGCTACTCATCCAGCTGCACACCTATGTCTGCCTGATGGCCTCACCCAGTGAGGAGGAGCCCCGCCTGCGAGAGGAGGATGTGCCCTTCACGGCGAGGGTTGGCGGCCGAAGCCTCAGCACACCCAATGCCCTAAGCTTTGGCTCCCCAAGTAGGCTCCCCCTCCAGGGAAAGGCATTGGTCTGGCAGTTATGGAAGACCTTGGGGTGGTGGCCAGGAAGTCTGACATGGGCACCACTGTGTGGCAGGGCTCTCTGCGTGGGTGCACTCATGTGCCCACCTGTGTACACCTCCTATTTCCCATGGAGGCTGCTTTCCTGTCTTCCCGCACCACCATGCCCTCAGGAGAAGGCTCTGCCCATAGGATCTTGAGCAGGGGTGACTGGAGTTAGGAGCAGCCTGGGATTAGCAGACTTGACACCACCATCACAAAGCTAGTCCAGACCTCTCTGTCTGCTTTCTCTCCAGAGGCAGCAGTGTTGCCATGTTCCAGGCCCCAGGCTCAGGAAAGAGAAGGGCCTGGTAGACTTTGGAAGTATTCCAAAGGCCTCAGGCTCTATGAGAGATGCCTACCTACCCAGGGTGCTCTGCCCCCTGCTGGCTGAGGGTAGGGTGCCTAAGCCTGCCTTGGGTATAGGACACACAGCATGGCTATTCAAAGGGCTGCCACACAAGAGAATTCACGCAAGACTGCCGGTTTCTAGGTGGGGACAGAAGGTACAGCTAGGGTAACAGGAATCCTTGTTGTCCCTTTCCCTCTGACCTGTGCATGCCCCTTGCCCTGCAGCCAGCAGTGATGACATGACCCTCACCAGCCCCAGCATGGACAACTCCAGTGCAGAGCTGCTCCCCAGTGGGGACTCACCACTGAACAAGAGAATGACGGAGAACCTGTTGGCCAGCCTGTCAGAGCATGAGCGAGCAGCTATCCTCAGTGTGCCTGCAGCCCAGAACCCTGAAGACCTCCGCATGTTTGCCAGGTTGGGGCAGTGAATAACTGGGTGGGTTATGCCCAGTATCCAGGGTCCAGACAGAAAGCACAAGGGGACATAGGTACATGTAAACTCAGACTGTGGGTGGGGTGTGTCTTGAACACCGTCCTGGTGCCTGTGTGCAGAGGTGGTACTACTGCCTATGTGTGGCAAGTGCAGAGATCCAGGCCTGGATGTGGATCTTTGTCACTGACTGAGGCAGCAGCTCTCAAGTTCTCACCCACATGGGGCTTGGGAGCACTTGTTCCATGCTCATTATAGGTCCAGTAGGCCCATATTATGGTAGCCTGGTGGTCTGTCATCCTCACTTGACTGGAGGGGTCAAGGTGCTACTTGTTGGTAGGGTGGCTAAAAACGATGCCCCAGGCATTATGGACCATCTGCAGCACTTCCTAACTGCTGGTCCAGGCTGTTGTGCCAGCCTTAGCCACAGAAAAGCCTCCTGGAGTAGGATCCATGCTAAGGCACTATAGAAAAGCCTCTTGGGAATCCCCGCGTGGGCCATCCCCAGCTGAAGCAACAGTGCTTCTTCAAGGGCTCACTTCAGGCCTTCCATTCATCACTGGGAACTATGATGGATCAGGTCCATGATATCTGTCTTGTTGGGTGTGGAAGCTGGTCCTTAGCCCTCCCACCTCTGCTCAGAGGTGATCCTCACCAGTGGTGCTTAGACAACTCTGTGGGGGTCTGGCCTTGGGTTAGGTTCATGTCACCCTCTCCCCTCCAGGCTCCTCCACTACTTCCGTGGCCGCCACCACCTGGAAGAAATCATGTACAACGAGAACACACGGCGCTCCCAGTTGCTTATGCTCTTTGACAAGTTCCGCAGTGTCCTGGTAGTAACCACCCACGAGGACCCTGTCATTGCTGTCTTTCAGGCGCTGCTCACATAAGACCAGGCAGAGTTAGTGGCTGTGGGTGTATGTGCGTGCATGTGCTAGCATCCCCACTCCAGGGTTCTCTCTTTGTGGGGCCCTGAACCTGCTCTGCTTCTCTGAGGCCTGACATTAGATGGACAACCATCCCTGACTCTGCTAAAGGCCTGCAGAGCTCCTGTCTGCTTCGTTGCTGCAGGTTCTTCAGTCAGGTTCAGCAGTAGCTGTGGTGCTGCCCCTAGGTGTTGTTCCTCTTTCTTCTAGTCCTTAGGCACCTCTGCATCACTAAATTGGAAGGACACATAGAGGCTGTGCCTTTCTAACCTTGTCTGTCTTTTCACCTTCTACCCTGGAGAATGTACAAAAATATTTGGCCTATCCCTGCCCATCAGATGGCCATGTCAGCAGATGAGGTCTGAGCACTTGGCCTATCCTGTGTGACCCTCAAAGCCAGCACCACCTCTCTTCACCCTTTCTCTCAGCTTGCCACCAGTCCTTCTTTACCACAGCATTGTATAAACCACCAGCAGGTTCAACCAAACTGTCTCCCTATTCTGATCATCTGAAGTATAAAAGCATGGGCTGGTCTAACTGAGCCTGAGTCATCCCATCACTCAAGCTCAGCCTGTGGCAGGTGGTAGCTTGACTTGCAGCACAGAGCCCTTGCTCTGGGTGCGTATGTGTACAGACTGGTGGTTCCACCCTAGGGCCTATACACTGGGTGATCTGCTGTCCTGTACTCGAAGAAGGACAGGCTCATCTGTCAGCAGAGGTCTCCTGAAATATAGAGAAAAGTTCTCTAGAAACAAAATATTTATTTGACATATAAACAATTAAAAAACTTGTCTTAGCAGGCTCTGTGTTCTGGCCTCAGCCGCTTTGTCGACTACACTGACCCAGGGGCAGCCCCGGATATAGAAGCGCAGGGGCTTCTTTGTCCATTCCCCTGCCTGACCAATGCCCACACGGGCTGCTGCCACTATAGCTGATCCACTGGGCTGCAGGGATCCATGCTCCAGCCATGCAGCCTCGTTCTGGGTCAGGTCCTGCTGGTCAAAGCTCTTGTCAATGGCCAGGGCCTGGCACAATTTTGAGGGGCCACTGCAGAGTTCTCGGTCCTTGATGGGGTGGCTGATAGCACCCTTCCGGTGGGTGCTGCGAAGCTGTCTCATGGACTCCAGGCCTTCCAGGGGCTCTAATGCTCGCAGCAGGACACATGACCCATCTCCTGTGGGACAGACACACAGCTTGAAGAATAGATTCTCCACATCTCCCTGCCCTCTTTGCAATGGTGTGCATCCAGTGTTGAGAAGGCAGGGCAGTTCTGCACTCACTGCCCCCAGAGTGTACCCTGGCAGTTGTAGATCTTGACCTTAGGGCCTGGGTGCTATTCCTAAGCTTTTATTGCACAAGGCTCTACCACTTTGAGCCACAGAACCACTTCATTCTCTGGAGATAATTAATTGGAGTTAATTGGAGATAAGAGCCTCACAGACATTCCTACCCAGGCTGGCTTTGAACCACAATCCTCAGATCTCAGCATTCTGCTATAGTAGCTAGGATATTACAAGCATAAGACACAGGTGCCTGGCAGGAAGGATCTTCTACATGCCTCCCCTTTCTCCATATCTGCATTCCCAAGGCAGCTGAGCCTTCTCTAAGTAAGAGCCTCTGATGGGCAGCAAAACCTCTACCATTGTCCTCATGAAACCAAAACTAGTTAGAGAGACATAAAAACACTGAGTGCTCAGCAGCAGTCTCCCCTCTCTCTGGCTTTCTCCTTCCCCTGGCCCAGTAATTGATGGTAGCTATACAGCCAGCAAAAGAAGCCCCAGAGAGCGAGAGTCACCTCCTTTCCTCTGGGGGGTTACCCTAGCCTGGTTCCAGGGCTCCCCATCTGCCATTCTCCCTCAGAATCCCCTTGGTCAATGGGTGAATACAAGATGCTGGGAGAGCCCCATCTGTGACTCAGTGGAAAGGACACATGGCTGTAGGAGGCACCCTTAAAGCCCCAGCTTCCTTGGAGTCTTCCAGCCCAACCTTCTATCAGACTGGACTACTTCATGGGCTAAAAATAATGAACTGACACTCTTGGGCCTAATGGCCCAAATTCTTCCTGCCCTACAAGTCTGCTGTCCTGGGATACTTGCTGCACTGACCTGTGTACATCTGGCCTGCTGAGGTACCTAGGAGTCAAGTTTGGCCCATGAGTGTACATGTTAGTCCCTGCTCTTGGGCCTTGACTACATGGTTGTACCTCTTCCTAGCCTTGGTCTATACTAGATTAGCATACAGTGCCTGTCCAGAGTGGACAAAGCCATGTCTTCCAGCCAAGCTTGCACCTGGCAAACATTGGGTTCTTCTCAGTGCATGCCACTCAACTGGCCAGTTTTCAAACAAATTCAAGATACAAATAAGAACAAGCAAAGCAAGGAAGTTCCAGGCCTTTTGCCCTGTTACTCTCAGCTCACCACCTGAGGTTCCCTCTGTGCCCACCCTGAGGCACTGCAGCAGGCCCTGTGAGTGTACATCTGCCCCTTCTGTCTCACTGCCACTCGCCCTGCCCTCCGTGCCACCTGCAAATGGGCTGTGAGAGAAGCCTCACCTCCTCATACCTGCTCTCTTGGCTCCTTCATATAAATGCATATGAAGTCCTTCATTCTTGCCTTAACTCAGCCGAATGACCCCATCCTTACCAAGCTGACTCCTGTCCTCCTTAGTCCCCCAGTACTCATCCCCTTCAACCCTAAAGAGCTCCTGGCATCCATGTGTGTTGCTTCTGCTCCCTAAGCCCAACACTCCTAGAGCACCTTGGTCACATGTCCACATGACAGCCCATGAGCCCCTGGATGGCCGCCTGGAGAATCTGGTGAACCAGGGGCTGGTGAAGGTTCACAAGTGACCTCAGCAGGATGCTGCAGCCTCATCCTCTGCCTGGTGGCTTGCACCTGGCACAGCTCACTCAGAACACCAGGCTACATGTTCACCAGGCCAGAGCCTGTCCCAGTGGCTCTCCTCTGGACTCCAGGTACACAGAATCTACATCTCCCCTGGGTGAGAATGATTGAGGCCTCAAAATAGACCAGTGAAGCCTTTGGGTAAGCCCACTTCACCATAAGTTGATCTCTCATTTCCCACAACTAGTTCCTTCCATATTTATCCCTGTACTTAGCTTTGGGCTCTGAGACCAGAGGGACCAGAGGTAATGTTAAGGGACTAATGCAATCTGTACTATACTATGGGGCCCCTGGCCCCTTGAGCCAATCTTGGCCCGTGACAAGCAACCAGAGCACCCCCTTGCCCACCCACCCTTGTTCTCCTTTGGGGTACCTCAGATGCCAGCTGAAGGACTCTGCCAGCCCTCTTGTTCCCCCAAGTCCAGGACCACTGACCTTGGCTGGAGACATTCATGCAGAAGTACATGCCATAGATAATGTAGACATACAGAGTCCCAGGCTTCATGAACATGCCACGGTTGCGGGGGGTCTGCCGACCCCCCCTTGAGTGAGCAGCTTCATCCTCTGGCCCCAAGTATGCCTCTGTCTCCACTATGCGGCCACGAAGCTCTGTGCCATCAGCAAGTCGCCGGACAAGGACCTGTGGGCAGTCAGTCTGTTCAGGGCCACAGGGGTGGGGGTCTACCCACCTCATCAGTCCCTAGCTCAGAACACTTCTAGGCTCAGGATGTGTACTAGGCTAGGCCCAGCAAGCCCTCCCACCTGTCTTTTTCATCCTGCTTTTTGTGCCTGCTTAGAGCCTGAAAGCTGCTGCTGAGGCAACCAGTCGTCTCCCACTCCCCTGTCCCCAGTATTTGGGCTTGAACTCAGGGCCTGGTTCTCTTGCTCGTTTTTTTCACTCAAGGCTGGTACAGTATCCTTTGAGCCATACCTCCATTTCCTTTTTTTTTTTTTTTTTTTTTTGCCAGTCCTGGGCCTTGGACTCAGGGCCTGAGCACTGTCCCTGGCTTCTTTTTGCTCAAGGCTAGCACTCTACCACTTGAGCCACAGCGCCACCTCTGGCAGTTTTCTGTATATGTGGTGCTGGGGAATCGAACCCAGGGCTTCGTGTATTAGAGGCAAGCACTCTTGCCACTAGGCCATATCCCCAGCCCCCATACCTCCATTTCTAAGGCCGCCAGTCTTTGCTTGGCTACCATATTGTAGGCCTTGCTTACCAAGAGTACTGACCACAGGCTATCAACTCAAACTTCAGCCAGAGCTTGAAGATTATATTAAGTTCACTGGGCCTCTCTTTTCCCAACTCCTAGGATTCCCTTGAGAACCATGCTCAGCATGAAGCTAGGCAGTGTGCAAGGGACAGGGATCCTATTCAGCCACCTAGGGAATTCCAGAGCTATGTTAGGCCTCCAAGTCAAAGCAGCCACAAAGGTCCTTCACCTCTCACTCACTAGCTCTAAGGCTTTTTTAAGCAGCAGGACTAACCACCCTGCAATGCCCCAGCCTTAGACCATGGTTCTGGAAATGGCCAGCAGTCTTTGCCCCAGTGCCTGGCGCCCAGGCTTGACTCAGCCAAGGCTCTTCTAGTGTTTTGACTCCTCCTTAAGCCCAGAGGAATCACCTATAAAGACAGGTCACCTGCTTAGTGCTTGTGGCTCATGCCTGTAATCCCAGCTACTCAGGAGGCCAAGATCTGAGGATTGTGGTTCAAAGCCAGCCTGGTCAGGAAAGCCCATAAGACTTATTTCCAATTAATTCCCAGAAAACCGGAAGTGACACTGTGGCTCAGAGTGGTAGAGTGCTAGCCTTGAGCAAAAAGGCTAAAGGACAGTACCCAGGCCCTGAGTTCAAGCCCCAGTACCAGCACAACAAAAGAAAAAAAGACAGGTGGAAGAAAGAAGGGTAATGATGCTGGTCCTAGTAACCCATAAGTCCCCACAGCATCCACAGCAATGAAGACAGGATTGGACATCTTGGAAGAAGAGTGTCCTTGGCACGAAGCCTTCCTCCTTTGGATCCACTCTGCATACTCCCACACCTGTAAGGAGCATATGAGTAGAGGGGCAGCTTCTCTTCTGGAGAGCTCTCCTTAGCCCTTTACTGGTAGAGGATCCAGGGGGACACAACACCCTCCTCAGCTCAGAGAATGCTCTTAGTTGTCATATCAGCTCACTGCAGTGAACCTTTTAAATGAGCCTGTCATCCACACTTGGTGAGTGTTCTCCGAGGGAATCCCACTGGAAGATCAGGCTGTGCTCCTTGACCAAAGGGATGGCTGAAATGCCTTCTCTGCTGACACTGTCTTGTCCACCAGTGTGTTCAAGTGGGCATGATAGAGAAGCCCAGGATGCTGAGGCTGGATGTTTTATGGTACTGGGCCATGCTAGAAATAAACCTGGAACAAACCTGCCCTATATGCTGTTTTTGCCATATCATAAATGCTCATTACTACGATGTCTGCAATGAGCATTTCCTCTGACCCTTGCAGAGGAAGACATTCCCACAGAAACAAAATCTCATCCTTCTCCAGTAGTTAGGGTCTGTTCTTTTTAGCATCTAACTCTTGGTACTAGTTCTTCCCTTAACCACAAAAAATGGCACTCCTTGCTCTTTCAGCCTAAAAGTATGCGTGTTAAAAAGGCAAAAGTCGGGGCTGGAATGTGGCTTGGTGGTAGAGTGCTTGCTTAGCATGCATGAAGTCTTGGGTTGGATTTCTCAGTATCACATAACCAGAAAAAGCCAGAAATGGCTCTGGGGCTCAAGTGGTAGAGTGCTAGCCTTGAGCAAAAGAAGCTCAGGGACAGTGCCCAGGCCCTGAGTTCAAAGCCCCAGGACTGGCAAAAAAAAAAAAAGTGAGCCAGATGTTTGTGGCTCATGCCTTTAGTCCTAGCTACTCAGAAAGCTGAGATCTGAGGATCATGGTTTGAAGCTAGCCTAGGCAGGAAAGTCCATGAAACGCTTACCTCCAGTTAACCACCAGAAAACTGGAAGTGGAGCTGTGGCTCAAAGTGGTAGTGCACTATCTTTGAGGAAAAGGAGCTTGGGGACAGTGCTCAGGCCCTGAATTCAAGTCCCAGGACCAACAACAACAAAACCAGGCGGGAAAATGTAAGACTCTTATTTCCAATTAACCACAAAAAGCCTGAAGTGGAGCTGTACCTCAAGTAGTAGAGTGCTAGCCTTGAGCAAAAATGCTCAGGAATGCAAGCCCCAGAACAAGTCCCAAAAAGTTCTTTTTTAGGAAAAAGGGCAAAGGTGGACCATGGCACCCTAGGAGAACCAGGTCAGGCATGTGCTTTGGCACCTGTGGTGCTTCACACAGACCCAGCTGGCTCTGGCTGTGCACACATGCTACTAGGTTGGGCCTTCTCACTCCAAGTACACCTGGCATAGCCCAAATCCTCATCCTATAGTGAGTTGCCTCAGGGGAAGCTTACATTGACACTGAGCCACACAGCAGGGAGGGAGCTGTCTCAAGCAATTCTGATGCTAGCAACCTAATGGCCACATCCAGTTCCATGTGTCTAAAATGATCACATGATAAACAGACAAGCTCCAGCCAGGATGATTACTGTTAACAGACAAGAGGTTCAGCACAGACACCAGATGGACTGTCCACAGTCTTTGCAAGGTACCTTTACTGAGGTGAACCCCAGGTGGAACATGGATGAAACCTCTATCCCCAGGTGGGAAAGGCTAACAAAGCAGCTGTTCCTGTCATTGCTAGGGCAGGAACTGGAGTCACTGCTGCTTCTCTCCACTCAAGAGGATAAACAGCACTATTGGTCTCCTTTTTCTTTCCAGTGAGCCCAGATAACTGAGAACCAACTATCCAGGGACTTGAATGGGCAAAGCAGCTACCTGCATAGGACAAGGAGGGCCAACCAGGGATAGGGCCCATGGTGGCTAAACAGTGATGAGCACTTTCCTTACCTGTCCCAGAAATGCCTGGGCTAGGGGGATTGCTGGTTGGTTGAAAAACTCTGGCCCCAGCCGCACAATACGGTCCTTTGGACTGGAGAAATAGATGCTGCGCTGGAGGCCCAGGGTCAAGGGTTGTCTCAAGTGGGGTTCCTTGGAAGATGTCTGGGTTGTGTCCGATAGAGTCTGCTGCTGCTCTTTCTCTGCCAGTTGCTGTCCCTTTTGCCCTGTCTGTTGAGAAAGCTGAAATTGGAGGGGGGGGGGGGAGGGAAATAGATCTCTAAGTAGGTAGGAATAGCTAGTTATGTGGTAAAGTCAAGGAGTTCAAGAAGCAGATCTGTCTGCAGAGTGCAGTGCCCACTTCACAGGTTATAAGGCAGAGGCAGAATTTGACAGCCACACCTGCAGAGGTCTGGGGAAATGACAGCAGGTGGTAATGGGCTGGTGTTTACAGCAGGTGGTCCACTCTGCCTCAACTGATCTGCACAAACAGGAGAAGCTCAGCTTGGCAGCCTATGACTGCAGAACCCATTGATGCTGGAGAGGGCCAGACTCATCGCATGGATGCAAAGGAAAGCACTGAGTTTGTTTCTGGAATCCTGCTATTTGTATACAACCCTAGCCAGAAATTTAAATCCACAGCCAGTACCTAGGTAGGTCCTGGAAGAGAAATACTAGGCTTCTCCCCACCTGCCCCACTGACAAGTCCCGGGGCTCCACTGTGCCAGAGGCCTGGGAATGGCCCAGATAGCCGACCCCATTCCCAAGTGTTCAGGGCAGGACCAAGGTGCCTCCCCAACTGCCCTCCGCCTCACGGCCCAGTCGAAGCAGGACAATCAAAAAAGGGGCACAAGCTACAGGACGCAGGGTCTCAGAGGAGCAGGCGTCGGCCTCCCACAAGCCACCAAGTGGATCAGGAAACGGCTCTGTGCAAGCCGGGTGGGTGGGAGAGCCAGGGTCCGGGCTCGGCCTCCCGCAGGCCCAACTCAACGGAGGCTCCCCGGCCATTTTTTTTGTGTGTGTGTGCCAGTCCTGGGGCTTGAACTCAGGGCCTGGGCACTGTCCCTGAGCTTCTTTTGCTCAAGGCTAGCGCTTTACCACTTGAGCCGCAGCGCTGCTTCCGGCCTTTTCTGTGTATGTGTACTGAGGAATCGAACCCAGGGCTTCCAGGATGCTCGGCGAGCTCTTTACCGCTAGGTCACGTCCCCAGCCCTCGTCCATTATTTTTAAAATCAGTGCTGAAGCCCGCGTTGGGCCGAGACCGCCAGGGAGGGACGGTGACGTGACCGTCTCCGCAGCCCGGCCCCGTGCCAGGTCACCGCGGCTCAGACGGCGCCGCGGCGGCCTCTCACCCGACTTAGTCCCCCGCCGTCGCCGCGGCATCGGGCCACTCTGGGCTCCGCCCTTGCGCCTTCTGGGCGACGTACTCGTCCCGGAAACGGAGGTCGGTCGGGCGCGGCTGCCGGCGCCGGTTGTCCCCGAGCTCGGGCCGCGCCGCCGCCTCGGGAGATCCGCGCCCTCCGCGCCGCGCCACGCGTTGGCATCGGGTCCCGGGGCCAGCGCGCTCCGGGCCGCCGGAAGCGCAGTGGTGGGCGGGGCCCGCGCCTGCGCGGAAGCCCGGTGGAAGGGCGGGGCGGAGAGGGCGGCGCCGGGCTCCTCCTCCCCGCCCGCCCCAGCCCGGATTACGCTAGCGCCCCATCCCCGCCCGCCGGCCGCTGCGCGGACCGGTCCCGGGTGGCTCGGTCCCCAAACACCTGCACTGCATTGTGGAGAGGTGCCGGCTGGGATCCGAGAGGGCACGGACGGATGGGCCTGGGTCTATCCCGACCGCTGGGCCATGCGGGCACACACCCGGCCCGCGCCTCGAGTGGGGCCCGGGCCAACCCGTTCTGGAGGCGGAGGCCTGGGCTAGGGTTGCTGGGACCCGGGAGCATCTTCCTGTCTGGGGCAGCATCTGGCCTTCACATTGAGGATCTGATGCCCCTCCCTAGAACCCAAGCCCGCTGTCCGGGTGCCATTACCTCTCCAGTCAGCTCAGAGTCCCGGGGAGGGGAGTGCCTGGCTGCTGGAGGGTCTGGGGGCAGGAGGCTCAAGTGCAGCAAACAGAGCCAGTAGAGCTCTACCACCCTACTCTCCAGGGTTAATCTGTGTCTGCAGAGCCCTTAGCCACACCCACAGCACTAAAAATCCTTGAGGGGCTTGCCTGAACTGTTCTTGATTTGTAGGCTAAGAACCACCCCCAAAGTCCCCCAGAACAATGAAGTGTGGCATGGGAGGTGGAGTGGACAGGACAGAAAGGCCATATGTCTGCCATCCGCAGGTCCTCAGGTCCCGGGCAGGGCCTTGTTCTCTAGCTGCTTGGCTGACCAGCCCAGGGACTGGGCTAGGGTTCAGCCATCCCACTCCATGGGGTCTGGGAAGACCTGGGGAGGGAGGGGCACCCCCCCCCCCCCCCCCGCCAGCCTGAAGCCACCCAGGGAAGCCACCAGGCTGTTTGTGGCCCAGTGTGCCTCTGGGGGAGCTGGGACAATGTGTCATAAATCCAAGCCAAAGAGGCTGGAGGCCTGGATGTGACTCCCCGCCTGATCCCCTGCAGCCATTCTGCCCAAACAATAACTCCCCTTTTCTGTGCGAACAACTCTCCCTTCTCCCTCCCAGTTCAAGAAATTGTGGCCCCAGTTGGGTCCTTGTGAGGACGGAGGGTGGGTCTTCTGATATTCCTGAAGGGCTGCCTCATCACTGTCTTTGGACAATGATCATAGGCTCCTCTGTTGAGTGGGCAGCCCAGCCCCTGCCCCAGGAAGAGGTCGGGCTGTTGCCAGCAGCCCATTCTGCAGATATTCTGGCCTGAGTGTGGGGGAATTATGTAATCTGTATCCCCACCCCCACTTCCAGGTTTGTGGTGTGAGGCTTCCATTGTGGGCTGGAAGTGGTGGGCTGGGCTTTCCCACTGTGGTCTGTAGGCAGGCTGTCAGGCTAGCCAGGGCCAAGAGAGGAAGGCTCTGTCCCTACAGTGCCTCATGGCTGCTGGCAGGAAGCTCTTTGGGGAGAGCAAGGCTGCCAGACTGTAGAAGTCTGAAGCTTCCTGCCAGCTACGGATGTGTGGTTGTCAGCCCCTCCGGACTCTACATCAGCTTCTGCTGTCCCAGGGACCCAGCACACTGCTCTGTGGGCGGAGCTGGCAGCTGCTTAAGCAAGGTCTAGCTCCTATGTGTTACATCCCAACACCCTTCTAGCAGTTTTCGGATGGGATGGTTGCTGCCACCCTGTCTGTCCCTCTGAATTAGCTGGATTAATCTTGGGATGGGGATGGTCAGCTGTTTCTTAGCAGCTGCTAAGCAGGCCAAGGGGTGGTTTGGGCTACAATTTCCCTTCAGAAAGCCATGCTGCCAAGGCTGCTAGCCTCTGGGCCCAGGAAGCTACCAGGACCTCCTTGCCAAGCCCAGGGCCATGGGAAGGGAGCAGCTGCCCCAAATAGTCTGTGACTTCAGGCATCTGTCTAGCTGGGCCCCTTCCATCTCCTACCCAGTTAGCCAGCAGCTGGTTCTGGGCCCATCCCTGCATCTCTGCTTCCTAAGTGTGGACAGTTGCTTTTGACCTATCCAAGGACCCTGAGAAGCCCCTGAAGCTCTGCTTCCTAAGTGTGGACAGTTGATTTTGACATATCCAAGGGCCCGGAGAAGCCCAGGAACTGGTACTTTGGGGGTGATTATTTGTGGCCTAGAAGTTCAGCTCTGGATTCCAGAATGGCTGTGGGGAGTCCTCTTACTGCTTAGGGCTCCTATTGTCACACACACTGGAGCAGGGTCCATCCCCAGATACCTAACCACCCACTTTAGGTGTGTCAGGTGTGTCATCTGACTCATTTCTCCACGACAACGAATGAACAAAGGGACCAGGATTCTGTGTTGGGCCTCTTCCACCCCAGAGCAGTAAGGCTGGCATGAAGCAGAGAGCATGTATGAGGAAGGATGTGTCCATATAGACTGGGTACACGTGTTTGTCTGCTCTCCTCTGCTCCTTCTGCTCTGATAGCCATATTCAGGAGACCAGGATGCTTAAGGTCCACTGACAGAGACTTACCTGCAAGAAGCATGCACCTGGTAGAGATACCTGTGGTAGGCAACAGGGTTTGTAAAAGGGACTGCTACAGAAACTCCTGGAGCTTGGCAACTGCAGTGTCAAGAGAGGGATGAACTCTCAGGAGCCACTTTCTTGCCACTGAATGTAGATCATTTTTCTCAATGGAATGCTTCCAATAAGGTGACTCCTGGGTCAGGGTATGCCTGTAGAAACTGTGAGCCAGTTTCAGCTTGTGCTCCTGGCAGCAAGAGGTAGGTCTCTAGGTCTCAGGTCTGGATGGCACTTGACAGTGTCCACTGCAGAGGGGACCCACACATATCAGAAGCCCCACTGTGGCATGCCCCTAGTTTTCCAGAAGTGATAGCACTGCTGGCCCAGCCATCCTAGTCTAGGCATTCAGGTCTTGCAGGGCCAGCAGCTTATCCCTGGCAGGGGTTAAGAATGCTAGGCATGGAGACCGTCCCATTTGCGGGCCTGGCATAGGATTCATGTAGGCATATGATGGTTCAGGAGGCCTAACTATCTGTTTCCTCTCACCTCAGGTCCCCAAACTATCAGCAGCCACCCTTGTCCTTTTAGTGACACCCCCTACCCCCTGCTTCCAAGTCTCCCTCTGTGTAAGAACTGTGTGAAAGGATATGTCCCGGCCATCCCAGAGGACCGTGCGGAGATAATCATAGACAGAAGAAGGTTCATTAGGAGGTTTATTAGTGGGGCCTTAGTTCCCAAGGGAGAGGGAGCTACATGGCATCTGCACCTTATCCAGGTGGCAGCTCTCTCTCTGTGGGTAAAGGGGAAGTAGGTAGGTAGTGAGCCAGAGTGGCTCATCTGGGGTCTAGTGGGAGGAGCTGAGGACCTGAGGCTAGGGCAGTGCTAACACTGTATTCATAAGCAGTCACCCTGTCCTAGAGTATGGTCAAGGATGCAAACAGGACTGTGTACCTTGTCCAGGTTCTGAGACCTATTGCCATATTTCGTTTACATAGCCCATTTTATTTTCAGACCATGGTCTGCAGTTGGCAACTGGATACAGGTTTTTTTTTGTTGTTGTTGTTGTTTTGTCAGTCATGGGGCTTGAACTTGAGGCCTAGGTGTTGTCCCTGGCTTCTTTTTGCTCAAGGCTAGCACCCTACCACTTGAGCCACAGCACCACTTCTGGCTTTTTTCTATATATGTGGTGCTGAGGAATCGAACCCAGGGCTTCTTCATGTATATGAGGCAAGCACTCTACCACTAGGCCGTAGTTGTAGACTTCTGAGGCCAGAAGGGAGATTTCAAGAGCCAGTACGCAGAGGGGAAGCTGGGTTCCACTTAACCCCTGGATAGTCCTGCTATTAGCAGCCTCAGCTGAAAGCTGGATGAGTCCTTTTATGTGCATCTTTCTGTGCAGAGTCTACCTGTGCTGATGGTTGAGCACTGAGGCAGAGGGAAGAGCAGAGTGGCTGCTGTGCTACCTCACTACTCAGAAGGTCTAGGAGCAGGTGGGGAGAAGGAGGGAGCCCTGAGTCCATGAGGGTGCTCACAGTGTGCATGATCAGGAGTGTGCCTGTGAGTGTGTGTGAGGAAAGTAAGTGCTCACGGAGTTCACCTTCTATTTGTTTTCTCTGTGTGTTGGGGGGGGGGGGAAGAGAGGGAGAGAGAGAGAGGGAGGGGGGAAGAGAGAGAGAGAGACAGACAGACCGACTCGCTCTGGAGTCAGGGAGGATGGGAAGCCTAGAGCTGAGGTTGGATCTCCTGAAGGGCCCAGGCGACACGGGCCCAGGGCTTCGTGAAGGTGTCGGCCGGAGTGCGGCGGGCAGGCTCCTCGGAGGCGGCGCCGCGGGGCCGGGCCGCGGGCTGCGGGGTGGGGGGGGGGGGGGGAGAACTCGGCGGGCGGGCTCCCCGGAGGAGGCGCCGCGGGCCGGCCGGCGGGCGGGCGCATTCCTAAGCCCTGAGTCAGCGCGGCCTCCACCCGGCCGGCCTGCCCCGGCGCGCACGCCCCTCGCTCCGCGGCATTCCCGGGCGGGCCGGGCCGGCGCGCGGGCGCGGCCTGGGACTCGGCGCGGGCGCCCTCCCGGCCACGGCGGCCCCAAGCAGCCCCTGCAGACGCCCCTCGAAGACCCCGGGAGGCGGCGGTAGCGGTGAGTGGCGCCGGCGCGGGCCTCCGGGCGGGCGGGTTTCTGAACCAGAGTCCGGCCGTGCCTGCTCCGGCCGCTGACTTTGTCGGCGGAGTTTCCCGAGCGCCCACGTCCTGGCGGTGCGGCCGGGCCCGGCTCGGTTCCCGCAACCGCTGGGCCGGCAGCCGCGTTCCGGAGGCCCCCAGTCCCCTTTCTGGCCACCCTGGAGGGAGGTCGGGGGCGGGACGCGTCCGGGCCCCGGTCGCCCTGGACCGCGGGTGGAGCCGGGCGGCCCTCCCGGGCCCTCCCTCCGCCTCTCGGCCCCGCCTCCCGCCGGTCGACGCTGGACGTCTAGGGTGGACGAGCCGCTTCCGCTTCGGCTCCCGCCTGGGGCTAGGGGCCCACGAAGCCGGCCCTCCGGCTGGCCCGGCTCTGGGCGCGGCCAGGGCGTCCGCCCGGGGTTGCTGGCGGAGCCGGGGCTAGGGCTGGGCACCGCCAGGCGGCCGGACCGTTTTACTTCTGGCAGCGCAGCGGGTGTTCTCCCTCCCTCCCCCTCTTTTCCTCTTCCTCCTCTCCCTCCCCCTCTCTCCCACCTCTCTTTCCCTCTCTCCCTCTCCCCCTCCCTCTCTCCACTCCCTCCTCTCCCTCTCCCCATATCCCTTTCTCCCTCCCTCCCCCTCTCTCCCCTCTCCTCCTCTCTTTCCCTCTCTGTCACTCTCTCTTTCCCTCTCTCCCTTTCTCTTCCCCCTCTCTTCCCTCTCCCTTTTTCTCCCCCCTCTTCCTCTCTCTTCCTCTCTCCCTCTCTTCCCCCTCTCCCCCTCTCTCCCTTTCTCTTCCCCCTCTTTTCCTCTCCCCCCCTCCCTCTCTGTCATCTGTGTCTGTTGTTGGGGGTGGTCTAGTCCTGCATGTGGAGTGCAGTGGGTGTGTGGGTGTGTCTGTCAGTCATTGGGGGTGGGTGAGGCCTGCATCACTGGGAAAGCCCTCCCACTCCCCATGTTGGAGTGGGAGAAGATTCAAGGATGAAACTGGCTTTTCAGGTTTAGCCCAGCCAGAAGCCTGGACAGTCCCAGGCTGGTTCTCCCCACTTCCATGAGACAAGTCCAACCCCCAGCCCCTACTTAAGGGAGGAGACTCCTGTGCTCAGCAGCTGAAATGGCTGAAAGGGTCTCTGGTGCTGAGCCCTCTGCCACTGGCAAGCTGGGGCCAGGACCAGTGGGTGTGGTGGATCTACATTGAAGGCAGTGTTTCTTGGGCTCCTTCCCAGGCCCTCTGCAGCTCCCTGGGCAGGCCAGCACCTGGGACCCAGCGGCCCTGTGCCCTTCCTGGAGAACTAAACTGGCTTTCTGGGGGCTCTCTGGTTCAGAGGAATCCCCCCAGTCTCCCTTGCTTTTTAGGGCCCTCCCCTAGGATCTTTCCAGTTGTAGCTGTTCCTCAGGACCATCACTTGGTCCTGTGAGGCCCTAGCCCCTTCCCATCACAGTGTCTCTGGTGGGTTAGACTTTTTCCCCCAGCTTGGAGTCCTTGGCTTCTGTGTGTTTTCTGTGTTGTCTTTATGAGGTACTCTTCCTGGCTGAGCTGAGCTGCTCTAGGAGTGTTAGTAGAAGCCATCACCTCAAGGCTGGTCCGCTGACCTGGTCCTTCCTGGCTGAGCTGAGCTTCCCCGGGGGAGTGTTAGCAGTAGCCATCACATGGAGGCTGGCCTGCTGACCTGGTCCACCTGGCTGTGGTCCTAAGTCCCTTGAGGTTATTTGACCTCAGGCAGTGACAGGCCTGTCTGAGTTCTTAGTTCATCTGTAAGATGGACACAAGGTAGTTAGGACCCTTTTATTTATTTATTTTTGTTTGTTTTAGATAGTGTTTTGCTATGTAGCTTAGGCTGGCCTGGGACTCATGATACTTCCTGAGCCTCCTGAGTGCTGGGATTACAGGCTTGTACCACCAGGCCTGCCTAGAACCAGGTTTGAAGGAGGTGTGCTAGGTTCTTGATGATGGAAGCCATTTTGCTGACTCAGTTTTCCCTCCAGGAGCTCATTCAGTCTTACTCTGCTTCTAGTAGGAAGTGTTGCTAGGCACCAGGAAGCAGTTTGTGAGATTAGTTAAGGGCATTTCTGGAAGCTCTGACCTGTGATGAGGTTGCTTACCTGCTGCTATCAGGTGTGTGGGGTGTTCCCTGCCATCAGGGGAACGTGCTGTCACTTAACTCCTGGTACCCAGCTGGGCCACACAAGTATCCAGTTTAGCAGGTAGCTGACACCCAGAAGACGATACAGCTAAGTCCTTGTTCTTACTTCTTTTGGCTCTGGTGTCCTGGACAGGTCCCCTCACCTCAATGAACCTTGACCTGCACCCTCCAGGTATGTCTCTCTAGCCAGTCCAAACTTTGTCAGGAGCCTTGACTCTAGCCATCAGTGATCCCTGGGCCATGCTAGCTGGACCATGGAATAATGTCCCTCCTCCCTATAGCTGACCCCCCTCGCCTCCCTTGTGCACCACCTTGCATGTCAGGGCCCAGAGTGTCATTGGCAGGACTTCTGTCATGGCCTCAGTGACTTCTCTCACAGAGTTACTGGCCCCCTACATGCCGCTCTGGCATAGTGTCAGATGATAGGGACATGGGAGGCAGGTCTGGACATAGGGTCTGGTGTGTTCTGAGAGGAGGGAGAAGGTGCTGTGAAGGCTGTGGCTTGATATCGGCTTCCCTATTGCATGTGGAAACTTGGTTCTCTCATAGCGAAATAGAGGACTGAGGAGTTCTTTGAGGACTGAAGAGTGCTTTATGGTTTGCAAAGGGAGTCTCAACATGATGATGCTCACAGATGAGGCAAGGAGACAGAGAAGCTAGGAAACTTTCCCTTCACCACACAGTAGCACGTGGTAAAGAACTGGAATCTAGGCTACAGAGCTAGTGATCTCCTCACCCAGGGAGGACTGAGGCTGAGCACCAGGATGGAAGAAAAAAATAGAGGGTCAGAGACCAGGGTATGAGTGGGGACAAAGCAGAGAATAGCAGTGGCTTTGGCTGACACTAGGGATGTGGCTTCACACTGGCAGTGGCTAACATGTTCCAGTGTTTCTTAGCTGCCCCTTTTTTTCTTTTTCTTTTTCCGTTTCTTTTCTTTTCGTGTGTGTTTGTATGTGTGCTAGTCCTGGAGTTTGAACTCAGGGTCTGGGCACCGTCCTGGGCATGCTACCACTTGAGCCACAGCTCCATTTCTGGCCTTTTGGTGGTTAATTGGAGATAAGAGTCTCATGGACTTTTACTGCATGGGCTGGCTTTGAGCCAAGATCCTCACGTATGTGTGACGCCACTGGTGACTGGCATGGCTGCCTCTTACTGAACTCCACACCTTTGAAGGGTTCCACTGTGAGGTCCTTATACTCTAAGGCCCTCTCATACCCCTAGCTTCCACCTGCAGCTTTGGCTGCCTTCCTTCTCCCCTCAGAGAACTCCCACGTGCCTGCAGGCAGCACCGTTTCTGTTGTTGAGCCAGCTCCACTCAGTGAGCACCCACTATGTACCAGGCACTGTCACCACCTGTGATCTTTCACAAAACCAAGACCCATCCAGCATTGCAGGTGGAGACAGATAGGTTATGGGGATAGCATTTTGGCCAGGCTCTCCCCACTCTCAGCTCTTGTACAGTGATTGCCTAGTATGTCCCTGGTGTTCTACAGCAGAACTTAGTCAGCACGACTCTGGTGTCCCCATGAAGTTGTCTTCTGTGACAGCTCCTGCAGCTCCCACCTCTGCACTGCGGTCTCCAGAGTGGACTCCTTGATGCTCCTCATCCCTTTGTCTTCTGGGCTGCTCGGAGCACTTGAAAGGCACCACTGTCCCATGCTGCTCCTGACTTAGTCTTGTCCTTAGGGTTGCTCCCAGCACTTTGCATTTCTTCATGCTGGCTGCCCATTTGGGTGTCTCTTGATGCCGCTGGAGTGACTCAGCTGTGTGACCCCAGGCAGACAGGCCTTCCAGGGCCCTCCTCCATACTATGGGCCCAGCAGAGTGGAAGAGTCCTTGGGGCTGCCAGGGAACAAGAGACCACTGTGTGCCTGGGGAAGGCCTGGACACTGAGCTACTGTGGGCAAGCAGTGCTGTTCCTTGGCCCAGATACTTTGTCCTGCCTGGGTCTGCCCTTCCCCCATGCTTTGTGACTCCAGCTAACTTGAGGCTCACGTAAGGAACAGGGTACATAAGGAACAGGGTACGCAGTGATGGGACAGGCTGGAGACAGCACTAATGGCAGGGTAGGTGTCCTCATCTTGCTCTTAGATCTAGAGCAATGTGAGTTCTCTTGTGTCTCCTTCCTTTACCCCAGAAGGAGGGATTCGGGTGAAGGGTGACCTTAGGTGATCTGGCAGGGGCGGAGGATAGAGGTTGGGTTCACTATACAGCTCTCAGCCCTTCTCCCCATTTTGGGAGCTTTTCATGATCTCATTCATGCTGGAAAGTGACTCCTTGAAGGCCCAGCTGGGGGTCATCTGCTTCAGGAACCACCATGCTCACTGCTCATGGGGACTGTCTTATGCCACTCTGTTGGGGCACGGGAATGCCTGTTGGATGGGGCAGCTTGACTGAGGAGCAAGTTCTCAAACACACAGGAAGTTGGGGAGAATGCATGTTCAGGGTTGTGAGAGAGGAAGGTAGACAGGCTGTGTTGCTGGAGCCACAAAGGATAATGGGTGTATGAATCCATTTGCTAAGACTGCTTGCACCCCAGCTGGCCTCCACCACTCAACCTGTGGACTCCCAGCAGGGTCTCCTGTTTGCACTCTTGACCCTGTTCCTCTCTGGGCTATGTAACAGCCTTATTAATAGCATGGGTCATTTTCTAGGTGAGAAGATAGAGTCTAGCCAGGTCATGTGACTGGTGTGTATGTAGTAGAACCAGCCTCTCCGTTTGGTCGATTGAAGGCAGACTAGCTTCTGTCCCTTCGTGAAGTGCTGGGGTCTCTGTCCTGTTTGGTCGCTGGTGCTCAGAGGATCTACCAACCTTGCCTCTACTTTGTCCAGACCCTGTAGCTCCCGGGAGGAATGCGTGCAGAGATGCCATGAGCACCCTTTGTAAGAATCCCAAGGAAGCCATGATGGTGCCCATGGCTGTGGCACCCCAGTGTGCTGGGTCTTTTCCTGTACCTGTGGGAAATCTGGGTTCTCTGGTGGTCAGGGTGGTGCCAGGCAGGCTCCCCATCTGCCTAAACAGCCTCACAGCCACTTCTGGGTGCATGCTGCCACCTGAGGGTAAGAGGCCGAGGTGTGGGGCCAATGGGCTGGAGCCTTAAGCTCCCACAGGCCTGGTCCTTGTGCTCCTTTGTGCCTGTGGCCCCACATCCCAGATGTGCTCAGTCCTCACTCCCCGAAGCCTCTTCCCTGCTGACATGTCACAGGGGGCCTCACTAGACCCCACCAAGCAATTTTAATTTGCTGTTCTTTTTCCCTACCACATAGAGCATATATGTACATTTACTTATTTATAGGGTTAGTGTTATATAAACTCTAAATGTCTCCTCTAAGGTCCAGGAGGGTCGGAGCTTGGTTCTCAACCAGTGTATTGTTGGTAGTATATGCTCAAAACTTTTATAGGTTTACAGTAAGCCTGCCTTAATTGAGGTTTTGGGTTGTGAGCTTGAACTCAGGGTCCTGGCACTGTCCCCTGAGCCTCTTTCTGCTCAGGCTAGAGCTCTACCATTTGAGCCACAGCACCACTTCCAGTTTTTGAGTGGTTAATTGGAGATAAGAGGCTCCTGGGAACTTTTCTGGTCGGGCTAGCTTTGAGCTGCTATCCTCACCGCTTAGCCTCCTGAGTAGCTAGGATTACAGGTGTGAGCCACTGGTGCCCAGCAATTTGAGGATGTATTATATTCTGTTTTGATCAAGCATGGTCAAAATAAAGCAATCATACTCAGGAGGCTGAGATCTGAGGATCATGCTTTGAAACCAGCCTGGGCAGGAACATTTGTGAAACTCTTATCTCCAATTAGCCCCTCAAAAGCCAGAAGTAGAGCTGTGGCTCAAGTGAGAGAGAACTAGCTTTAAGCAAAAAAGCCTCAGGTACAGCACCCAGGTCCTGAGTTCAAGCCCCAGGACTGACTGACAGTCTCTCTCTCTCTCTCTCTCTCTCTCTCGGTCTCTCTCTCTCTCTCTCTCGGTCTCTCTCTGTCTCTCACTTTCTCTTTTTTTTTTTGGCCAGTCCTGGGCCTTGGACTCAGGGCCTGAGCACTGTCCCTGGCTTCTTCCCGCTCAAGGCTAGCACTCTGCCACTTGAGCCACAGCGCCGCTTCTGGCCGTTTTCTGTATATGTGGTGCTGGGGAATCGAACCTAGGGCCTCGTGTATCCGAGGCAGGCACTCTTGCCACTAGGCTATATCCCCAGCCCTGTCTCTCACTTTCTGACACACACACAGAGTTGATGTGTTTAAGTGATAAAGTCAAGATTTTTTGGGATGTGCATGTGGGTTTGAACTCCCTTGTGCTTGCTAGGTGGGTGCTATGCTGCTGATTCTGCCTTCAGTCCTTTTTTACTCTGGATATTTTGAGGTAGGGTACTGCTTCCTGCCTGAGTGTGTCCCTGGACCACCACCTGCCTGCCTATTTAATACTTCGTACATGGCTAGGGAGAGTCATCCAACATTTGGTTAAGAGGTCTTATGAACTTTTTTGCCCAGCTGGCTTTGAACTATGGTCCAACCCTATCTCAGCCTCAGGTACCTAGAATGATAGGTGTCAGCCACCTGTGCCTGACAGCAATTTGAGATCTGTTGGAAGGTAGCATGTCTGCAGTGGGGGTTGGGTGGTGTTGTGGGAAAAATGAAGCATCCTAAGCATTTTTAGTGACTGACTCCTTGGAAACCCATACTCATTGATATACCAAGGCTACTTGTCTGAGATGAGGCCTAAGGAGGTTAAGGCAGGCACAGAGCATGTTAGTGCTCTGTAGCGTTCATCATTGCTTCTCCCTACTCCTGGCCTGGGCCCATTACAGCTTCAGACTTGTCAGGGTTGTTGTTACTGAACAGCACTTGATACCTGCAGGCCTGCCTTGCTCCTCCTGGAATCATGAGTGAGGCCCGGAGGGACAGCACGAGCAGTCTGCAGCGTAAGAAGCCTCCATGGCTCAAGCTGGACATTCCGGCTGTGGTGCCTCCAGCAGCAGAGGAGCCCAGCTTCCTGCAGGTAGGTCGACTGCCCAGGTCCTGGCTGGTGGCTTCCTGCAGGTAGGCTGCCTGCCCAGGCTCTGGCTGGCAAGGGCTGTGGGTCAGCTCTGTCCAGGCTCCTCAGTGATTTCCTTGTGTAGCCCCTGAGGCGCCAGGTTTTCCTACGGAGTGTGAGCATGCCAGCTGAGACGGCCCATGTCTCCTCCCCCCACCATGAGCCTCGGCGGCCTGTGCTACAGCGACAGACGTCGATCACGCAGACCATCCGCAGGTATCATAGCCCTGGCCACTCTATGTCCAGGGGGTGGGGTTTACAAGGACAGAGGTGCAGGGGGCACCCTTTGGATATTAGGGCTGAGTATGGTTCAGGTGCCCATCTTGTTTCAGTTTTCTCCTTGTCTTAGTCCCCATATTACTCTCCCCTTTTCTTGTTCTTGGGACTGACTGTACTATGCCATCCTCTGCCTGCCTTGACCTCATTCTGTCTCCCCAACACTAATGCTCTGGCCCCTCACAGCCGACAGGTGCACTTTGGGCGTGTCCACACTCTGCCCCTCTTGGGCCCCTGGGCTGCTCACAGGGTCCCCCCACAGCACCAGTCTCTCTCTTGGTCCCTGCTCAGGTACTTTAGGCAGATCATGAGTGTGTTGGTGTTTGCTGGCATGTGCATGTTATACAGCATGAATGGATGACATTTCCTGGGGCTCTAACAGCAAATGATGGCAATATTTTTGTTTGCATGTCCAAAGACTATGGGCAGCCTGCCTGAGCCTGCAACTCTGGGGGTATGTGCTCTGTGGTGTCCTTGGTTATGGCTGCTGTCAGGCTGAGTTCTCTCTCTGGACTCAGGGTAGGAAGTGGGCCTGTGAGAAACGCCACTGAGCGTTGACCTATAGGATGATCTGGTAGGAATCCAAGTGAGCCAGGGTTGGCTAGGGCTGGAATCCACTTGTCTTTGTAATTATGCCCTCTCCATTGACACTGGTCTTAGTTTGAATGAAGGCCTGGAGCAGGGCATGCTGCCCAGGAGGTTGGCTTCTGAGGCCCATGCCTAGGAATAGGAGAGCTCTAACAGCCCTTTGCTAAGATCTTCCTTTGTCAGGGGGACAGCTGACTGGTTTGGAGTGAGCAAGGACAGTGACAGTACCCAGAAATGGCAGCGCAAGAGCATCCGGCACTGCAGCCAGCGGTATGGGAAGCTGAAGCCCCAGGTCATCCGGGAGCTGGACCTGCCGAGCCAAGACAACGCATCCCTGACTAGCACGGAGACCCCACCCCCACTGTACGTGGGCCCAAGCCAGCTGGGCATGCAGAAGGTGTGCTTGCTCCTGTTGCCCTCCATAAGCTTTTCATGCCACTCTCCTGGGTGGGGTGAGGGGCAGCCAGCCCGAGCAGAAAAGGCTCTGTAGCATGGGGACTGTTGGGAAAGAAGGCAGCTAGACTCCTAGGAGAGGAACTTGAGAGGGAAGAGGGATCTGTGTCTGTATCAGGACGAGCTGGATAGGAGGACATCTCATATTAACCAGCAGTGCAAGGGGAGAGGGAGAGGGAACCTTCTTGGTGCTCTGGGTCAGAGTAATCCTCACGTAGCTGTTCACAGGGCCTGTGAGCAGTGAGAGGAGCACCATTACACTTTCCATAAAAGGAATGAGCCTCTCAGAGGCACTTGGTAATGACCCATCTTCTCTCCTGGCCTTCACTAGATCATTGACCCTTTGGCCCGAGGCCGGGCCTTCCGCATGGCAGATGACACTGCTGATGGCCTGAGTGCCCCACATACTCCCATCACACCTGGAGCTGCCTCCCTCTGCTCCTTCTCCAGTTCCCGCTCAGGTTTCAATCGGTTCCCTCGGCGGCGAAAGCGCGAGTCTGTGGCCAAGATGAGCTTCCGGGCAGCTGCAGCACTGGTGAAGGTTGGTGTCTGGGCCAAGGACTGAGCTGGGGGCTGACACAGCAGCCAGGTCCCATGGTGACCTCCTTGCCCTTAGGGCCGTTCGGTTAGGGATGGCACACTGCGCCGGGCACAGCGTCGCAGCTTCACTCCGGCCAGCTTCCTGGAGGAGGACACAGCAGATTTCCCTGATGAGCTGGACACCTCCTTCTTTGCTCGGGTAAGAACTGCCGGTGGCTTCCCTCACCTCCTGTATCTCTGGATCCACCCTAACAGCCTGTGTTTGCTCAGGAAGGTGTCCTTCATGAGGAGCTGTCCACATACCCAGATGAGGTGTTTGAGTCTCCTTCAGAGGCAGCACTCAAGGACTGGGAGAAAGCCTTGGAGCAAGCAGACCTCACCGGTGGGGCCCTAGGCCGCACTGAGCTTGAGAGAAGCCATTTGATGCTGTGAGTGCAGCAGGCGGGTGATGGGTCTAGGAGGCAAACTTATTTTTTTAACTTTTTTGGTGTTGGTCCTGGGTCTTGAATTCTGGGCCTGGGTGCTGTCCCTGAGCTCCTTTGCTCAACGCTAGTGCTCTACCACTTAGAGCCACGGCACCACTTCTGGTTTTCTGGTGGTTCATTGGAGATGAGTCTCACAGACTTTCCTGTCTGTGCTGCCTTCTAACCATGATCCTCAGATCTCACCCTCCTGAGTAGCTGGGATTATAGGAATGGGCCACTGGTGCCCAGCTTAGAAGGCGAACTTTTGTCCCATTGGGAGCCCTTTGACTATTGGGAGAGATGCTCCAGCATTCATGGCTTCATTGCCTAGAAAACTGGTCTGGGCACTGTGTGTGGAGAACCCAGGGTTACGCATGATTCTAGCATGGACTGCCCACCTAGGAAACTCCTGTAGCCCAAGGATTCAACATCTTCAGTGGGGAGGAGGGGCTGACCTAATTAATGCTGAGGGGCAGAACCTCTAGTGGGTCCTAGTTCCCTTCCTGCTGTCCTGAAGTGGGGAGTGCTGCCTTTTCACCAGTAGGAAGAGGCTAAGGTTGAACAGCTTGCCCTGTGCTCTCACAGCAGTGGGCAGGAACCTGGTTCCACCCAGGAGGGACTGCAACAGGTGGGTGGGGTCTGGGCAGGTGAACTATGCCATTGGCTTTCTCCAGGCCACTGGAGCGAGGCTGGCGGAAGCATAAGGAGGGTGGCACACTGGCTCCACAGCCCAAGGTGAGACTTCGGCAGGAGGTAGTGAGCACTGTAGGGCCCAGGAGGGGCCAGCGCATTGCCGTGCCTGTGCGCAAGCTCTTCGCCAGGGAGAAACGACCCTATGGGCTGGGCATGGTGGGTCGGCTCACCAATCGCACCTACCGCAAGCGCATTGACAGCTACGTCAAGCGTCAGATCGAGGACATGGATGACCACAGGTAGGCCTGGGAAATGTGCTTCCTGTTGGGCAAAGCTTGGGCTTACAGTGGAAGCTTGTGGGAAGGATTAGGGCTCTGCTTTGGGATGTGCCCTATTGATACTTTGCCCCACAGGCCCTTCTTCACCTACTGGCTCACCTTCGTCCACTCACTCATCACCATTCTAGCTGTATGCATCTATGGCATTGCACCTGTGGGCTTCTCACAGCATGAGACAGTGGACTCGGTGAGCCTTAGCCTTTTTCCCAGGCCTGGATGATTGGAGTCCTAGCTCTGGACGCCCTCTGGGAGTCTGGTCTAAACTCTGCCTCTGGCCTGCCAGGTACTGCGGAACCGTGGTGTCTATGAGAATGTCAAGTATGTGCAGCAAGAGAACTTCTGGATTGGCCCCAGCTCGGTGAGGGCAGGGCTGGGGGTGAGCCTGGAAGTACCCTAGTAGGCAGGAATCTAGGGCCATAGCTGCTGGTCTTCCCCACAGGAGGCCCTCATTCACCTGGGTGCCAAGTTCTCACCATGCATGCGCCAGGACCCTCAGGTACACAGCTTTATCCATGCTGCACGGGAGCGTGAGAAGCACTCAGGCTGCTGCGTACGCAATGACAGGTCAGGCTGCGTGCAGACCTCCGAGGAGGAGTGCTCGGTGAGTCCCCCAGTTCTCACCCTTGTCTGCAGTGCCAGGCACCACTTATAGATTAGGCTGTCTGACTTCTCCTTTACTGTGGTTGTTGGCACCACACAACACGAGGCTCTGTCTCCTTTCACACCTCCTTAACCCTGATGTCTGTGCTTCCCGGGTTCTGTATGGATTACCATTTGACTTCTTGATTTGGTCACGGTTTGGGTGTACTCTTATCAGAACTTAAACTTTACATCTTATATATAGAAGTGGCATAGTTAATACCAGTTTCCCAATTCAAGAGACCGTTCTTACATAGGAATTCTGCTGTTGTTCCTTTAACAGAATCTCTCCCTGTATGCTACACATTTCTGCAGTATAAGCTCCCAGGGTTAAGTGGGCAAGACACATGGAGCTTGGTGGCTTTGCTTTTGATTTCCTGACTCTGGGCCACCACATGGCTCTGATTGAAGTGGGCAAGGGGTATGCTCTGACCAGAGGCCTATCCTGTGTCACCAGTCTACCCTGGCAGTGTGGGTGAAGTGGCCAGTCCATCCCAGTGCCCCAGACCTTGCTGGCCACAAGAGGCAGTTTGGCTCTGTCTGCCACCAAGACCCCAGGTCAGTCCTGCTGGCCATCCTGTTACTGCCTTTGTCTCTGCCTCTGTGAGGGGTCTGGGTGTTTCCTTGCTGGCTGGGGCAGGAGGGTGCCAGTGCCAGGGGATGGAGCAGGCTTTGACCACATCTGGGTACGTGCAGGGTATGTGATGAACCATCTTCCGAGGATCCACACGAGTGGCCAGAAGACATCACCAAGTGGCCGGTGAGCTGGGGCAGGGGGCTGCTAGGGAGTCACACTTGCCATGTTGGGGGGTGACCATCACCATTAATGATACCAGATTCCCACTGGAGGGGACCACCTCATGTTTTTAGATGCTGTGTCCCCAGCCTTAGCCCAGCCTACCCATCAAGATCTACCTCTCTGGGCAAGAAGACAGAGGAAGAGAACTAGGTGGAGACATGGCAGGAGCGAGTGGGGGGAGAGGCTAAATATTCTAGTCTGGCACATGGACCAGTTTAGTCTTAGGGTGTGACAGTATGCCTCAAGTCAAGGAAGCCTATTTCCTGCCCTGTGAGTGTTCCTGTTTGCCTTGACACCAAGTGGGACGTATGGCCAAGGACTGGGAGAGACCCTGACCCCAGTTGCTCCTGTTTGTGACCCAGATTTGCACCAAAAACAGTGCTGGGAACCATACCAACCATCCTCACATGGACTGTGTCCTAACAGGCCGGCCCTGCTGCATCGGCACCAAAGGCAGGTAGGTGTACCTGTGCAGCAGGGCCTAGGGGTTGGGCACTGCCATGGAGCTGAAAACCCGATTCCTGCCTGTGTGGGATGAGAGGGCCAGTATAGGCGTATGGGTGGTACAGCTGAAACCTGGGCCTGGGTGGTGTGCACAGTGCCTGTCCCTGGACTCCAGCAGCCCCCTTCTGCAAGGTGGCACCCTCCAAACCCTAGCCTGACTCTCCAGGTGTGAGATCACCTCCCGTGAATACTGTGACTTCATGAGGGGCTATTTCCATGAAGAGGCTACACTCTGCTCTCAGGTAGGCCTTGCGGGTGTGCGTGCGTGTAGGTGTGCACGTCCCCCACAGCAGGTGCTGATTAACTACTCTGCACAGGTGCACTGCATGGATGATGTGTGCGGCCTCCTTCCTTTCCTCAACCCTGAGGTGCCTGATCAGTTCTACCGCCTGTGGCTTTCTCTCTTCTTGCACGCTGGGCAAGTCAAACTGTGGGCTTGGTGGGTGGTCGTAGGTGCCCCAGGAGTGACTGGCTGAAAGTGGTAAAGTCACATTTTACTTGTACCCCCATCCACAGGGTCCTGCATTGCTTGGTGTCTGTCTGCTTCCAAATGACTGTCCTGCGTGACCTGGAGAAGCTGGCAGGGTGGCACCGCATTGCCATCATCTACTTGCTGAGTGGTGTCACTGGAAACCTGGCTAGTGCCATCTTCCTGCCATACCGGGCAGAGGTGAGGCTGCTACCCAGGGTGGGGACCCTCTATGTGCACCTATGAACTCTACTAGTGTTGATCGGGGGTTCCTCCATGTGGCTCCTCTTGGGAGGCAGGATGGGAAGGTAGACAGCCCTCCTGATTCAGTCAATGCCAATGCCCCTAGGTGGGCCCTGCAGGTTCCCAGTTTGGAATCCTGGCCTGTCTCTTCGTGGAGCTTTTCCAGAGCTGGCAGATCCTGGCAAGACCCTGGCGTGCCTTCTTCAAGCTGTTAGCTGTGGTGCTCTTCCTCTTTGCCTTTGGGCTGCTGCCCTGGATCGACAACTTCGCCCACATCTCAGGCTTCATCAGCGGCCTCTTCCTTTCCTTTGCCTTCCTGCCCTACATCAGCTTCGGCAAGTTCGACCTGTACCGAAAACGCTGCCAAATCATAATCTTTCAAGCAGTGTTCCTGTGCCTGCTGGCTGGCCTGGTGGTCCTCTTCTACTTCTATCCCGTCCGCTGTGAGTGGTGCGAGTTCCTCACCTGCATCCCCTTCACTGACAAGTTCTGCGAGAAGTATGAGCTGGATGCTCAGCTCCACTGAGGCTGTGGGCCAGAGGCAACACCTACCTCAGCCGCACAGGTCCACAGGTCCCTGCCTGCTCTATGTATTTCCTGAACGCAAACCTCTAGTGCCTTGTTCACTTCTGTCCCACTACTTATATTGCTGGGCATTTATTATAATAGTTCCCATGATAAACTTTTAACTAGTCCTTTGACGACCACCTCATGTGGCCAATAAATGGACCGGGAGCGTTTTAGCTGCCACTAATGACCAGGGTTGTTTTCTTCTTCCTGGTTTCTGGCTGGGGAATGGGGTAGGAAGCCCTTCAGGATTCTGGCCTCCAACATACACCTCAGGGGACAAAGCATTCAATACAGCCACAGGTCCTTTCATCTCCCAATGAAGCCCCTCAGCTAGATGGGTACACCTTGGTCCACTGCCTTAGAGGGACAGATAGCCAGTGTGGGGACACAGACCCAGGGATGTGCTGTCTCATTTCTCCACACCCAAACTGGAAATGTTCTGCCCATACCCCACTGCCACTCCTTGCCACCCCCCTTTCCATTGAGTCCAGATGCACTGTCTTTACCCACCTGCAACATGCATGAGATGCATGCATGCACAAGCACGTCAGTTTTGCTTTAATTCTTTGCTGGGGAGGTCAGGATAACATGCTAGGGCTAGGGCCACCAACTCAGATGTGTCATGTTAGACTTCAGGACTCCTTTATATCAGCTGTCTGTCCTGACCTCTTGCAAGTCCAGCTCCCCCCCCCCCCCCCCCCCAGGCTACCATGGCCTTCTGACTTCTCCAGATGTGAAGCAAATAGGTTTATTCTGCACATTAGGCCAGACCTCTAGCCATATAATATCTGATTTTGTGTCAAACTCTTCAGGCCCAGGGAGAGGGCAGGCTTAGTTCCTAGGAAAGGAAGGGACAGAAGCTGGCCCTGTGTTGGTTCTGAGTCTCAGGGCTCAGGCTGATAATTGCTGTGTAGGTACACCAGGGAGGCAGCCAGCCAAATAAATATTCTTATGGTGAGGATAGTGATAAGAGGTCTCCATCATGCTGGGAAATGTCTGGCCATCAGTTAGTAGAGATGTCCTTATATGAGGCTTACTTTTGCCTAAGCTTTTTGATGAAGGAAACCTCATCCCGGTTCCGGACGCCGTAACTGAAAGAGAAGGAAAGGTAGAGTCTGTCCTATGGAAGGATAGTTTGTGACTCCTCAGCTAATGCTTATGACAGACAAGGAAGACAAGTGATGATAAGTGTGGCATTCTGTGCCAGGCTGCTCTAGTAGGTCAGCCTTTCCCTCCACATCTGCTCTCACTCCCTTCTTCCAGGTACTGCACAGCCCTGGGATACTGCTGCTGAGCAGGAGCAGGATCCCTGGAGTTGCTTGTCTGACCACTGACCACCATTCTAGTGGAGAGGGCCTCAAAAAAGTTCCTTGTGGGAGGGTCAGTCCAGCTTGGAACCCTGCTGTTGTTAACCTCTGGCAAAAGTTGGAGGACAAAAGACCATATGTGGGCTGGGGATATGGCCTAGTGGCAAGAGTGCTTGCCTTGTATACATGAAACCCTGGGTTCTATTCCTCAGCACCACATATATAGAAAAGGCCAGAAGTGGTGCTGTGGCTCAAGTGGCAGAGTGCTAGCCTTGAGCAAAAAAAAAAAAGAAAAAAAAGAAGCCAGGGACAGTGCTCAGGCCCTGAGTACAAGCTCCAGGACTGGCAAAAAACAAAACAAAACAAAACAAAAAAACAAACAAACCACGCTTCCCTACAGTTTGGGACAGGGGCTAAACTTACTCTCGGAGCTTCTTCCTGTCCTCTGTGAGCTTCTCTCCTGCAGAGGTCAGATGGTATGTTCTCCACACATATGACCTGCAACAAGAGTTGAACCACATGTTACTTTTGAGCAAGGTAAGCTGAGCACCTGGGATCACCAGGGCTTGAGGTACATAGCCCTATGTACCTAAGACAGCTGTATTCCCCTCCTGGGCCTGAGGCAGCTGAAGTTGAGTTGGTGTATGGGGTAGCTGGGCCAGTGTACTTTACTAAGAAACTACAGGACACTTGATCCAACAGGAGACCTAGGGCTGACAGCACCCAGATGAGGGGAGGAAGGGGTGACACTGACAGGCATGCCATCCATAACCAGAGAACTTCTGGACACACGAATACCCTCAGGTGTCACCAAGTGAAGATGACGTTACTCTCCAAGGTTCATCACTGCAGTCACTACTTGATAACAGAACCTGGGTGTGCACACTGGTAGCTGAAAGCTGCCTCTTTTCCCACACCAGCCCTAGTCTTGGTTACAGTGAAGAAGCTGCTGCTCCACTCACCAGCTGATGTGCTGAATGCCTCCCTCACGCTCCTGCTTGAGCCGCATATATCTCTGGATGGCCTTCTTCAGGTCCAAGACCGTGGCATTCTGCACTACAACCACCGCTGCAACCATTGATACATGTGGGAGAAGAACCATGTAGGCATCCATAGCCAGAGCACCAGGGGCAGGAACAGAACCCTGGTGGCTCTGATTTATTGGGCAGGGAGGCTATGTGTTTGTTAGTACTGCTGGGCATACCCCCCAACATCTTGCTTAAGTGTAAACTCAGGCCTAAAGGGAGGAGGCTAGCACTCACGCATTACTTCTCCATCCATCTTGCAAACTCGGACTGTCATTGCTTGGCCATATTCCAATGCTATCTGTGAATTGACCTCTTCGAGAGTAACCTAGAAAACACCAGAGGTGGAGATGGTAACTGTCTCTTTTTATTGCCCCAAAGAGCAAAAAGCTCACAATGCTCCAAAAGTAGTGCCCCATATTATGAAGGGTAGGAAGGGGCTTTGTCACTAGGGTTTCCCAGTTTTTCGGCACCATAATCTTTCACTTTACCCACATATATGTGTAATTTCCAAAGTGGCAGGAGGGTCTGGGGAAAGGGGCAAAGAAATAGCAAGAATGGGCCCACAAAAGGATAGGGCTGAATTGGGACTTTGGTCCTGACAGTTCTGGTATTGACCAGATAGCAAAAAAACTGGTAATGATAGTATTTTTTCTTTCTTAATTTTTTTGTTTTATTGTTGTTGGTTGTGGGGCTTGAACTCAGGGCCTGGGTGCTGACCCTGAGCTTTTTCTGCTCAAGGCTAGCACTCTACCACTTGGAGGCACAGCATGGCTTCCAGTTTTCTGGTGGTTATTTGGAGATAAGAGTCTTACAGACTTTCCTGCCTGGGCTGGCTTTGAAGGACGATCCTCAGATCTCAGCCTCCTGAGTAGCTAGGATTATAGGGGTGAGCCACTGTGCTGGCTAGTGCATGTTTTAATAAAACATTTTCAGAGAGTAGAAGTTGGGCTGAGTGATAAAGCAACTGCCTAGCATTCGAAAGGTTCCAGGTCTGACCCTGTCATTAGACACACACATACACAATTTAACTTTTTCAAGATCCATGATAATGGCTGGGAATGTGGCTTAGTGGTAGAGGGCTTGCCTAGCATGCATGAAAGTCCCGGGTTCCATTCCTCAGTACCACATAAACAGAAAAGGCCAGAAGTGGCCTTTGAGTGCGGCGCAAGTGGTAGAGAGCTAGCCTTGGGCAAAAGAAGCTCAGGGACGGTGCCCAGGCTCTGAGTTCAAGCCCCAGGACCGCGGGGGTGTGGAGGGAGGGGGTGTGTGGAGAAAGACCCACGATAAGCAAGATTAAAAACAAAACATTCAGCCAAAACTGTGTCAAAGCGTAGACGCTTTGGAAAAAAAACACACAAAACAACACCCCAGCGATGTTGGTCTTTATTTAAAATCTTGGTATCTTTTCCGTAGATGTTTTTACATCAGCTATGACTTGTAAGCCTCTTGGTTAGAAAGGCATTCCCCAGACGAGGGAGTGTGGGCGCGCCAGCTCAGGCCAGGCCCGTTCGTGCGTACCTGGATGGGAAGATCGCAGAGCAGCGGGTCCTGCACTACCATGGCGAGACCCTCCTGGAACACGTCCACGGCTTCTGAGTGCGGCAGCGCCTCTTCCTCGTCTTCATCCTCTTCCTGAGCCCCCAGCCCAGCTTCCGCTTCTACTTCCGCCAGAGCTGTGAGCCGGGATCCGCGGGCCAGAGCCCGGCTGCTCTTCGCCCAGGGAAGGAGGAGCACGCACGCGCACTGCACACTTCCCAGCGAGGCCGACCAGCCATTGGCCCGCCGAGGGGCGGGCGCTGAATTGACCAATGAAGCATCCGAAACTGCAGATGGCATCAATTATTGGAGGGATGAAGGGAAGGTACGGTTGTGGTAGCCAATCAAAATTCGAGGGCCGACCAATGGGAAGCTTGTCGTGCAGCTGGGCTGCTGGGAGCGTGTTGCTGCCAGCGCCAGGTCTCGGGCCCCAGGTCTCCGCGCTCCGGAGCTGCGAGCCGTCTGGGCCTACACGGCGGAGTGGGCGCGATGCTGCTTTTCTGCCCGGGCTGCGGGAACGGGCTGATAGTGGAGGAGGGGCAGCGTTGCCACCGCTTCGCCTGCAACACTTGCCCCTACGTGCACAACATTACCCGCAAGGTGTGTGTGTGTGTGTGTGTGTGTGTGTGTGTGTGTGTGTGTCGGTCGTGGGGCTTGAAATCGGGGCCTGGTCGCTGTCCCTGGAGTCCTGGTGGTTCATTGAAGATAAGCATCTCACGGACTTCCCTGCCGGGGCTGGCTTTGAACAGCAATCCTCAGATCTCAGCCTCCTGAATAGCTGGGGTGACCGGCACGAGCCCGTTTGTTCAGCTAGGGCTTCAAGCTTTTTGCCTCGGGTGGGCTTGGATGGGGAGACTTTTGCCTCGCTGGGATTATAGGACTGTCCCACAGTGCCCAGCTCCTACCTCATTCTTGTTTGCATCTTACAGCTGTGGTGGGAGTTTAGAATACTGAAATTATGGGAAGATGAATTTTCTGTAATCCTAAAGTTTTTAGGAGTATTTGATAAACCCTAGAAAGAAATTTAAGAGTGGCCCGTTTGAAAACTCTAGTAGGTAGATGGGCTTCCTCCCTTAATTTTGGGTTAAAACATGTCCTAGGGGCTGGGAATGTGGCTTAGCAGTAGAGTGCTTAGCATGCATGGGAAGGGGGGAATGAAGAGTTAAACCCCATTTTTCAGACAGCCCCCGTTTTGTTGTCTGTCTTTTTTTTTTTTTTTTGGCCAGTCCTGGGCCTTGGACTCAGGGCCTGAGCACTGTCCCTGGCTTCCTGTTGCTCAAGGCTAGCACTCTGCCACTTGAGCCACAGCGCCACTTGTGGCCTTTTTCTGTGTATGTGGTGCTGGGGAATCGAACCCAGGGCCTCATGGATATGAGGCAAGCTCTCTTGCCACTAGGCCATATCCCCAGCCCCGTGTTGTCTGTTTTAAACTATGAGCAAACCCAGGGCAAGCTTATTAGGGCCCAGCCAGTCAAGAACTCTAACCGCCTGGGAATGCTTAACTCTAACCATCCCCAGAATGCCTAGAGCCCTGAGCCAATCAGATTTGTACCTGTGTCCTAATCTTGCTTGCTTGAACACCTGATGGCTGTAACTTTGGTTTTTTTGCCTTTATAAGCTCTGTGCAATCGCATCTTGGAGCTTCCTCCTAACCTCCGCTGTGTCGGTGGGTAGGACGAGGCCCGAGTTGCAGCTCGCTTGAATAGTCTTGCCTTGTTTTGCATTTCGGAATGTCTGAGTCTCGGTGGCCTTCTTGGTGGTCGTTTCGATACTTGGCATAACAGCACGAAGCCTTGAATTAAATTCCTCAGCACCACATAAACAGAAAAGGCCAGAAATGGCACTGTGGCTCAAGTGGTAGAGTGCTAGTCTTGAGCAAACAGAAGCCAGGGACAGTGCTCTGGCCCTGAGTCCAAGCCCGAGGATTGGCAAAAAAAAAAAAAAAAAAGTATGAAATCATGGGCCACACCTAATCTCTCTCCCATTCCTGCTCTGTTGCTTTCTCTAGTTTTTGTAGTCGCCCTACCAGCCTAGCCTCTCCTGCTCAGGGGTGAACCTTTGCTTTGCCATGGAGCATGCTGCCTGCTCTGTGAGCAGGAACTTTGTTTTCATTTGGAACCATCTCCTTTTGTGTATAGAAGGAAGCAGAGTGGACATTGTGGGCAGTCCTGATTTAGTAGTTTGTGTTGGTACTGTTTGCTGACTTGGATTCTGAAAGCTTGTTTTTTATTGTTAGGTAGCCAATCGGAAGTATCCAAAGCTGAAAGAAGTAGATGATGTACTTGGGGGAGCAGCTGCCTGGGAGAATGTTGACTCTACTGCAGGTGAGAGGGAGGTCCTTTCCATTATTCAGCTGTGGACACTTGTGACTTTGCTGTCAGTGCCAGTCTATGTCAGAGCCTATTCTGTAGGCTGCTAAAAATGGGAAATGAAGTTTGCTATAATAGTTTTTTTTATAATAGTTTGTTATTTAAAATTTTTTACGTAAGGGCTGGGAATGTGGCTTAGTGGTAGAGTGCTTGCCTAGCATGTATGAAGCCCTGGGTTCCATTCCTCAGTACCACATAAACAGAAAGAGCCAGAAGTGGCACTGTGACTCAGTGGTAGAGTGTTAGTCTTGAGTAAAAGAAGCTCAGGGACAGTGCCCAGGCCTTGAGATTGTCTCACAACCGACAATAAAATAAAATAAAAAATAGGGGCTGGGAATATGGTCTAGTGGTAGAGTACTTGCCTAGCATGCATGAAGCCCTGGGTTCAATTCCTCAGCACCACACATATAGAGTAATCCAGAAGTGGTGCTGTGGCTCAAGTGGTAGAGTGCTAGCCTTGAGCAAAAAGAAGCCAGGGACAATGCTCAAGCCCTGAGTCTAAGCCCCAGGACTGGCCAAAATAAATAAATAAATAAAATAAAAATAAAAATAAAATAAAATATAATATAAAGGGCTGGGGATATGGCCTAGTGGCGAGAGAGCTTGCCTCGTATACATGAGGCCCTGGGTTCGATTCCCCAGCACCACATATACAGAAAACGGCCAGAGGTGGCGCTGTGGCTCAAGTGGCAGAGTGCTAGCCTGGAGCAAAAAGGAAGCCAGGGACAGTGCTCAGGCCCTGAGTCCAAGGCCCAGGACTGGCAAAAAAAAAAAAAAAAAAAAAAAAATTATATATATATATATAAAGGGAGACCAAATTTTGGGAGAAGAAGACATCTTTATTGCCTTTAGTTAATTTTTTGAACTGTTACTAGGCCTTATACTTTGGACCTCCCACTCTGCCTTTTTGCTCACCACTTGAGCCATGCCTCTACTGCTATTTTCTCAGAGAGAGAGAGAGAGAGAGAGAGAGAGAGAGAGAGAGAGAGAGAGAGAGAGTCAGTCTTGCAGACTTTTCTGCTTGGTATGGCTTTGAAACAAGATCCTCTGGAAAATCCATCCGGGCCTTAGCTAAGATTATTGCAACTAATTACTCTTTTTTTCTTTTTTTTGTTGGTTGGTTGTGGCGCTTGAACTTGGGGCCATCTGGTTGGTTGTGGGGCTTGAACTTTGGGCCATCTGGGTCTTAGCTAAGATTAGTGCAAGTATTTACTCTTTTTTTTTTTTTTGTCGGTTGGTTGTAGGGCTTGAACTTTGGGCCTGGGTGCTGTCCCTGAGCTCTTCAGCTCAAAGCTAGGCACTCTACCACTTGAGCCACAGAGCCACTTCACATGTTCTCATGGTTAATTACAGATAAGAGTTTCATGGACTTTCCTGTCTAGGCTGGCTTTGAACTGTGCTCCTCACAGCTCAGCGACCTGAGTTGCTAGGATTATAGGTGTGAGCAGCCCCTGGCTATTTACTCTTAAGTGGTGTTTTCATCATAAGCATTGTTTTATTATAATGTGGGTCACATGTTTTTTTTTTTTAATTGCCAGAGCCATGTCCCAAATGTGAACATCCCCGTGCTTACTTCATGCAGCTTCAGACCCGCTCTGCAGATGAACCGATGACCACCTTTTACAAGTGCTGCAATGCTCAGTGTGGACACCGCTGGAGGGATTAGGGCCAGCATGGCCCAACTGCTTCAGTGTCTCCTTACCTAGTTCCCAGCAGTGATTCCCAGCTTCAAGAACAGATGGGAGTGTTCTGACAGTCTTTGTAGTGGGGAACTAAGCCTTCAGAAGTAGAGGGCCCACTGAGTCCATCTGCCAGGCAGTAAATGAAGTCATTGGTGTCCAGAGAGGTTTGTGCATGCATGTGTGCCAGTGTGCCAATACTGGGGCTTGAAATCAGGGCCTGGGTGCTGTCCCTTAGACTTTTGTTTTTGCTCAGAACTAGCACTCTACCACTTGAGCCACAGTTTCACTTGTGGCTTTTTGGTAGCTAATTGGCGACCAGAGTCTCATGGACTTTTCTGTGGAGGCTGGCTTCAGACTGAGACCCTCATATCTCAGTCTCCTGAGTAGGTTGGCTTACAGGTATAATCAACTGCCTGGTGGCATTTTTTGTTTGGGGAGAGGAGACCTACGAGGAAGTGTACCTAGTTAAAGTCCTATGCATTCATTCATCACTTACATTTACTGGTCAGTTGACATTTTCTAACCACCACCCAACACTAGTGTTTGCACAACTTAGTATGTTAAAAGAATAAAGTTAAACTGTTAGTTGTAATACTCTGATGTCTGCACAACTTAGTGTGTTAGAAGAATAAAGTTAATGTATCTGTTAGTTGTAAAGTTATATAATCAAAATTTATTTTGTGAACTTTTCTGCTAGGGCTAGCCTCAAATCACAATCCTCCCAACCTTAGCCTTCATGAGTCACCAGTGGCTATTCTGAGTTTTGGGCAGGACACAGTGGGAGAAAAAGGAAACCCCTAAGGAGTGGAATAACAATATTTCACTGAAAAAAATTAAACATGAAAGAAGATAATAAATAAAAAAAGGGACAAGAAAGCTATAAGGTCTACAGAAAGAAAAGGCAAAGTAGCCCAAGTAAGTCTATTCCTATTAGTAGTTATTCTGGATGTTAATGGAGTAAACCTAGTAAAAGAGATTGGAAGAATTTAAAAAAAGAGATTCAAAGGGGTGGAGGAAATGAGATATTTACAGCACGTTGGACATAGTGAATATGTAATTAGTTAATATGGTTTATGGAGTCCTCACAGGAATTATATTCCAAGAGCATTTTTTTTTTTTTTTTGGCCAGTCCTGGGCCTTGAACTCAGGGCCTGAGCACTGTCCCTGGCTTCTTCCCGCTCAAGGCTAGCACTCTGCCACTTGAGCCACAGCGCCGCTTCTGGCCGTTTTCTGTATATGTGGTGCTGGGGAATCGAACCTAGGGCCTCGTGTATCCGAGGCAGGCACTCTTGCCACTAGGCTATATCCCCATCCCCTCCAAGAGCATTTTTGAATGGTCATTCGTTACTATGCCCCAAATAGCACAGTCATGAATTCTATATATGTTTTTCTTATAATACATACCTATGGTACATTTTATAAATGAAATTAAGTAGTTCTATAAAGAGGGTACAGTTCCCATAAGTCAGATTATGAGTATAGTGCTTCATGATCAATGCCACCCCTTCCATTTTTCTGTCCCATTTTCCTCCTCTTGCCCTACCCTCAAATTCTATAGTTCACTTGTTGCTTAATGTACATTGAATATAATGACTTCATTTGTTTTCCCTTCATCCATTTTTGTATGGTACAGGTTATAAATAGGCACAGGAAGATTAGCAATAGTACAACAGAGATTACAACAGTATACCTAATAAAATTATGTGAATGATCTCTCAAAGTAATCTTACTATTCTGTATTACCTCACTGTGTGAGATGATGTAGTGCCCATGTAGTAAGATTGAAGACAGTTGAGTGATATAGACATGGTGATGGTGATGTAAACATTACAATGCTAGTGGGGTTTTTGATAGCGATGAGGATGGAACCCCAAGCTTTGCATATGCCAGGTAAGTGTTCTGCCAGTGAACCACATCTCCCAGTACTGCTATTGACAGTACATCTTTGGATGATTCTGTATCATCAAGCCATGATGATCTGATGATTGTGATGGTTGATGGTTGGCATCCATGATGTTTGGAGAGTGTCATCATGGTCATCCCATCCCCATCCCTGTTCCCTTCCCCCTTCCCCTGCACATTGGTTGTGGGGCTTGAACTATGGTTCTGGGCGCTATCCCTGAGCCCTTCAGCTCAAGGCTAGTGTTCTACCACTTTAAGCACAGTGCCACTTCTGGTTTCTGAGTGGTTTATTGGAGACAAGAGTCTCAGACTTTCCTGCCCTGGGCTGGCTTTGAGCCTCTATCCTCAGATCTCAGCTTCCTGAGTAGTTAGGATTACAGGTGTAGCCACTGGCACTGGCTTAGAGAGTTTTTTTCTCTGAAAGGTTTTGAAAGAACACTGTAATTGGAACTTTTTTTTTTTAACTCACCAAAGTGTTGCTACATAGTCTGTAATCATGTGGGTATCAACATGGGTGACTTTGCACTGGGCACTTGTGGTTCACGCCTATAATTCTAATCTGAAGATCATGGTTCAAAGCCAGCCTGGGCAAGAAAGTCCATGAAACTCTTATCTCCAGTGAATTACTCAGAAAAAGCCAGAAGCGGCACTGTGGCTCAGTGGTACAGCACAAACTAGCCTTGAGCACAAAGAGGCACAGGGACAGCACCTAGGCCCTGAGTTGAGAAAAGAAAAACCCCCCCCCCCAAAAAAAAAAAACCACTTCAGTAAAGTTCAGTAATAACTACATAGCCACATTGCTGGTTTGACTTTCAGTTTCTTCTATTTTAACTTCTTGTAATTTTTTCTCTTTTAATGTCAGCCAGGTTTGGGTGCTGTTCCTTAGCTTGAAGTGCCAGATTTTAAAGTCAGGCCCCACTTTACCACGTGAACCCCACTTTACCACGTGAACCTGGGGTAAGCAGGCCCTGTGAGCAGACCCAGGATAAGCCCATTAGGGCCCAGTCGGTCTAGAACTCTAACTGCTGGGAATGCTCAACTCTGACCACCCCTGGGATGCCTCGAACCCTGAGCCAATCAGATTTGTACCTGTGTCCTAATCTTGCTTGAACACCTGATTGTTGTAACTTTGTTCTTTGCCTTTATAAGCCCTGTGTAATCACAGCTCCGGGCTGCCTCCTAACCTCCGCTGTGTCGGTGGGTAGGACGAGGCCCGAGTTGCAGCTCGCTTAAATAAAGCCTTGCCTTGCTTTTGCATTTCGGAATGTCTGAGTCTCGGTGGTCTTCTTGGTGGTGGTCTTGCGACTTGGCACAACATTTGGGGTTTTGTCCGGGATGGCCCCAGAGACCCCCGAGACCCCAGACTCCGAAAGTAAGAAAACAGCGCTGTTCATTCTGTGTCTGTGTCTGTGTGATTTGTAGTTTTGTTTTCTGTTTTGGCCAGCTGCCTGAATCTGAACTTGTAGGTAGTGAAAGACCAGCTGGAGTGGACACGCTCGTATGGGCAGTCCTGGAGGACTTGGAGAACACCTCAAGCCCTCCACTGGGGGCTCAGGCTTCCCACTACCACCCTGAACCTGAAGGACTGGACCGGGAGGCCCTTATAATGGGCGCCCGTCTAGTCCACTCTATTCGGGGTTGTCTGGTCTGTTCCTACACAGGAACGGGGGAGAGAGAGCCTCAAGACTGTGTGGTCTACCCCCTCACAGGGGCAGGAGAGACACAGTGAGACTGTGTGGTCTGCCCCCTCACAGGGGCAGGAGAGACACAGTGAGACTGAGTGGTCTGCCCCCTCACAGGGGCAGGAGAGACCAAGTCGAACCTGTAAGCTGCGGCTCCTTAAGTCTGTAAGTGTTGTCTGGTCTTTGTGCCTGTGATTATTTGTGTGTTTCTTTCTTGCGCTGTGCCTGACTGACAAACGGATGATGGGGAATGTTCCTTCCACTCCCCTGGATTTGACTTTAGCTCACTGGAAAGATGTACAGGTAACAGCTCACAATCAGAGTGTGAGTGTCCACAAGAAGAACTCTGGGGGACCCCCATCCAGCCTCCTTAAGCAGAAAATTGTTTGGTGTGCTAAAATGTTTTACTAAGACTAAAAATGTTTTACTAAAACTATCAAGCCCTGGAAAATGAGGCTGGAGAATGCTAAAATAATTTGTTAAAGGTTTTTGTCTTAAAATGTACGGCTGATGCTTATTCTGCGCGCTTTAAGATCTTTTGAATATGTATGTGTGTGTGCATGTTTGAGTGTGAACATGTTCAAGACTGTTAGTATGATGTAAAATTGAGTGAGTTTAAGTTTAAATTCAAATGGTCATTAAGTTTGGGCATTACCAAATGCTTTAAAGGATTCTTGCATTGCATTAAAGAGGTTCGGAAAAAAAAAAATGAAGTGCCAGACTTTGAAGTCAGGCCCCACTTTACCACGTGAACCCCACTTTACCACGTGAACCTGAGATAAGCAGGCCCTGTGAGCAGACCCAGGATAAGCCCATTAGGGCCCAGTCGGTCTAGAACTCTAACCGCTGGGAATGCTCAACTCTGACCACCCCTTGAACCCTGAGCTAATCAGATTTGTACCTGTGTCCTAATCTTGCTTGAACACCTGATTGTTGTAACTTTGTTCTTTGCCTTTATAAGCCCTGTGTAATCACAGCTCGGGGCTACCTCCTAACCTCCGCTGTGTTGGTGGGTAGGACGAGGCCTGAGTTGCAGCTCACTTAAACATCTTTTTCTCTCAAGGCCACATTTCTCCCAACTTCCAGCTTTTTACTGGTTAATTAGAAATAAAAATGTTATGCCAAGTCGCGAAACAACCACCAAGAAGGCCACCCAGACTCAGATGTTCCGAAATGCAAAAGCAAGGCAGGACTTTATTCAGGCGAGCTGCAACTTGGGCCTCGTCCTACCCACCGACATAGCGGAGGTTAGGAGGAAGCCCCGAGCTGCGATTGCACAAGGCTTATTATGCCAAGTCGCAAAACGACCACTAAGAAGGCCACCGAGACTCAGATGTTCTGAAATGCAAAAGCAAGGCAAGGCTTTATTCAAGTGAGCTGCAACTCAGGCCTCGTCCTACCCACTGACACAGTGGAGGTTAGGAGGAAGCCTCGAGCTGCGATTACACAGGGCTTATAAAGGCAAAAAACAAAGTTACAACAATCAGGTGTTCAAGCAAGATTAGGACACAGGTACAATTCTGATTGGCTCAGGGCTCGAGGCATTCTGGGGGGCAGTTAGAGTTAAGCATTCCCAGTGGTTAGAGTTCTTGACTGACTGGGCCCTAATAAGCTTGTCCTGGGTTTGCTTACAGGGCCTGCTTATCTCAGGTTCACGTGGTGGTAAAGTGGGGTTCACGTGGTAAAGTGGGGCCTGACTTCAAAGTCTGGCTCTTCATTTCCCCCTTTTCTCTTTGGTACCTTGGGAGCCAATCATGGCTCCATTCTGTCTATTTCAATGACTTGCATGTCTAGGGGATGATATAGAGATAGGGCCCAAAGTAATTACAAAAAAAAAAAACCCAACTCTGGTCCCTTGGTTTTAAAGGGGGGCTGATGGGTGAAGATCATCTTCTGTAGCTTCTTCAGGCTGACTGAGGGGCATTGACCTTACCTGGCCAGAAACCTATATATAGCCTTAGTCTACTTTACCAAGGGACTGCAAGATTACTTCAAACTGAAAATTAACTTTCAGCTATACAGACTTACCATTAGCTGTATAGTGTTTAAGATACAAATGTCAGCAACAAAATAATACATGGACTTCTCAGCTGTGCTCTAAGGGTCGGGTGGCTATACCCATATTCCTGAGCAAGCCCCAAACTACCAATGCCTTCTTGCATGGGACTTTACAGGACTCCTGCTAGTTGCCAAAATAAGGGGGTCACTCCACTTTGGAGTGAGCTGCCAAAATAGCATCAACATTAGCCTGAGAAGCAAGGAAAGAAGGGAAAAAGAAAATTCTTCAGTCTAACTTTCTTTTCTTGAGGCAAAGGCGAAGCGGCTGAGTCAGGTGCTTGGAGACCTCCCATGTTCCACCACGGTAGTCTTCATCCAGGACAAAGGGGTCAGCTGGCCTGGCATGGGAGCAATGGACCCAAGTGGCGATGCCATCTACCTTGAGGGCAGTGGGAGTAGTCAGAAGCACTATGTAGGATCCCTTCCACCGTGGTTCTAAGGATTTAGGGTTATGCCTCCAGATGAACACCCAGTCCCCTGGTCTGAATAGATGGGGGGTAGGGACAGAAGCAGAATCATACAATGCCTTAGGTTGGGGCCACATATTCTTGTTCACGAGCTGCAAATAATCAAGTTTACACAAAAATTCAGCATCATCCAAATCAGCAAGCAATTCAGTCTGAAGGCTAGGGATAATGGGTGGGGGGTGCCCGTACATTATTTCAAAAGGAGTAAAGCCAAGCTGATAGGGAGAATTTCTTACTCTAAGCAGAGCAAAAGGAAGGAGTGACACCCAGTCTGTGCCAGTCTCTAAGGCCAATTTAGTTAAGGTCTCTTTTAGAGTCCGATTCATTCTCTCTACCTGTCCTGAACTCTGGGGTCTATAAGCACAATGCAATTTCCAATCCGTCCCCAGTGCAGCAGCTATTCCCTGACTTACTTTTGAGACGAAGGCCGGTTCGTTGTCCGACCCAATGGTGGATGGGAAACCATACCTGGGTAGGATTTCTTCCAGGATCTTCTTAGCCACTACATTCACAGTCTCATGCTTTGTTGGATAGGCTTCAATCCATCCTGAAAAGGTGTCTACAAAAACTAGCAAATATTTGTATCCAAATTTTTCCAGGTTTAATTTCTGTGAAATCTACTTCCCAATACATGCCTGGCCTATCCCCATGGAGGTGAGCTCTTTTAGTAACTGGTTGATTGGGGGCATTGGTGAGCTGACAGGCCTTACAATTTTTAACAATATTTTCAATAAGTTGATCTCCTTTCTAATTTTCACTTTGGAGTGTCAGAGCAAGTTCTGCATTTTTCGGGTTCCCATGTGAGAAGCTTGGTGGATTCTCTTAAGGATCCCCTTACCCAGCCCTTGTGGCAAGATAAGTTTCCCTTCACAAGTTTTCCACCAGTCATTGTTTCCTTCTCTGTCCAGGGGTTTGTGGGCTATGGGAATTTTCTTTATCCACTCCAAGTCTTCTTGGGAATACTGGGGCACAGGTGGCAAAACTCGTGGCTCTGGGTCTACTAGAGTCAATATTTCTCTGGGCTGGAGGGCTGCTTCCTTATCTGCCTGGTCGGCCAGATTATTTCCTCTAGTCACCGAATCAACTCCCTTTTGATGACCTGGACAGTGCATAATGGCAATCTTTGCCTGTGTGTTTTCCTCTATTTGTATTGTTATAATTGTTTTGTTTTTTGTAGCCTTTTGGACTGAACATCTGATCAGAGCTATGGGTAACATTCTATCATGGGAACCTCCATCTAGCCCCCTAGACTTGATTCTAGCTCACTGGAGGGAGGTTAAGGAGATAGCTCAGAACCAGAGTGTGGCCCTTAAGAAGGAAAAATGGATCACCCTGTGCAAGTCAGAATGGCCTACCCTTGAGAGAGCTAATTGGCCACCTGAGGGGAGCTTTGACATAGTTAAGATTAGGACTTTACAAAGCCTAATCGATGCCCCTCGTTCAGGGCTATCTAGACCAGATTCCTTATATAGACACCTGGAGGGAACTAGTTGACAGGGACACTCCAGCTTGGGTTCGGCCTTTCTTACCGACTCCCTCCTCCACTCCTTCCCCTACCCCAATATTCACTCAAAAGACACGGGGTGACAAGAGAGAAACCAAGAGGGAAGAGAAGAAATTATACCCACCTGTCCTCCAGGGAGGAAGCACGGAGGAGGAAATGCTTCGCCCTCCATACTCCCCACTCCAGTTAACTCTACAAGAGGAGGACTCTGAGGAAGATGTTTCAGCTGTGCCCTCCACTCCAGAGGGTCTCGCTCAGACAACTTGCCGGCACTGAAGAATTACATCTCTTCATAATTCTGTTGCCCTTCCCCTACGCCCTATAGGTCCTGTGGATGCAGATGGTCGACAACAATTCCAATACTGGCCATTTGCTACTAGTGATCTTTACAATTGGCATGCCCAAAATGCCCCCTTTTCTGAGAAACCCCAGGATTTAATTCGCTTGCTTGAAACTATACTTTTCACTCACCAGCCCACTTGGGATGATTGTAGACAGCTTTTACAGGTCCTTTTCACCACTGAGGAGAGAGATCATATCCAAGAAGTGGCCCAGAGACTTATCCCCAGCCCCACCGGAACACCCATCATGAATCCTGCCTTGATTGACACCTATTTTCCTGAGACCCGACCAGCATGGGACTACAATATGGCTGAAGGTAGGGAGCGACTCCTTGTCTATCGCCAGGCTCTGCTGGCAGGTCTCAAGGCGGCGGCTCGCCGACCTACCAATATGGCCAAAGTTTATGATATTAGACAGGGAGAAAGTGAAAGTCCGGCAGTGTACCTTGAGAGGCTTGTGGAAGCCTTTAGTCAATACACCCCGTATGATCTTGAGACCCAGGAATCTGCTCAGATAATTATGTTTGCCTATGTAAATCAAGCCACACTGGACATAAAGCGGAAGTTGCAGGCTCTAGACAGGCTTGGTGAAAAATCTGTTAGGGATCTAGTAGCAGTGGCGGAAAAGGTTTATAATAAGAGAGAAACAGCAGAACAAAGACAGGAAAGGAAGGACAAAGAACATGGAATTGAGCAAGAAAAGAGGAACAGAGTTAAGGAAAGGAGTTTGGCTATAATTTTGGAACAACAAGAGGCACAATACAAGGACCTCAGGGAAATCCTGACCTCTGTGCAGGCAGGAAACTTTAGACAGTCCTTCTCTCCAAGTAAGGAGCAGGAGCCCAAACCCCAATCAAGAGTGGGGAAGAATCAATGTGCCTATTGCAAGGAGGAGGGGCATTGGATCAAAAACTGCCCAGAGCTAGCCAAGAAAAAGGAGGAAAAACAGAAAGTAGGATCAAGAGTGTTGCCAGCCTTAGAGTTGGCTGAGGACAGTGACTGAGGGAGTCGGGGCTCAGACTCCCTCCCTGAGCCCAGGATAACATTGAAAGTGGAGAGGAATCCAGTCATGTTCATGGTAGATATGGGAGCAGAAAATTCAGCATTACTAGCCCCGAGAGGGCTGATGTCCACTAAAACAACATGGGTCCAAGGTGCGACGGGCACTAAACCCTATAAATGGACTACTCAAAGAACAGTGGACTTGGGAGCGGGCCAGGTAACCCACTCGTTTTTAGTCATCCCTGACTGCCCCTATCCATTGCTTGGATGTGACCTCTTAACAAAAATGAAAGCTCAGATACAGTTCACAGGTAGTGGAGCTTCTGTGACGAACTCAAGAGAAAAGCCTGTTAGTATACTAATAACTAGTAAGTTAGAAGAGGAATATAGGCTATACCAGCATCCCAAGCCTGAGTCTCCGGAAACTGAGTAGCTACGGGCGTTTCCCCAAGCATGGGCAGAAACTGGGGGAATGGGACTGGCAAAACATCGTCCTCCAATCTTTGTGGAACTCAAAGCTGAGGCTGACCCAGTAAGAGTTCGCCAGTACCCTATGTCACTAGAAGCAAAGAATAGGATCACTCCTCACATCAAAAAATTGTTAGATTTAGGAGTTCTGAAGCCCATCCAGTCAGCCTGGAATACTCCACTGTTGCCTGTAAAAAAGCCTAATTCTAATGATTACAGACCAGTGCAAGACTTGAGAGAAGTTAACAAGAGAGCAATGGACATTCATTCAACAGTCCCAAACCCATATACCCTGCTGAGCTCCCTGTCACCGAGCCATGTGTGGTATACTGTGTTGGATCTAAAGATGCTTTCTTTTGCCTGCCTTCGCCCCACAGAGTCAAAACTACTTTGCATTTACTTGGCATGATCCTGAAATCAGGATAAGCGGTCATTGACCTGGACTAGGCTGCCTCAAGGATTCAAGAATTCGCCTACCATCTTTAATGAGGCATTACATGAAGACCTGAGTGAGTACCGCGCCAAAAATACTGGAATAAGTCTATTGCAATTTGTAGATGATTTGTTAATAGCCGCTCCAGACAAAAATAGCTGTTTAAAGGGAGCAGCTAGGCTCTTAAAGACTCTTGGCAATTTGGGCTATAGGGCCTCCACTAAAAAGGCACAAATTTGTAAACCTGAAGTCACCTACCTGGGCTTCATATTAAAAGAGGGCAAGTGTTGGCTGTCAGATGCACATAAAGAGACTGTGCTGAAAATCCCTGTGCCTAAGTCAGCCAGACAAGTCAGAGAGTTCCTGGGAACAGCGGGCTTTTGCCAGCTGTGGATACCTGGGTTCACTGAGATGACCAAGCCTCTATATGAAGCCACCAAAAACCTCCCAGAATTTCATTGGACTGAGCAGATGCAAAAAGCCTTTGAGGCAATCAAAAAAAGCCTTCTGGAAGCCCCTGCCTTAGGCCTACCTGACGTGAATAAACCATTCACATTGTTCGTGTCTGAAAATAAAGGAATAGCAAAAGGGGTGCTCACCCAACCAATTGGACCTTGGAGACGACCAGTCGCCTACTTGTCAAAGAAATTGGATCCTTCAATTAATAAATAAATTCAATTAAAAAAAAAAGAAATTGGATCCTGTCGCCGCTGGGTGGCCTCTGTGCTTAAGAATAATAGCTGCAGTAGCCCTCTTGGTAAAAGATGCAGATAAGTTGACTCTGGGACAGAACCTGACTGTGGCCACTCCACACACTCTAGAAGGGGTGCTAAAACAACCACCTGACCGGTGGATGAGCAATGCCTGCATGGTCCATTACCAGACCTTGTCACTTAACCCCGCACGTGTCAGCTTCTGTGTACCTACAGCATTAAACCCAGCAACTCTGCTGCCGGATCTGGATCTGGAAGTGCCACTGCATGATTGTGAGCAGATCCTGGCCCAAGCACATAGCCTCCGGCCAGAGTTGCTGGATTTGCCGCTATCACATGCTGAGCACACCTGGTTCACCGATGGCAGCAGCTTCATTCGGGATGGAATAAGGTATGCAGGTGCGGCGGTTACTACGGACACTGAGATAGTGTGGGCAGAGGCACTTCCGCAGGGAACTTCTGCACAAAGAGCAGAACTAGTGGCACTAACAAAAGCCTTATCTATACGAACAGCCAGTACGCTTTTGCCACTGTACACGTCCATGGAGCCATCTACCAAGAGAGGGAGCTACTGACAGCCAAAGGAAAAGCTATTAGAAACAAGCAGGAGATTTTAAGCCTCATCCGGGCCCTATAGGAACCAGCAAAGATTGCCATTATGCACTGTCCAGGTCATCAAAAGGTAGTTAATTCGGTGACTAGAGGAAATAATCTGGCCGACCAGGCAGCCAAGGAAGCAGCCCTCCAGCCCAGAGCAGAAGTATTGACTTTAGCAGACCCAAGGCCACGAGCTTTGCCTCCTGTGCCCCAGTATTCCCAAGAAGACTTGCAGTGGATAAAGAAAATTCCCATGGCCCACAAAACCCCGGACAGAGAAGGAAACAATGACTGGTGGAAAACTTGTGAAGGGAAACTTATCTTGCCACAAGGGTTGGGTAAAGGGATCCTTAAGAGAATCCACCGAGCCTCTCACATGGGAACGTGAAGAATGCAGGACTTGCTCCAACACTCCAAAGTGAAAATTAGACAAGGAGATCAACTTATTGAAGATATTGTTAAAAATTGTAAGGCCTGTCAGCTCACCAATGCCCCCAATCAACAAGTTACTAAAGGAGCTCGCCTCCGTGGGGATAGGCCAGGCATGTATTGGGAAGTAGATTTCACAAAAATTAAACCTAGAGAGGGGATGTGGCCAAAAGGGAACCCTACTTCATTGTTGGTGGGAATGTAAACTGGTTCAGCCACTCTGGCAAGCAGTATGGAGATTCCTCAGAAGGCTAAATGTAGAACTCCCCTATGACCCAGCAACCCCACTTTTGGGTATCTATCCAAAAAACCACAAACAAAATCACAGTAAAGCCACCAGCACAACAATGTTCATTGCAGCGCAATTTGTCATAGCGAGAATCTGGAACCAACCCAGATGCCCCTCCGTAGACGAATGGATCAGGAAAATGTGGTACATATACACAATGGAATTTTATGCCTCTATCAGAAAGAATGACATTGCCCCATTTGTAAGGAAATGGAAGGACTTGGAAAAAATTATACTAAGTGAAGTGAGACAGACCCAAAGAAACATGGACTCTATGGTCTCCCTTATTGGGAATAATTAGCACAGGTTTAGGCAAGTCACAGCAGAGGATCACAAGAGCCCAATAGCTATACCCTTATGATCACATAAGATGATGCTAAGTGAAATGAACTCCATGTTATGGAAATGATTGTTATATCACAGTTGTAACTACTTTCAACATCCCATGTGTATCTGTAGCTTCTACTATTGATGATGTTCTTGTATCACCTTCTTGTGATTGTATCTACACTATCTCTGTAATCTTATCTGAGTATATTGGAAACCATGTATACTGGTATTAGAACTAGGAAATTGAAAGGGAATACCAAAATTGAGAGACACAGGGTAAAAAAAGAGAAAATACAAAAGCAATACTTGCAAAACTGTTTGGTGTAAGTGAACTGAACACCTCAGGGGGGGAAAGGGTAAGGGGGAGGGGGGAGGGGGGTATGAGGGACAAGGTAACAAACAGTACAAGAAATGTATCCAATGCCTAACGTATGAAACTGTAACCTCTCTGTACATCAGTTTGATAATAAAAACTTGAAAAAAAAGGAGAAAAAAATTAAACCTGGAAAATTTGGATACAAATATTGGCTAGTTTTTGTAGACACCTTTTCAGGATGGGTTGAAGCCTGTCCAACAAAGCATGAGACTGTGAATGTAGTGGCTAAGAAGATCCTGGAAGAAATCCTACCCAGGTATGGTTTCCCATCCACCATTGGGTTGGACAACGAACCGGCCTTTGTCTCAAAAGTAAAGGGAATAGTCGCTGCACTGGGGACGGATTAGAAATTGCATTGTGCTTATAGACCCCAGAGTTCAGGACAGGTAGAGAGAATGAATCGGACTCTAAAAGAGACCTTAACTAAATTGGCCTTAGAGACTGGCACAGACTAGGTGTCACTCCTTCCTTTTGCTCTGCTTAGAGTAAGAAATTCTCCCTATCAGCTTGGCTTTACTCCTTTTGAAATAATGTATGGGTACTCCCCACCCATTATCCCTAGCCTTCAGACTGAATTGCTTGCTGATTTGGATCATACTGAATTTTTGTGTAAACTTGATTATTTGCAGCTCACGCACAAGAATATGTGGCCCCAACTTAAGGCATTATATGATTCTGCTTCTGTCCCTACCCCCCATCTATTCAGACCAGGGGACTGGGTGTTCATCCGGAGGCATAACCCTAAATCCTTAGAACCACGGTGGAAGGGACCCTACGCGGTGTTACTGATTACTCCCACCGCCCTCAAGGTAGACAGCATTGCCACTTGGGTCCATCACTCCCACGCGAGGCCAGCTGGCCTCTTTGTCCTGGATGAAGACTACCGTGGTGGAACATGGGAGGTCTCCAAGCACCTGACTCAACCGCTTTGCCTTTGCCTCAAGAAAAGAAAGTTAGACTGAATATTGTTATAATTTTCTTTTTGCATTCTTTCATTGCTACCCAGGCTAATGTTGATGCTATTTTCCAGCTCACTCCAAAGTGGAGTGACCCCCTTATTTTGGCAACTAGCAGGAGTCCTGTAAAGTCCCATGCAAGAAGGCATTAGTAGTTTTGGGCTTGCTCAGGAATATGGGTATAGCCACCCGACCCTTAGAGCACAGCTGAGAAGTTTATTATTCTATGTATTTTGTTGCTGATCCTAAGCACTATACAGCTAATGGTAAGTCTGTATAGCCAAAAGTTAATTTCCAGTTTGAAGCAATCCTGCAGTCCCTTGGTAAAGTAGACTAAGGTTATAGGTTCCTGGCTAGGTAAGGTCAACGTCCCTCAGTCAGCCTGAAGAAGCTACAGAAGATGGATGATCTTCACCCATCAGCCCCCCTTTAAAACCAAGGGACCAGAGTTGTTTTTGGTTACTACTTTGGGCCCTATTGGCCCATGCCTTATCTCTATATCATCCCCTAGACATGCAAGCCATTGAAATGGACAGAATGGAGCCATGATTGGCTCCCAAGTTACCAAAGAGAAAAGGGGGAAATGAAGAGCCAGACTTTGAAGTCAGGCCCCACTTTACCACGTGAACCCCACTTTACCACCACGTGAACCTGAGATAAGCAGGCCCTGAGAGCAAACCCAGGACAAGCTTATTAGGGTCCAGCTGGTCGAGAACTCTAACCGCTGGGAATGCTTAACTCTAAGTGCCCCCAGAATGCCTGAAGCCCTGTGCCTTGAGCCCTGAGCCAATCAGATTTGTACCTGTGTCCTAATCTTGCTGGCTTGAACACCTGATTGCTGTAACTTTGTTTTTTTGTCTTGCTTGAACACCTGATTGTTGTAACTTTGTTTTTTGCCTTTATAAGCCCTGTGCAATCGCAGCTCGGGGCTTCCTCCTAACCTCCGCTGTGTCAGTGGGTAGGACGAGGCCTTAGTCGCAGCTCACTTGAATAAAGCCTTGCCTTGCTTTTGCATTTCGGAATGTCTGAGTCTCAGTGGTATTCTTGGTGGTTGTTTTACAACTTGGCATAACAGTAGAGAATCCCTGGCTGAAGTCTTCATATAGGCTCGTTGTTCTGATGCAGTATTTGTTACTGCAAATCAGAACATGTTTTCTGTTCATGACTTAGACCCACAAATGAGTGCCTTTTTCATCTTAACTGAAGCGCTTGTCATACACTGTGGCAGTAAGTTTTGTAATTAGAGGTGTAAAATTAAAACTAGCTTGGATTTGTTTTTCCTTCACAGTTTCATGGGTAGAATGTTGTTTCATACCATAGGTTAGCAACTTTAACACAGGATTATATTTTCCTTGTTTTAAAATTATTTTTGTTTTGCTATTGGGACTTTATGCAGGATTATGTGTTCTGGCTTGACTTTTTTTAGTCAGGGATAGCACTCTACCATTTGAGCCACACTACCACTTCTGGCTTTTGGCAGGTTTTGGAGATAGAGTTTCTCAGACCTTACTGCCGGGGCTGAATTCAAAGTGATTCTCAGGTCTTTCCCCTCCGTAGGCAGTATTACAAATATAAGCCACCAGCACTCAGCTATTTTTTCTTACTGAGAATTTATGCCTTTTTGTTTAAAAGAAGAACCCTATGGTTTCCTTCTGTGTATCTGAGTTGCCAGCATCACTGCTCTTGAGCTTTGGGCTATTGTCAAGTAAACTAAGGTTACTACAATGCAAGCACTGAACCATCATGACAGTTGCTCTGATAACAGATGTCGACTAAGTGATTAGTGGTGAAAAAAGACATGCCATGCAGATAGTAAGTGGAGAGGTGGCTGTACATAAATAATCAAGTCACAAAGGATAAACAGTTACTTTACTTACAAGTGTTACTGAGAGTAGTAAAATTTATAGAGACTAAAAGTAGAATGATAGTTTTTAGACGTTTTTGTCAGTTTGTCAGGTTGGGTGAAAGGGAAATGGTGAGGTACTATTTAATAGGTATGGAGTTTCAGTTTTGCAAGATAAAAGGTTTTGGAGGTGAGTAGGTGATGGCTACGCAACAATTTGAATATTTAATACAACTGATCTGTGTACTTAAAAATAGTTAAAAGATGAGGGCTTGGGCATTTAGCTCAGTTGAAGAGCACTTTCCAGGCAAGTGCAAAACCCTGAGTTCTGTCCTCAGTTCTGCAAAAAATAATAAATATAAAGATAAATAAGATGCTAAATTTCATGGTGGCACCTCCCTATAGTTCCAGCATTCAGCATCCCCAGTGGGGCCAGGCTGGGCAATGTTGAGTCCTCTCTCTCTCTCTCTCTCTCTCTCTCTCTCTCTCTCTCTCTCTCTCTCTCTCTCTCTCTCTCTCTCTCCCTCTCTCTCTCCTCCCTCTCCCTCTCTCCTCCCTCTCTCTTCTCTCTCTCTCTCTCTCTCTCTCTCTCACACACACACACACACACACGTGGGAAATTTTGTATTACATATTTTACTGCAATGAAATGTTTTAGAGGCTGGGAATGTGGCCTAGTAGTAGAGTGCTTGCCTAGCATGCATGAAGCCCTGAGTTCAATTCGTCAGTCCCACATACACAGAAAAAGCCAGAAGTGGTGCTGTGGTTCAAGTGAGCAAAAGAAGCTCAGGGACAGTGCCCAGGCCCTGAGTTAGAGCCCCAGGACTGGCAAAAAAAGAAAAAAAAAAGACAAAATGTTTTACAATTCAAAGGATTCTGGTGGCTCACTCCTGCAATCTTAGCTACACAGGAGGCTGAGATGGGAGGATTATGGTTTGAAGCCAACCCTGGCCAGAAATGGCAATTTCATCTCCAATTAACTGGAAAAAAGCGAAAAGTGGTATGCCTCAAGTGGTAGAGGACCAGCCTTGAGCAAAAAGGCAAAGCAAAAGCCCAAAGCCCTGAGTTTGAGCTCCAGTACTGGCATGCGCGCCCGCGCGCACACACATACACCAAACCCAGAACACACATACACACACAAAACCTAGCTGGGTGCATCTGTTAGGAAGGCTGAGTCAGGAGGACTGCAAATGTGAGGCCACATAGTGAGACCCTGTCTCAAAACAGCAAAACTGATACCTTTGGGGGAGGAACACAAAGATGTAACTTCTCTGAACATTTCAAATGTCTACTGAAACCAAAACTGAACAAAAATAGCCAGTCCTCTCCACTCATGATTCTGTAGACACTGAAATTTGAATGTCATGTTTTCATGTGTAATGTAATTCATAAACATTCCCAACCATTAGGAAATGTATGCACTGGGCTTGGAGTATAGCTCAGTGGTAAAGCAGTAGTCAACATGTGGGTCTGCCCTCAGCACCTCAAGAAACAGTGTACAGCCATTTTATTTTATTTTTTAAAGTTTTTATTATAAAACTGATGTACAGAGAGGTTACAGTTTCATACGTTAGGCATTGGATACATTTCTTGTACTGTTTGTTACCTTGTCCCTCATACCCCCCTCCCCCCTCCCCCTTCCCCCTCCTGCGGTGTTCAGTTCACTTACACCAAACAGTTTTGCAAGTATTGCTTTTGTTGTTGTTTCTCTTATTTTACCCTTTGCCTCTCAATTTTGGTATTCCCTTTGAATTTCCTAATTCCAATACCAGTACACACTGTTTCCCATACACTCAGATAAGATTACAGAGACATTTCCATAAAATGGAGTTCATTTCTCTTAGCATCATCTTATGTGATCGTAAGGGTATAGCTATTGGGCTCTTGTGATCCTCTGCTGTGACTTGCCTAAACCTGTGCTAATTATTCCCAATAAGGGAGACCATAGAGTCCATGTTTCTTTGGGTCTGGCTCACTTCACTTAGTATAATTTTTTCCAAGTCCTTCCATTTCCTTACAAATGGGGCAATGTCATTCTTTCTGATAGAGGCATAAAATTCCATTGTGTATATTGTACAGCCATTTTAAAATCACATGTTTTAAACATTGGGGGCAGGATTTGTTCTGTGTAATTTGCTCACTCTATTCTACGTCACAAGGCTGTGACAACTTAATGTTTGAAATCCTTGCAACTAAACAGTGATAGCATTTATTATTATGCATCTTTTGTAGTGCTGGTTTTCTATAGACATGCAGTGATTTCTGGTTGTGTGCCCATCTTTCTATTTGTGGTTCCTGTATTAATGTTATTTTTCTATGTGTCTTCACTTATGAGAGAAGGGTGGGTTATAGGTGGTAGGGTGCCATTAATTTCTTTAGGCTAATCCTAGGGTTTGAACTCTGCCTGGGGAGCTATCCCTGAGCTCTTTTGCTCAAGGCTAGTGCTGTGTCAGTTCTGCTTCTGGCCTTGTGCTATGTTAGAGACTTAAATAAATACAGGGCTCTAACTAAGGGCCTTGTTCTTTCACTTGGCCTTTTCATTCAAGGCTAGAGCTATATCACTTGATGAGTGTGTGTGTGTGTGTGTGTGTGTGTGTGTGTGTGTGTGTGTTGGTCCCGGGGCTTGAACTCAGGGCCTGGGCTCTGTCCCTGAGCTCTTTTGTGCAAGGCTAGTGTTCAACCACTTGAGCCACATCTCCATTTCTGGCTTTTTGGTTAATTGGAGATAGAATCTCTGGAATTTTTCTTCCTAGGCTGGCTTTGAAACATGATCTTCAGATCTCAACCTCCTGGAATAACTAGGATTATAGGTATGAGCCTCCCAACTTCCTTTTGTCTTTTATTTCTTTGCACTTTTTTTTTTTAGCATTCTTTAAGATTCTTTTTTTTAGTATTGTCTGACATGGAAGTATAGAGGAACTGGTTAGCCCTCTCAGCTGCAGTATATTTAGGGGTCTAACTAGTGCTAATAGCTGTCTAGGACTCCCCAGCCACCTTCTATCTTTCAGGAAGGTGTTCTTCCCACATTCACAGACATCCCCCTTGCCACTATGCTATAGAATGTGATTTCACCTGACAATTCATCAGGCCTCAACTGCTTTCCTTCTTCCTTATAGTTTAATGCCTCAGCTTGTTTTACTCATTATTATATGTTTTCTATTTGAGATGCATTTTGCATTTACATACTTCTAGCTAATTTTTAGGTAGTTTCTATTATTTCTGTGAGAATCCTACAACCAGAAACAAGTTTTCCTATTTAGTCTTTTTAGACTAGAATGACTGTTTTTTTTAAATCTATCTATCTATCTATCTATCTATCTATCTATCTATCTATCTATCTATCTATCTATCTATCGTGCTGATCGTGGGGCTTGATCCTGGGCATTATCCTATCCTCGAGCTTCTTTTGCTCAATGCTATTGCTTTACCACTTGAGCCATAGAGCCACTTCCAGCTTTTTCTGAGTAATTTATTGGAGATAAGATTCTCAGTCTTTCCTGCCCAAGCTGGCTTTGAACTTCCATCTTCAGATCCTAGCCTCCTGAGTAGCTAGGATTATAGGTGGGAGCCACCAGTACCCAGCTAGAATGATTGTTTTACATCCTTTGCTATTTCCAACTGATTGATCCTAGGAGTCAGTCTTGTTGATTGACTTTCCTCTTAAGTATACATAGTTCTTTTTCTCCATACATCTATTAGTCTTGAATTTTTCTTAGGAATTGTGAATGATAAACCTTGTTTGGACTGGATTCTGACTGGGCGCCACTCTTGCTTGTATTCCTAGCTACTCAGGAGGCTGAGATCTGAGGATTGCTGTTTGAAGCCAGTCCAGGCAAGAAAGTCCATGAAACTCTTTGTCTTTTCTTTTTTGGTACTGTGGATCGAACCCAGGATGTTGCACTTGCTAGGCAAGCGCTTTGCCACTGAGCTACATCTCAGCCCTCCATGAAACTGTTATCTCCAATTAACCACTTTCTTTTGGTGCTGTGACTCAAGTGGCAGAGTGCTATCCTTGAGCAAAAGGAGCCCAGGGACAGCGCCCAGGTCTAGAGTTCAAGTCCCAGGACTGCAAAATGAGAAAGACAGAGATAGAGAGACTGGATTCTGCTGTATCTATTGTGAGTGTTGATGCTTTGTTTGTTGTATCAGCATGCTACAGGACTATGCGTCTTTGAGTAATTCAGCAACTAGTACTTCAGATTGTTTCATCTTAGCTGGGGGACTTGGAGGTGACCTTTATGTGTGTAGTTTAGAGGTCAATCAGAGATTTGGGTAGCGTTTAGGTGGGTAATTTGAACTTTCCTCTCTGTGGATACCCACTCCCACCCCTCCTGCCGCCCAGGATATACTCTTCCTTCTTGTCCAGTCTCATGGCCTGTATTTTATCTCCCTCCCTCCCTCCCTTCCTTCCTTCCTTCCTTCCTTCCTTCCTTTCCTGCTTGTTTCATGCTGGTCCTGGAGCTTGAACTCAAGGCCTGAGCGCTATCCCTGGGCTTTTTTGCTCAGCGTTATCATTCTACTACTTGAGCTACAGATCCACTTCTGGCTTTATTGATGCTTAATTGGTGATAGAAATCTTGCCAAATTTCCTGCCCAGGCTGGCTTTGAACCGTGTCCCTGAAATCTCAGTCTGTAGAGTAGCTAGGATTGCAACCACGAGCCACTGGTGCCATGCTTGTGGTCTCTGTTTCTGAGCCACAATATGGATGTATGGATGTTTGCTGATCTTAAGTTAGTGAATTTTGACTTCATGAAGGTAGAAGTGACCCTGATAGAAAGAAAGAAACCATCATGGTAAGACTATTAGAGAAGGAATGTCTTCAGTGAAGCTAAAACATCCAGGCTAGTAGAGGTGGTTCAGATTTGTAATTCTAGCTACTCATGAGCCACAAATAGAGAGGACCTTGATTAGAGTCCAGCCTAGACCAAAAGTTAGTAAGATTCCATCTCAATTCACAAGTTGGGTATGGTAGTGTAAATCTGTGATCCCTACACTTGGAAAGCCCTGGGTAGGAGGGTTATATCTGACACTGGCCCCGTGCAACAAAGAAGGACCTTACTGGAAAATGAAAAGAAGGGCTGGAAAAATGGCTTAAGTGGTACAGCATCCACCTAGCAAGCATTCAAACCCCAGTTCCTCCCCTTCCCCAGAAGATAAGACTACATGCTTGTCTGTGCCAGAGACAGGATGGGCCCAAGCTGTTTAAGCATTAAACATTAGAAATAAATACGCAATGTTCCTGCTTGTTCTTAAGGTGTTTCATGGCTTGAGACATTCATTCCATCTCTCTATGAGTTCTGGCATGTGCAGGTTCCAGACAGCTGTAGCTCTGGGCTGCTCAGATTTTATGGCATATAATACACACAACAAGCACATGTATGCATACATAAATGCATAAACACATAAACATACACCCATACATACACACTGAAATATGACTGATAACTCAAAGAATATAGTGAGTAAACATGTAAATATGCATTTATTGAGTAGTTACCAAGGAAATACAAGATAAAACTGCTGAAATATCTTTGCTTATCAGACTGTCAAAGATTAAAAAACTGTTAATTATTGTTGGTAAAGGTTACAGTCATTTCCATATTGCTGGTGGGTGCTGAGGTTGGTATAATATTTTTTTTCAGTGCATTTGCTGCAGAATTTTAATAAAAAGGTCAGTACATAAAACCCAAAATTAGAAGAATTGATTTGAAGATAATAATAGTGAGAGATGAGTATAAAAAGGGAATTAATTTATGCTCACAAAGGCTACTTGTGGCCAAGATAAAAAGAGACAGGGTCTCAAAAGTTCCCTCTTTGGAACTTGCTTTTCCTCAACTGAGGAGCCTAACCCCAACCCACTCTACCACCCATGCTCATAGATCACTGTAGCTTGGAAAAGCCTAGAAGGGTGGGTGACCCGGTCCTCTCCCTGGGGTTTGTCCAGTGGGTGACCAGGTCCTCTCCCCAGGCTTGTTTAGTGGGTGACTGGGATCTCTCCCCGAAGCTTGTCCAGTGAGTGACTGGGACCTTTCCCCTGATGCTTGTCCAGTGGATGACCAGGTCCTCTCCCCTGAGGTTTGTCTAGTGAATCTCAGTGGTGTTTCTTGGGAGTACTGTACATCTTCATCTAGTCAGGAGTCAAATCACTAATGACCACATTTGACAGGTCCCAGTGACACGGGAATAGAGGTTCACTTCACCTCATTATCTGCCTCTTTCTGAGTGGTGACAGCTGCTTCTTCCCTTTGGGGAACATGAGTGCTGTGATGAGCTTGTGGTTTCAGAGGTGGGTGGCCTGTGTCAGCCTCCTTGAGGCACACGTCACTGCCTGCTGCAGTTAGCTCCTGATAGGGTGCAGTACTCTGCTGTACATCCAAGGAGCACTGGTGACAAGTTACCTCCTGGTTGAGGATTCCTGAAGCTCCCAATGGCACGAGGCAGATGCATCTGGAAAGGTGAGTCTGTATTCTCAGTTTCTCAGCCCCTGAAGTCAGCCTGAACTTCAGGAGACACACAGAGACTGTTACACTCTGTCCCTGGGCCCAGAGGACTGATCATAAAGTTTGGTATTGGGCCTACCACCTGGTTTCACCTGCTCTAGTGTCCTGCCCTTGTGCACTTTGCAGAGATGGTAGAATTTGTAATACTGAGGACGAACTGCAAACCCTAATTTCAAGAGCTGTAGGAGTTGTGAGCTCAGTTTCGGTCACTGTGGCCATGCCCTGGCTGGACAGAGGGAAAGGCACTGAGTTTGTTAGTCAACATGCCTAATTAGGGAAGACCTTTTGCTTCTTTGATGACTAAGATGACATTTGTGGGGATGAATGGGCACTCTTGAGCAGGTGGACTCAGATGGCAGCCATGAGGTGTTAATGAATAACACCCTCCAAGTACCCAGACATGGTTGGGTGGCTTCATCGTAGAAGAGGTGCTTGGGCATAGCAGGTACAGGTGAGTTTCAGGAAGGAGTCAATTGAGCCAAATAGGAGGAAGGAAGAGAAGATTTTTTTTGTGGGGGGGGGCAGTACTGGGGCTTTAATTCTGGTCCTGGGTGCTCTCCCTGAGCTCTTCAGCTCACTAGCACTCTACCACTTGAGCCACAGTGCCACTTCTGGTTTTCTGGTGAATAATTGGAGATAAGAGTGTCATGGACTTTCTTGCATGGGCTGGCTTTGAATCGTGATCCTCAGATCCCAGCCCCCTGAGTAGCTGGGATTATATGAGCCACAAGTGCCCAGCTTTTCATCATTTAAAAAATTTATGTATTTTAAACAACCCTCACTTTTTCTGGGGCTCTTCCCTAGTCTGCTCACAAAGGGCTCCTTTCCACTGTCTGTCCCTGACTCATTCTCCCTAGGACACTGCTGTTCTCCTTGTACTCCAGGCCAGAACTTGACCTCTGGAGGTAGAGTACGAGTTTTCCCAGTATGACCTCTGAGTGACAAGGCATTGATAATACCAGATAGAGTGGGGCTGGGAGAAGGCTTTGGGATGGAAAAGGGGGTGAGGCAGACAGAGGGGATAGATTGGGGGCATGCACTGCCAGTAGTCACACCTTACCAGGAGGTAAGCTTGTGCACAGTTACATGGAAGGGTTCCCTGGGCCACTCAGTCTACTTTTCTTATTCCTTGGACCTCTGTCATCAACCTCTTCCCCCTGCCCAAGTCTTCAGTCTTGTCTACCCTCACTTCTGTTTCCAACCCTCATCTCACAACTCACAGATATTTACTCCTAGGAGTGGCCCCTTACCCCAAAGTATGTAGGAATACACTCTTGGGGGATGCCTCCTCCTTGGCCTTCCTTGCCCCTTCCTCTCTGCCCTCTGTCCTCACAGATGTGGTCTGCCTGTCCTGTCCTTGCTCTGCTGGTTCACCTCTGCCAGCATCTCCATAGGAACCAGAGTGACCTTAGGCATGTTATTTTCAGCAATGTTTGGTGTTCTGGTGGCAGAGGAGGCCCCCATGTCTGTGGCCCAAAGGAGTTGCTGGTCTCTGTTCTTGTTTTTATTTTCTAGCACATCTTTCATATGTCACAGGCTCTAGTTACTTCTACAGAGCCAGGATCTACATTTCTTTCTCCATCTCTAGCAGAGAGAAGACTGCTGGTCAAGGGTGCGTTTAGATAGAAGCCTTCACCTATCTGCCTCAATGTCTTCCAGCTTTGTGGGTGGACAGGAGAATACTGAACTTGCCTTTCCATATCACCATACAAAGCAGGGATGGGTGTGGCTCATTGTTGAGCATTGTTCTGGCATGCTTGAAGCCTTGGGTTCATTCCTGATACTGGTAAGAGATTGTGTGTGTGTGTGTGTGTGTGTGTGTGTGTGTGTGTGTGTGTGTGTGTGTGTACACATATATGATGGTATGTGAATGCAGTGACTGGCTCCCAGTGATCCTGACTTGGAGCAGGTGGTGCAAGACACCATGGGAGCTCAGAGCCACCTGACTAGCCCTTATTATGGCAGCTTGCACTGATCAGGAGGAGAGGGACAGAGCTCATGTGGAGGCCCTCTGCTGGGTCTGATGGATTCTGTGTTGAAGACAGGAGTGTAGTTGCATGCAGGGAAGCCTTTGTTTTCATGGTGGCCCACACAACCAGGGCAGATGGGTCATCCTATTCAGACCTGAACTCTGGGCCAAGAAGGGAGTGGGACTCAGGGAAGGAGCTAAAGAGTCTCTAGGCTGAGGGCTGTGTCTTCAGAACTGATGGGAGAGCAATGCTGGCCAGTGGTGTTGGCCAGGCTCCTCAGCAGGACTGCTGTATCAGACAGGAAGCAGCTCCATTCCAAGATGACGGATACTGGCTTCTTGGTGTTGGCCATTCTGGACCCAAGCTAGTGTCTCTTCTGGGACTAGCAAACTCTGTGCACCTACCCTGACTACCTTGTCTATGGTCTGCCAGCCAGGGATAGAAGCCTTGCTTCGGTGATGTCCTGTCCAGTGTCCAAAGAGCCCCCAAAGACAGAGAGCTCCATGAGGCCACTGGAAATAGGGATGGGTTAGGTTCTTCCCAAAGCTTCACCCTATTTGTAAAGCTTTCAGATGTGTGGGGATCTCTGGGATGTGTGCTGATAGGAGTCACACATTTCTCTTAGGAAGCGCATAGGCTCTGTGGGAGCTTATGGGACACTTGACAAGAACAGAGGTGCCAGGTTCCAACTGTTGGGCAAGTCCCTTGTCTCTCTAGGCCTGATCCCACCCTACTCAGTTACCTGGTGTAGATGGAAGTGTTCTGTGTGAAGGAAAAGCAAGGACTTTCCTCCC